>NW_012116488.1:2265572-2273016 GCF_000951035.1 Colobus angolensis palliatus
AGCCAGGATGGTCTCGATCTCCTGACCTCGTGATCCGCCCGTCTTGGCCTCCCAAAGTGCTGGGATTACAGGCTTGAGCCACCGCGCCCGGCCGAAGATCTATTTCTTGAAGCAGGTAGTATAAGGGTGCTCATCTCATATACATATTTATATGCTAAACATGGAACATTCTTTTGTATGTAGTCAGTATTTAATAAAAATTAAAAACTAAATTTCAAAAAATTGCTTAGTTTTAGCTGAGTAATACAACAAAGCAGTTTTCTAAAAATGTAAAATAAGAGTAGCAACAATGTGTGTGTGTGTGTGTGTGTGTTTTTTTTTAAGAGATGGAGTCTTGCTCTGTCACCCAAGCTGGAGTGCAGTGGCATGAACATGGTTCACCGCAGCCGCACCCTCTCCGGCTCAAGCAATCATCCAGCCTCAGCCCCCCAAGTAGCTAGGACTACAGGTGTGCACCACCACACCTGGCTAACTTCTGTATGTAGAGACAGGGTTTTGCCATGTTGCCCAGGCTGGTCTTGAACTCCTGAGCTCAGTAATCTGCCTGCCTTGGCCACCCAAAGTGCTGGGATTACAGGCTTGAGCCACCATGCCCGGCCAACAATGTGGTTTTTATGATCAAATATTTCAAAGACAAACTAAGAATTTTCCCATCTCCCAAACTCAAGGTTCTAGTGGTCAAGATTCCTAGAATCAGAGCAACATCAGGAAAAATTAATTTAGTGTTAAAATGAATTTGGTACTAACAAAATTAACTTATCAGATTTTACTAGGTATCTACCACATGCAAGGTGAATTTCCATATGTTCCTTTGTTATCCTTCCCATATGGAAAGTACTATGAATGACTGGCTCCAAGGGAACTTATGCAAAGCAAGCTATTTGATGTTATAAATTTAGGTTCTAAGGCTAGTTCAGTCCCTTATTCACTGGATGAGCGAACAAGCCACAAAATCTTAAGAGAGCTTTACCCTACTTATGTATAAGACAGATTTTGAAAACAGCTACTTCGGCCTGGCACAGTGGCTCACGCCTGTAATCCTAGCACTTTGGGAAGCCGAGGCGGGTGGATCACCTGAGGTCGGGAGTTCCAGACTAGCCTGACCAACATGGAGAAACCCCGTCTCTAGTAAAAATACAAAAAAATTAGCTGGGTGTGGTGGCAGGCACCTGTAATCCCAGCTGCTCGGGAGGCTGAAGCAGGGGAGTCACTTGAATCAGGGAAGCGGAGGTTGTGGTGAGCCGAGGTGGTGCCACTGCACTCCAGCCTGGGCAACAAGAGCAAAACTCCTGTCTCAAAAAAAAAAAAGAAGAAGAAGAAGAAGAAAAAAAAGACAACAGCTACTTCACAGGACTGTTGTGAAAAGTACATGAAATAATATAAGATAAAATGTGTGTAGAATTTGACTCCAGGAGCTATACTACCTAATCCAAATCCAGCGGTACCACTCACTGAGTCTAGGTAACTTGACCTCCCTGACCCTGTCACCTCTACAATGAAAGGATGCTTGACATACAGAGTGCACGGAACAGCAGCTGGCACACAATAAACTCCAGATATGTGATTGTGATTCTGGCTGATGTTACTGTTATAATTCTGTCACAAAGGCCTAATTTGTATCCAAGTTTACATTTTCTGCAAGTGGGTCCAGGCTATCCTGTAACCCACTTATCCTGTAAACCAAGTATTTTAACCCACTTAAAATACCTGGTTCCTTGGTGACTTTTCTAAAATAGCATAATGAATCACTGGCACAATGAAAAACATACTTTAGCTGGGTATGGTGGTGTGTGCCTGTAATCCCAGCTCCCTGGAAGGCAGACTGGAATCCTCAAAGGAGGATGCTTGAACCCAGGAGTCTGAGACCAGCTTGGGCAAGATAGTGAGACCTCGATTCTAAAAACAATCAATCAATCTCTAAAATACACTCTACTATTCTCAGTTTATAATGTGTTCTAAATATCAAGCTGTATTATTTCTTGCCAAAACAAAAATCTGGCAATAAATTTAAATAAAGAAGCAACAATACCGAAAGCCGTTATTATTTTTTTTATTTCTTCTATCTCTTTTGAAATCTAAAAATAAACAAACATATATACATTTTTATTCTCAATTTTTTTTTTTTTTGGAGACAGAGTTACTCTCTTGTTGCCCAGGCTGGAGTGCAGTGGTGCCATCTTGGCTCACTGCAACTTCCTCCTCCTGGGTTCAAGTGATTCTCCTGCCTTAGCTTCCCCAGTAGCTGGGATTACAGGCATGCGCCACCACGCCTGGCTAGTTTTTTTGTATTTTTAGTAGAGACCGAGTTTCACCATGTTCGTGAGAGTAGTCTCGAATTCCTGACCTCAGGTGATCCATCCACCTCGGCCTCCCAAAGTGCTGGGATTACAGGTGTCAGCCACCGCGCCTGGTTTATTCTTAATATTTTAAATATGTATAATCAGGCTGGGGGCAGTGACCTATGCCTATAATCCCAGGGCTTTGGGAGGCCAAGAGGGAGGACTGCTTGAGCCCAGAAGTTTCAGGCTGTAGTGAGCTATGATCATGACCCTGCACTTCAGCTTGGACTACAAAGTAAGACCGTGTCTCAATCAATCAGATCAATCAATTAATCAACGTAAGAACTGCCTGTCTTGGATTTCATCTGCCATCCTGTATTTGTATTAATTTATCAGATTTATGACACTGATCTGAATGTAGACACTTGATTGTAAATAACAAGCAAGACTGTAACAACTATTTTTACAGTGGTTACTACTTTTGTTAATGGCCTAAAAAGTCAATATAAGAAAATGAAAGAGAAAGGTAGTTAAAAAGAAAAGGAAAGAAAAAGATGAAAAAAGCTGTTAAATGAAAAGGATTTCCAAAATAACTTGTGCTTCACCCAATAGAGAAAGGAGGCCAGGAACTGGCCACTAAAGCATTCCTAGGAAGAGTTCCAGAGAGGGAGAAAATACTCAGCAGTGGCAGTGGCAGTGGTAGCTGTCTATGAAACTTAGAATATTTGGGGAAGGGATCATCTTTAAAATAGGTTACTTTGCCGGGCGTAGTGGCTCACACCTGTAATTCAGCACTTTGGAAGGCTGAAGTGGGTGGATTACTTGAGGTCAGGAGTTCGAGACCAGCCTGGCCAACATGGCAAAACCTCGTCTCTATTAAAAATACAAAAATTAGCTGGGTGTGGCAGTGGGCACCTGTAATACCAGCTACTTGGGAGGCTGAGGCAGGAGAATCACTTGAACTTGGGAGGCAGAGGTTGCAGTGAGCTGAGATGGCACCACTGCACTCCAGCCTGGCCGACAGAGGAAGGCTCCGTCTCATAAATAAATAAAATAGGTTACTTTAGTTGGCTGTGGTGGTGAGCACCTGTGGTCCCAGCTACCTCAGGAACCTGAGGTGGAAAGATACTTGAGCCTAGGAATTCGAGGCTGCAGTGAGCTCTGGTCTTGCTACTACATTTCAGCCTGGGCAACAGGATAAGAACCCATCAATCAATCACTCAATCAATAAAAAATAAATAAAATAGGTTATCTTTTGGAAGAGGAGAGAAATTAAGAACTTTAGGGGAAACTGAAGGCAGACTAGGAGCCATTCTCATCTGGGGTGTGTACTGGGAATGCCACATCTCTAGACCCGCCAAGATAGGACCTCTAGAGAGGAAAGTACTGTGAAGGAAATACAAACTCCACAAATGTTTCTAATGCACAAGAAGGGCTGAAAACTACTGGCTTAAGAAAACCAAATCAAGAGTGCCCAAAATAACCCAGTGGTGGCAGCAATAAAAGTAATTACATGATAGACCACATGAAAAGCATGAACTGGTTGTCCTTGCTTTCAAATTATAAGGTTCCCTGATATGTCCCATGACCAAGATTCCCTAGGACGCCAAAAAAGGCCACTACTGCTACTGCTACAGAGCTCTAAGCACTAACAGTGGCTCCAAAGCAAATACTAGCTTTAAAAAGAAAACAGCCTCCCTCTTCCTGGGTAGCTGTCTGGTGCCTGAGGGGTATCAGAGTGGACCAGGCTTGCGGGGCACAATGAATAACCCTATACCTTCCAATTTGAAATCAGAAGCAAAAAAGGCTGCTAAAATACTAATTCACAGAAATGACTTCCAGAAATGACCTGATAAGATTATTCCTGACTGAACCTGGATTCTGAATTCTTCTAGTTTTCTTTAATATCTGGCTACAACTTGCCAGTGAAGAATGAACTGCTCAATTTCAGAAGCCCTATAAACCAAAGCTGACAACTTGATGTAAATTTCGAGTCTCATGCCTGATGTGTGTAGGCCACCCAGAGAATTCACCAGAATGCCAGATGCCACAACCAGAGACATTCAAACTGCAAACCAGGACGAGAAGTTGTGGACTGCAGGCTATGGACAGCTTTTCCCAAGACTGTCAGAACAACGAGACTTCCTAACACGGCTTTTACCCCTCTTAATTTTTCCTCACTAATGCCCACGTCTTTCACTTTGGCAGGATCATGCTGTAGCTAAAATTTCACAGTCAGTAGCTTCTGTGGGTAACTTGCACTCCTCGCTTTATACTTAGCCTGGTCATAGAATGCTGGATTGCCTATTAAACAGGGAGGAATCTGTGCAGTTCATGACACTTCTCGTTGCGATTTGGGTATGGTAGAGCAGATCACTCGGTTAAAATTGGCAGACTCCTTGTTTGGCTATACAATTGTAGTTGATTTGGTTCATAAAAACCCTGGCTAAGGACCATACTCTATATGCTTGGTGTGATCCTCATGACAGTCATAATGGTAGTCTCTCTGGTATGCTGTATCCTCCCAAAGTGTTAAATGTCTCCATGTAGCCACCTATCAGATGTCAAATGGTTTCTCTCTGGCTAAAACAACAAAAATTCAAAAGAAACACATGATAATGAGAACACCCCATCAATGGCATGCTGAAACAGGAAACCCAAAATGATGGCAACTGAGAACAGCAGAGATATCCTAGGTTTTGGTTACACTCTTACCTAGGTGAAAGCCTGACCAAGAGGGAAGAACTGTTAAATAAAAATTATAGGAAGCCACTGTTTGGGACTAAGTTCCTGCATTAGGCCCCAGGAAACCAGGTTAAAATTAAAAATGGAATAATCCCTGCTAAGGTTCCACATTCCCAAACCTAAATTAAGTTATTTGACCTTCCTAGAAATCAGAAGGAGATAACAGCTAATTTCCCATACAGCACAGTTTATTATTTATTTTCTGAGACAGTCTCGAGCTGTTGCCCAGGCTGGAGTCCAGTGGTGTGATCTTGGCTCACTGCAACCTCCACCTCTCAGGTTCAAGTGATTCTCGTGCCTCAGTCTCCCGGGTAGCTGAGGCTATGTCACCATGCTCAGCTAAATTTTGTATTTTTAGTAGAGACACAGTTTCACCATGTTGGCCAGGCTGGTCTCGAACTCCTGGCCTCAGGTGATCCACCTGCCTCGGCCTCCCAAAGTGCTGTGATTACCGGCGTGTGCCACCGCATCCAGCCCCCAACTGAAGATTTAAACTGTCCTGGCTGGGCACGCTGGCTCAGGCCGGTAATCCCAGCACTTTGGGAGGCCAAGGCGGGCGGATCACCTGAAGCCAGGAGTTGGAGACCAGCTTGGCCAACATGGAGAAACCCCGTCTCTACTAAAAATACAAAAATTAGCCAGGCGTGGTGGCACGCACCTGTAGTCCCAGCTACTCAGGGGGCTGAGGCAGGAGGATCGCTTGAACCCAGGAGGCGGAGGTTGCAGTGAGCTGAGATCACACCACTGCACTCCAGCCTGGACCACAGGGCGAGACTGTGTCAAAAAAAAAAAAAACAAAAAAAAAAACCAACAAACCAAAAAACAAAAAAACCCCACACCTAACCAACTTCAGTTGGCACAATAATAAAGTTCCCACTACTTTAATCCTTATAGAAAAAAATATAGTGTGAAGTAACCTGATGTTAACTAATCAGTTACTTTTCTATGTGGGGTAGTCTATTGTGGTCTATTGTTCTGTCTCCCTGTCCCTGCCTTACAAAGAAAAGGAACTCTGAAAAGACCAGTACACGATTTGTTCTTTGCTTCAACTTTTTTTTGAGACAGGCAGGGTCTTGCTCTGTTGCCCAGGCTGGAATGCAGGGGCACCATCATAGCTCACTGCAGCCTTCAACTTCTAGGCTCAAGTGATCCTCCCATCTCAGCCTCCTGAGTAATTGGGACTACAGGTACACACCACTATACCTGGTTAATTTATTTAATTTTTATTTGGTAGAGACAGGTCTCGCTATGCTGCCTAGGCTGATCTCAAATTCCTGAGCTCAAGTGATCCTCTCACCTCAGGCTCCCAAAGTGCTGGGATTACAGGAGTGAGCCATTGGGCCTGGCCTGCCTCAGCCTTCTTCAGCCTTTGCCTGTCTCTAAAGCCAACTTCTGCTCAGCTCATAGGAACACTTATTCTATTTTATGGAATGTAGCATTGCTCTATTTTAGAATCACGATAAGGCCAATGGAAGGAAGGGAGGGAAGGAGACTGAGGCGGGTATCAGCAGGATTTCCCCACAAAGACCCTGATGAAATCTACAGTTAATAATGCTTTAATAAATCCTACTGGGTATTCTGCATATATTTGTGTTTAATGTTCCTGTTCTTCTTCCTCTGTAAATCTCATTAAAATTTAAAAACACAGGGATTTCCCTTTCTGTCCTACTAAGTCTAGATTTAAGAATGGTGGTTAAATCTTACTCAAAAAATGCTTTACTACTGGGTCAACAGTATCAACTTCGATGAATTCTCCACTGAAAAGTCTTGTTCTTGCCTTGTTTAATATTTTAATTGGATGGAGACATCCATATCCAATTTACATAGCAGCTAATACAAATGACCCATTATTCCAAAATCTCCCAAAAGACTGGAATTAAGGCAGAAAATCAATTAAATGAATTTTAGCAGGAATCAAACAAATTCAGGCAGGAGAAAAAAAAAACAACAATTCCAAGTATGGAATAAAGTAGGCTTCTGTTGAGCGAAACGCCTGTGGGAGTACCCAATGAGGCTGAGGGGATTTACTTTGCAGAAGAAAAAATCAACAAGACCCAAAATAGCAACTTCTAAGGGCTGGTTATGTTTGGAGTGACTATAACTCCATATGACAAAATACTAAAAAGTGTTGTAGAAGTTTCTAGAAGACAGATGCTAGTCTGAAGGGGAAACGGCTCTAATAACAAAGCCACTGAACACTGAAACAAGATGCTACGGGAAGGAGTGTGTCTCCATCCCTGAACATGCTCAAGGTTGGCTAACTAACCAGCTATCATAAATACATTTAAAAAATCAATTATTTCATTACATGTTACAAATTTCTTCTTCTTCTTGTTGTTTTGAGACAACATCTTGCTCTGTTGCCTCCTGGGTTCAAGCAATTCTCCTGCCTCAGCCTCCTGAGAAGCTGGGATTATAGG
>NW_012116488.1:2273936-2280971 GCF_000951035.1 Colobus angolensis palliatus
TTTTTTATATTTTTAGTAGAGACAGGGTTTCACCGTGTTAGCTAGGATGGTCTCGATCTCCTGACCTCGTGATCCGCCCGCCTTGGCCTCCCAAAGTGCTGGGATTACAGGCGTGAGCCACCGCGCCTGGCCTGCAATGAAACCGATATTTTAACACAAGTGTTCAAACACTGCCTGAATGAGCCAGTCCACCTTTTTCAGTAGTGGTGGTAAAAACAGATTGCATACTGCTGATGGCGGAATGTTCCTTACAATGAATGTTAGCTGCTAGGGCATGCTCCATGGCTTTAAATCACTAAGAGAGCTGTTCCTGAAGCAAGTGTAATACAACTAGGAATGGTGCTGAGAAGGAAAAAGTCTGCAAGAATGACTATTCCAAAGAGGGCTGACAAAGTTGCCTGGTACACTCTACATTGTTGCAAAATTGGTGTGGGAGAAAGATGGGGGCAGGTGCTGGCGGTAAGATACTCGGTGAAAAAGAACTGGAAACAAATGTATATAAAATGCTGCTAATTTACTTTATAAGCATATGAAGTTATATACACAATTTTAAACAATGCCCTATAAACTGAAAATATTATACTTATCAAGTTATTTAACTTGGGATAGAGCTGGCTTTAGAGTAAGTCTTCTGTGAATGGTTCATACTTGAATGATACCAAAAACAAATCTTAAAGTTTTAATTATTCTTATAAGCCAAAATTAATTCAGATGCAGATATGCATAATCACACTAGTGGGCTAACCAGACAAACTACCATGCACTAAACTGATAATGATGTGACAAATAATAAAAGAAGAGCAGCAATGCAAAATCATGACCAAAAAAATAAAATAAAAAATGAATAAAGGAAGCAAGCAAACAAGAAGGAAAAACCACAGACAACTTGATACAACACCATGGTAAAAATTTTTCTGGAAAACTGTTAGGATTACAACTATATCCAGGTGCATATGAATAGTGGAAGGTATGTAACATCATAGAATACTCGATTAGAGCCCTCAGTGAACATCCTTGTATGTTAATTTTAGTTCTGAATATCAAATTGTAGTAACCCCTAGTGTATTTATTAGTATCAAATCCTTAGATAGCTGAAGATATGAAAGTTTAAGGAAATAGATAAAATTTACTCTTCAGGACAAAGGACTGCAATTTTTAGATGTCTCATGCCCACCTTGAGAAGCCTTAAGGCCCACAAAAGAAAAAAAGAAAAAAAAAAAAAAAAAAAAGAGAAGCCTTAAGGCCCATTATGGGTTGCAGATCACCAAGAACCACTTGTTGAAATAACATTTTTAGTGCAGAGAAAGTCTATCTCCCTATCCACCTCCCACACACATAACAGGGACAGGGCTTCAAAATTACCAGGATATAAATAACCATGAGGAATACATTAGAAATGTATACAGAGCATTGCACTTATCAAAATATCGCACACCTGTACAGTGCTGTGCAGTTTACAAAGCCCTTTTATATGCATTTATTTTATTAATACTCACATCCATCATAAGATGAAATTATCTCCCTTTAAAGATGAGAAACCCAAGGTCCAGAAAAGTTAAGTGCCTTACTCAAGGTCAGACATTCGGCTAAGTGGCAGAGCCAGGACTTAAATTCAGTACTTCCTGTTCCCAGTTCATGATCTCTGTACCCCTCAACTACTATAGGTCAAATCTAGAAATCAAATGAAGTATGTAAAAAGACTCTGCAAAGCTAAAAACAACTAGAAGGATTTTATTATGAAGATCATTAATTATTTGCTGATGTCCTACCAGTGAGTGAAATACCTATGCCTGGGCCCAACCTAATTGCTTAGGCATTATCATGTAAGTGTTAGGACTTTCAAAAATCTGCCCAGGTGATTCTAAAAGGCACTAGGGCAAAGACTTGATCTATGTTAAATGATACCAATGGCAATACTGCTTTATGAACATGCTTTTCTACTTTCAGTTTTACTTTAACACTTCCCTTTTATATTAATCATCACTCCTTAATCAGATGTGGTGTGTCAAGGGTTATAAGGAAGCCAAAGTGTTCACTTTAAAATTTTCAGTATTAGCTATAAGAAAGGTACAAATTTGCACAATATCAATTACGTGAAAATATTTTTGTATTGTATTATTTTTTAAAAACTCTAGTCAATATTAAGAGTATTCAATAAAAAGTATAGCCTTGCACAACTATATCAATAAAAAAGTACAAAAAAAAGCACAGCCTTTAGTTTGTGCTGTTAAGAACATTTAAAAATAATCTCCAACCGAAAATAACCCAACAATTTTTTATGAAATACTACATTAACTTGCATTCATTTGAGGAATAGGAAGCTTTATGGCATTAAACATAAAATAAAAACAACAGTTGAGGCATTTAAGGGACAAATTAGATGGCAATTAGCACTGACAATCGTTTAAAAAGTACTGGATATTGAACCAATCTTACCTTTTGTAGACTTGTTGGATTCAACTGAGTTTTGTCAATTATTTTTATTGCAACCTAGAAAGAATAAAAAGTATTTATGGATTTTAAGAATGTAGTAATTATGGACTGATAAATGCCAAGGTATATGGCATTAAGAAGCAAGCAAGCAAGCAGCAAACCTCAAAACCTAAAACTCAGCTGGTCACAAAAAGCAACTGTAACTTTGTAATTGTAACTTCATAAAATTGTGTAACTGAAAATAAGGGCTTCCATACCAATGCTTTCTCACTAAACTCCTCTCTACCCTAAATACAAGAGACCCTAATAGGCAGGAATATCATCACCCATATTTGGCTTGAAGTTACAGATAATTGACCTTTGTCCCTCTACAATTCTTAAGGATTAAGGGATGGGGGAAGTATGTCAGAAGTGTTTGACCCAGAGCAACTCCATCTTGAAAAGGGGCTGGGTAAAATAAGTCTGAGACCTACTGGGCTGCATTCCCAGGAGGTTAGGCATTCTTAGTCACAGGGTGAGATAGCAGAAGCTTGGCACAAGATACAGGTCACAAAGACTCTGCTGATAGATGCAGTAAAGAAGCAGGCCAAAACCCACCAAAACCAAGATGGTGACGAAAGTGACCTCTGCTTGTCCTCACTCCTCATTATACACTAATTATAATGCATCAGCATGCTAAAAGACACTCCCACCACCACCATGACAGTTTACAAATGCCATGGCAACCATGGGAAGTTACCTAAACAGTTCCCTAAAAGGGCAGGGAACGTCAGTTCCAGGAAATCGCTGCCCTTTTCCCAGAAAGCTCATGAATAATCCACCCCTTGTTTAGTATATAATCAAGAAATACATAAAAGTAGACTCAGTCAAGCAGCTGATACTGCTGCTCTATGGAGCAGCCATTCTTCGGTTTTGGTTTACTTCTTTTTTCTTTCTTTCTTTCTTTTTTTTTTTTTTTTAGACAGTCTCCCTCTGTTGCCCAGGCTGGAGAGCAGTGGCACGATCTTGGCTCACTGCAACCTCCACCTCCCAAGTTTTAATAGTGTCTCCCGCCTCAGCCTCTGGAGTAGCTGGGATTACAGGTGCGCACCACCATGCCCGGCTAATTTTGTATTTTCAGTAGAGACAGGGTTTCACCATGTTGGCCAGGCTGGTCTCGAACTCCTGATCCCAGGTGATCCACCCGCCTCGGCCTTCCCAAGTGCTGGGATTACAGGTGAGAGCCACAGTGCCTGGTCTGTTTCTTTACTTCTTTTATAAACTTGCTTTCACTTAAAAGAAAAAAAAAAGGCCGGGCGCGGTGGCTCAAGCCTGTAATCCCAGCACTTTGGGAGGCCGAGATGGGCGGATCACGAGGTCAGGAGATCGAGACTATCCTGGCTAAGATGGTGAAACCCCGTCTCTACTAAAAAATACAAAAAACTAGCCGGGTGAGGTGGCCGGCGCCTGTAGTCCCAGCTACACGGGAGGCTGAGGCAGGAGAATGGCGTGAACCCGGGAGGCGGAGCTTGCATTGAGCTGAGATCCGGCCACTGCACTCCAGCCCGGGCGACAGTCCAAGACTCCGTCTCAAAAAAAAAAAAAAAAAGAAAAGAAAATCTGGGGGCTTCAAACTAATAAATGTATTGTTATAACATTTTATATTTAAGTCACTTATAGACAAGGGGAAAATCTCCTCCAAACCAAGAAAAAGAGAGAGAGAGAGAGAGAGAGACAGAGAGATTACACACAGAAAGCACTTCTAAAAACATATGCAATGTAGCAAATCTTTTCTTTACAATTTACTGACACTTTAAATTTAGCTGACTCTGGGATGGGTAAGCATATAAATACTTGGGTATTGAATCTGAAAACTTTAAAAACTTTTTTTTTTTTTTTAATAGAAAAGCCCTTCGGGCAGTTTAAAGAAGGAAAGGGAACTAGATCCAAACCAATCTCTGGGCTAACCAAGTGAATATATATAGAGGCAACAAAAGGGTCACCTAGCAGCCTTTGCTCAGAAAGGGTGAGTATGCCCCAGCCAGTATTTTTAAAAACCATTAGGATATAGGAAGTACTATAGCTTCTATAGCTTCTGATCAGCTCATCGCTGTCAGGTAAAAATGATTTCTATGGACTCTGGGTATCCAGAATGGGAAAAGAATGGAAGTGACAACAGAAGAGAAGTAGGGAGAGGCTTTGCCATGACCAGGGAATATCAAGTAACTCAGCTTTGCACCTGAGCTCCAGAACAGCAAATGAGCCCACCCCCATAAGATCAAAGAGGCTCTGCTTCCTACTGGGCATCCTGCAGGACCCAGGCCCAGAAGAACCACCCTTGAAGAAAGCATCTACAGCCAAAGTCCAGGGAAGGAGCTTGCAGTTTCTCTACATCAAACATTCTCACACTTTTTGGTCCCTTTTACACTTTTAAAGATTACTGATTCCCCCAAATGTGGGTAGTATCAATGAATATTTATCATAATACAAATAAAAACTGAGCAATTATTTAAAAAAGTATTTAACAACTGATTTCAAAATAACAATAAGCCCATTATAACACAAATAATATATACTGTATGAACTTTTCATACAAGCTTCTGCATTTGATCTGTTGTGGTATCACACATCATGGAACCTCTGGAAAATTCCACTCTACACTTGTGAGAGAGAGAATGAAAAAAGCAAATGTTTTAATAGTATCACAAGAATAGTTTTGACTCTGCAGACTCCTGAAAAGGGTCTCAGAAAACCTCCAGGGATTTCCCCATGCCATACTTTTGAGAATGGCTGCACTATGTATATGAACACCACGTTTTAAAAACCCTGCTTAACTTGGTCTAAAGCCTCCACCTGACCATATTACTTATTCCCTGAGTCTATAACCTCTAGAGGAGCTACAGAAAAAAATCACTTCAACAAGGCATCCAGCAATTCTGACCCTGGAGTGGATGGGCCATCACCCCCATTTTCAGGAGGCAGCAAATCAGAACTGGGGAAGGAGTGTAGAATAAATGAGTGTGTGCGCCTGAAAAACGCAAAGTTGGAATTCTAATTTTGTATTTGGAAAATATAAGTTTCAATGGAAACTGAGTAAGCAGAAGAAAATACTGACTACCGAAATAGGCAAACGCGAACTGTCTTATGCATATCTCAACTGGGGAAAAGACATCTTATTTATCTTTATAGCCCTAATTGGCACATAAGGAGTACTCAATAAACGCTGAGTTGTCTGGGTGCGGTGGCTCATGCCTGTAAACCCAGCACTTTGGGAGGCCGAGGCGGGTGGATCACCCGAGGTCAGGAGTTTGAGACCAGCCTGGCCAACATGGTGAAACCCCGTCTCTATTAAAAACACAAAAATTAGCCGGGCTTGGTGGCGGATGCCTATAATCTCACCAGCTACTTGAAAGGCTGAGGCAGGAGAATCACTTGAAACCTGGAGATGGAGGTTATAGTGAGCCAAGATGGTGCCACTGCACTCCAGCTTGGGCAAGAGAATGAGATTCCATCAAATTAAATAAATAAATAAATAGGTCAGGCATGGTGGCTCACGCCTGTAGTCTCAGCACTTTGGGAGGCCGAGGCAGGCAGATCATGAAGTCAGAAGACAGGGACCATCCTGGCCAACATGATAAACCCCATCTCTACTAAAACTACAAAAAATTAGCTGGGCATGGCAGCACGGGCCTCTAATCCCAGCTACTCGGGAGGCTAAGGCAGGAGAGTCACTTGAATCTGGGAGGTGGAGGTTGCAGTGAGCCGAGATCGTGCCACTGCACTCCAGTATGGCAAGAGAGCGAGACTCCATCTCAAATTGAGGCGGGTGGATCACGAGGTCAGGAGACCGAGACCATCCTGGCTAACATGGTGAAACCCCGTCTCTACTAAAAATGCAAAAAATTAGCTGGGCGTGGCGGCAGGCGCCTGTAGTCTCAGCTACTTGGGAGGCTGAGGCAGGAGAATGGTGAGAACCTGGGAGGTGGAGCTTGCAGTGAGCTGAGATCGTGCCACTGCACTCCAGCCTGGGCGACAGAGCAAGACTCCATCTCAAAAAACCAAAACCAAACAAACAAAAAACTGACCTAAAAGATGTTTAAGAATAGAATAGTATTCCAGATATAGTAGTGAGATGTTCAAAGGTATATAGTCAGATGCTGTGGTGTGCGTTTGTAGATCCAGCTACTTGGGAGGCTGAAGTGGAAGGACTGCTCAAGCCCAGGAGTTCAAGGCCAGCCTGGGCAACACAGCAAGACCCATCTCTTAAAAAAAAAAAAAAGTACAAAAACAATGGAGAAAAATAAATCTCTCACCAGAATCTAACGTTTATTAATTCAATGGCTGGAAAAATACAAAGGAAAAATGAAGAGACTCATCTGTGAAAATAATATCAATTTGCAAACATAGTCAACTCAGGCTTACTTATATGTGCATTTAGTAAATGTTCATGACCCAGTGTGCAAGCCTGAATATCATGAAACCGATATTTTTTTTGGGCAGACGAGTGTCGCTCTGTTGCCCAGGCTGGAGTGCAGTGGTGTGATCTCAGCTCACTGCAAGCTCCGCCTCCCGGGTTCATGCCATTCTCCTGCCTCAGCCTCTGGAGTAGCTGGGACTACAGGC
>NW_012116488.1:2281516-2284986 GCF_000951035.1 Colobus angolensis palliatus
TTCAAGCGATTCTCTTGCCTTGGACTCCCCTAAGTAGCTGGGATTATGGGCACATGCCACTATGCCCAGCTAATTTTTGTATTTTTTTAGTAGAGACAGGGTTTCGCCATGTTGGCCAGGCTGGTCTTGAACTCCTGACCTCAGGTGATGTGCCCACCTCGGCCTCCCAAAGTGCTGGAATTACAGGCATGAGCCATCTTGCCCGGCCTGATTCTGTTCTTATACACGTTTATCTTCAGATACAGCTACTCAATAGCATCTGAAACAAAAACAGGAGCTCAAATGTTTCATTCAGCTTAACCAAACTGTAGAAAAGTCATTTTATCAAAAGCAATCATGTCCCCAGAGTGAAACATCATCATTTGATGTGACATGTGTATGTGTAGCAAAGAAGCCTGAGCGGGAGTTCCCAATCTCTTCTTCCTCCTAGCTCCCTGCTGGGATGACTCCACCAAAATCACCTTGGCCCAGAGCTGGAGCCTGGAGAGCTCAGGCAAAGCTGAAACCTTGGGGTCACCAAAAGAAGTAGTAACTGGGGTATACCCAATTGCAGTGCCTCAGAAAGGTATAGACTGGAGAGAAGACCACCCCTTCATTCCAGTGATTGTGGGGTTGGGTAAAGGGAGACACAACAAACACCAAGGGGGCTCACTAAGTGAGAAAGCCACTTGCTGTGGAAATTTCTGGGAAATTCCATTTACATTCACTCTGATGCCAGCAGGAAAGTGGAAAATTACAAAATAGGGACAGGGACAGCTCATACATGAGAAGGGCTTCTCCCAACAGATCCACAGCAAACACTCACTGGAGAAAAATCCTTATCTTCCACTTTCTGTTGGTTCACTAATGGTCAAAAGATCCTAACACCCTGCTTCTGAAAGTGTTACAGCATTCACAGCCACTAAAAGAGGAGGCAAAAAAAAAAAAAAAAAAAAAAAAAAGACTCCAAGTCCTTTAGGGGGACAGAGTGGCCTGAAGAATGATGTATTAGTCAGCTTGGGCTGCCATAACCAAAATACCACACACTGTGGGACTTAACAGTAATTTATTTTCTCACAGTTCTGAGGGGACCTTCTTCCTGGCTTACTGACGGCCACCCTCTCCCCTGTGTTCTCACGTGGTGGAGAAAGCTACCTCTCTGGTGTCTCTTCATGTAATAACACTAATCCTATCAATCAGGATTCATACTTACAACTTCACTTAACCTTCTATAAAGACTCTATTACCAAATACAGTCACACTGGGGGTTAGGGTTTACACATAGGAATCTGAGGCACACAATTCAATCCATAGCAAATGGAGACCAAGTCAAACAACTACAACAGTCGGTTACAAATGAAAACCTCAACATGGAAGAATATCACAAGCATGAACTAGAGTGAAAGAAACAGACACAAAACAATACACTATTATTAATAGACTCTCACATTCTACTAGTACAATGTTAAAAGGACAGACAAAACCTATGGTATTAAAGGTGGCTCAGTGGTTCACCTGAAGAGGTGGGGTAGTGAAGGGATCTGAAGGAGGCCAAAGGGAGGCTTCTAGGGTGTGGGTCACAGTCTATTTTTTGCCTGGGTCATGGTTATTCAAATGTGTTTACTTTGTGATAATTCATCAAGCTGTACACTTACGATTTGGGCACTTTTTATGTGTGTTATGTTCTTTTGTTTTGTTTTTTTTGAAATGGAGTCTCGCTCTGTCCCAGGCTGGAATGCAGTGGTGTGATCTCAGCTCGCTGCAACCTCCGCCTCCTGGGTTCAAGCAATTCTCCTGTCTCAGCCTCTCGAGTAGCTGGGACTACAGGCACACACACCATGCCCAGCTAATTTTTGTATTTTTAGTAGAGACAGGGTTTCACCTTATTGGTCAGGCTGGTCTCGAACTCTTGACTTCAGGTAATCGGCCTGCCTCGGCCTCCCAAAGTGCTGGGATTCATAGGCATGAGCCATTGCACCCAACATTTACATTTCAGTAAAGAGTTTTTGTGTTTTTTAAAGTCAATGATGACTTTAAATAAAATGTCAATAGATAATGCCTAAACCTGAAAAACAAGTAAGACTACAAGGATGTTATAAAGTATGAAAGAATCATTTAAAAGACTAAAGAATCACTTTAACAGATTAAAAGTGGCCATCTTGGGAGACAAGGAAACAGGTGAGTCTAGGGGACTGCTTTGTAACAAGTCTTGACTCTTTAAACTGTGTGTAATATGTAACTTGAATAAAAATAATTACATGAAAACTTATTTTCATAACCATAATGAGGACACTGGTTAAAGATGGCATACTGATCACATGGATTTCTCTCTCCTGCCACCTGATAGGCCCAACTGAAGAACAAAGACCAAATGACAAAGAATGGCCAAGAGAAGGGAAGGGGTGCCACCAGAAGACAAGTGACTTCAAAGAATTTCTGGGAGATAAAAATCTGACAGCAGTACAGTGGCACATGTAGTAGGGCACAGAAAGCCAACACTAGAATATGCTTGGAAAAGGAAAAACTCAACTGTCCATAGAAAACAACTCTGTGTTATGTGTGTGGAATGTCCCAATGTAAAGGCCAATGTTCCTCTGGCGTCTATGAGGCTAAGCCAGGCACTCGTTACCTATTTACTGGGAGTTCTCAGTTTTCTTCTTAGGGCTCCACTCTTGAAGACAGGAACAGAATGAAAAATTACACAAATGAGGAAAGCCTGTGATTTTTCCTGATGTCTTTCTCCATAATTAAGCCTCTTCTTTCAAAAGAGGAGCTACAGTCAATTCTCGTTGTTCATTCTATGAAGTTACTGTGCTCACCGAATTGGTGATTACTAAATCATTGCTTCTAGGGGGTTAGGTTTCTGCAAGCCTCTGGTCACAACATTTTGCATCAACTGATCAATACATAAGTTTGTTTTATGTTTGTGTCTGTTTAAGAACACCTTCTTTACTATATATGATTGGTTAACACTGAATTCACAGCCACAGCACTGTAACGCACTGAGTGAAACTTCTAACACATGCATCTTCTTTGTAAAGCATCATAGGCATGCACAGTGCAAGGAAAAACTCAACTGTCTAGAGTTTTATCCATGGCAAGGCCATGAGGTGCCTTACAAAGAAAACGCATGTGTTAGGTAAGTTTCACTCAAGTATGCATTAGGAAGACTAGACAGCACTTTAGCACTAAGATTGGGGCCCATTTTAAATAGCAAAATCATCAACAAAAAGTACAAAAACGAAAAAAAAAAAGGCATTAAATAGATCACAAAAAGGACACTGGTTTACAGCATGAAGACTGAAATAAGAAAGCAAAGTGGGCCGGGCGAGGTGGCGGGTGCCTGTAGTTCCCACTACTCGGGAGGCTGAGGCAGGAGAACGGCGTGAACCCGGGAGGTGGAGCTTGCAGTGAGCTGAGATCTGGCCACTCACTGCACTCCAGCCTGGGCGACAGAGCGAGACTCCGCGTCTCAAAAAAAAAAAAAAAAA
>NW_012116488.1:2290366-2294814 GCF_000951035.1 Colobus angolensis palliatus
ATTTTTAGTAGAGACGGGGTTTCATCATATTGGTCAGGTTGGTCTCAAACTCCTGATCTCAAGTGATCCTCCCGCCTTAGCCTCCCAAAGTGCTGAGATTACAGGCATGAGTCACTGCACCTGGCCCACACACACATTTTTAACAGAAAGAATGGAAGATGAAGTTAAAAATATCTCCCAGAAAGTAAAAACACAGAGATAGAAGACAGATTTTGAGGCTCTTTTCAAGCACTCCAGTCTCTGCTGGAGGATTCCAGAATGAAGATTTTTAAGTTAAAAAAGACAATTTTTCCAGAACTGAAAGACAAAAATCTAGATATTAAAAGGGTCCAATGAGCACCAAGAACAACGAATGAAGACTAACCCTTGGCACCTCAATGGGTAATTTCTAAAAACCAAGGATAAACTTCCAGAAAGAAAAAAAATGTTACATACTTAAGCTACTTACATAGTTATACTCCAGTCTCTGACATTACCAATATCTGAAAACCTTTCATGATCCAAGTTTGAGCTTCTCATTCTTTAACCAACTTCTCCTACCTTCCTGCTCACTCAATCTAGTATTCCAATAACTGTCGGAATTTACCAGGATCAGTAATCCACTGACCCCACCCCTTCATAGGGTCAGTCTTCCTCAAGTTCTTACTTCCTAATTGTATCCCTAATTTCATTGTGGTCACTCCCTGGGGGGCTCCGTATCAATGCTCCTTTGTCCTTTCACTATACTAATGTGGCAAAACCCCAACCTCTGCAAATGCCATGCCTGCAGCTGGGCAACTGAATGTGGCTGGAGAGTAACGCACCACCATGCTGACTCTTCCCACTTTAAATCCTTGGTCACCAACCTCAGGGAAGCCTTAAGGCTGCCTGGCAATTTTACTACATTTCTCTAGTCCATTGACTCTCCTGCTTATCTGACAATTATTTTAACCTACTCACATGTCTAATATATCTCCTCATCTTAGCAGATCAGTTTGCTTTCCATTTTATTGAAAAAATAGTTTGCACTCGGCAGAGAATTTCTACAAGCTCCTCCTACCATAAGGATCCTCTCACCTGTACTGATGCCAGCACCCTCTGCTTTCCTCCTCTTTCTTTACTTTATTTTCTTTCTTTATTTTTTGAGACAGAGTTTTGCTCTTGTTGCCCAGGCTGTAGTGCAGTGGTGCGATCTCGGCTCACCACAACCTCCACCTCACGGGTTCAAGCAATTCGCCTACCTCAGCTTCCTGAATAGCTGGGATTATAGGTGCATGCCACCTCGCCCAGCTAATTTTTTGTATTTTTAGTAGAGATGGGGTTTCACCATGTTGGCTAAGCTGGTCTTGAACTCCTGACCTCAGGTGATCCACCTGCCTCAGCCTCCCAAAGTGCAGGGATTACAGGCGTGATGCACCTGGCCTGCTTTCCTCCATTTCTATAGAAGAATTGTCCATGTTATCCAAAGGCCAGTGCCTCCACCATCCCCTCACCTATTCCAACATCTCCTCGACAGCACCACTTTCCTCCTTTCTATTAGATTATCCCCAATAGTAGAGAAATATTCGACATTTTGTCCATCTTCTAAAACATACCTTGGCCTAATGTCTCCCTGTAGTTACCATCCCACTTATCTGTGCCTAGAAAGAGCTACCTTGCTGTCTCTAATTTATACTCACTGACTCTCTCTTGAGCTAATACATTATATTATATGTGTGAGTACTGCAAGATATCTGAAAGATAAACTAGAACATTTTGGATGATTAGCAGTAACACATAAAACCTAAGACAGTTTATAGAAAAAGAAGTAACTGGCCAGGCGCGGTGGCTCAAGCCTGTAATCCCAGCACTTTGGGAGGCCCAAGTGGAAGGATCACTTTAGCCCAGGAGTTCAAGACCAGCCTGAGCAACATCGGGATGCTTTGTCTCTAAAGAAAATACAAAAAATCAGCCAGATGTGATGGCACACACCTCTGGTCCCAGCTACTCAGAAGGCTGAGGTGGAAGGATTGCTTGGGCTCGGGAGGTAGAGAGCTGCAGTGAGGTGAGACTGCACCACTGCACTCCAGACTGGGCGACAGAGCAAGACCCTATCTCAAAAAGAAAAACAAAATGTTCAAAACTGTGGAATTAAGTGACTTTTTATATATAGGGATTAGGTTTATATGGAGCTTTTTTCCTGCACATTAACTATACCTCTAGGTTGTACTAAAAGCATGCTGTTTTTATGCTTTTTTAGTTATATATGTAGTCTATATCTTATATGGAATATGTACATTACATCTTACACCAAGGCTTTCTTTCACTCTTGTCTGCTTGTTTCCAAAAGTTTCTGTTTCTTTTTCTTAAGAGACAGGATCTCGCTATGTTCTGCAGGCAGTGGCTATTCACAGGAGCAATCCTGATCCCAATCCCCATCGCCCTGATCAGCAGGGGAGTTTTGATCTGCTCCATTTCCGACCTGGGCCAGTTCACCCCTCCCCTCAGACAACCTGGTGGACCCCGGCTCTTGGGATATAATTAATTTTTAATTGAAGCAAATCATTCTGGGTTTTAACATTTTTTTGTCAGTGACTACAGCTGTTTTGAATAAAAATTCAATTCACCACTGTCTACCCACCCCCAAGAAACTACTTGCTGAGTTTTGGTATAATGTCAAAGAATGATATCCACAATCACCTGAAAAGGGTATTAATATACTCTCTTCTTTCTGTAGCTACATTTCTTCACACACTTCAACCAAAACGACATATTGAAATAGTGTGAATGCAGAGCAGACTCAGGAACCCAGCTAACTTCTATTAGGCCAGACATTAAAGGGGTTTGCAAAAAACTTAAACAGTGTCACTCTTCTCAATAATTTGCTTTGGAAAATAGTTATTTTTCATAAAAATATGTTACTTACATTACCATGTAATAGGATTATTTTTAATGAATTAATATATATTTTAAGTTCCTAAGTAATAACTTCTAATTCAGCAGCTATCAATACATATAACCTTAATAAATAAAAGCTTTGGGGAGTTCTCAATTTTCCATTTATTTATTTATTTATGAGACAGGGTCTCGCTCTGTCACCCAGGCTGAAGTACAGTGGCACAATCTCGGCTCACTGCAAGCTCCGCCTCCCGGGTTCACGCCATTCTCCTGCCTTAGCCTCTTGGTAGCTGGGACTACAGGCGCCCGCCTCCTCGCCCGGCTAATTTTGTTTTTGCATTTTTAGTAGAGACGGGGTTTCACCGTGTTAGCCAGGATGGTCTCGATCTCCTGACCTCATGATCCACCTTTCTCGGCCTCCCAAAGTGCTGGGATTACAGGCGTTGAGTCACCACGCCCGGCCTCAATTTTCAGTTTAAAGAAGTTCTGAGACAGAAAAGTTTGAGAACTGCTGTTCTCATCAATGGCATTGTACATAACCACTGAAACGAACAATTATGACGATTAGTGGCCACATAGAAAACTGCTTTGGATAAAATTTCAAGGGTGGAAAAAACAAGATACAAAATTATAATCAAATATATGTTGAAAAAACATGTATATGGAAAATACACAAAAACGAAAATGGTATTCAGAATATTAGGATTGTGGGGGGTTTTTTCTTCTCTATTCTCCAAACTTTCTGTAAAGTTGTTAACATAGTCTTCACCAACAAACTCGTGACTAGACATATAACCATTTATGCAAAGTCTCAGGAAGTTTCACACACCCCAGGATGAAGAAATGGGGTTTCAACAGGCCTAGCAGAGGACAGGAGTGAAGCACCAGATGAAAAGGCAGGAGGGGGAGGACTCGGTGATTGAGGGCTGGGATCATCTGTTCCTCCCAGGCAGAAGAGAAGGTTCTTACCTAGAGAAACTGAATACTCTCAGAAATCTAAGGACACAAATATCTGGGGTCTTCAATAAAAGCACCAGACAACTCCCAATAGGAAAGCTCTGTGGTCAAACATGTCCTATTCATACAAACACAGCTTGTGACCAGACGCTTAGGGCTCCACATTAGGTGCCAACAACCAGAGGCTAACAGACTACCAGAGAAAGTCTCTACATGAAAGAGAGGTAACAAGAAAGAACCCCAGAAAGAAAGAGAAACAATGCAGGGAACGAAAATCTACTTTATAAAAAAGTTAAAAAAAAAAAAAAGCCAAGCGCTAGATGCTGTAAAAACAATAACAACAAACAGACAAAAATGATCAAAGAGTGAGCTGGGGAGAGGAGACACACACACATCTTTTTTCTTTTTTTTTTTTGAGACAGAGTCTCGCTCTGTCACCTAGGCTGGAGTGCAGTGGCGTGATCTTGGCTCACGGCAACCTCCGCCTCGTGGGTTCAAGCGATTCTCCTGCCTCAGCTTCCTGAGTAGCTGGGATTACAGGCTTGCGCCACTATGCCTGGCTAATTTTTTTGGATTTTTAGTAGAGGCAGGGTTTCACCATGTTGGCCAGGCTGGTCTCAAACTCCTGATCTCAA
>NW_012116488.1:2299796-2321880 GCF_000951035.1 Colobus angolensis palliatus
TGTAGTCCCAGCTACTCAGGAGGCTGAGGCAGGAGAATGGCGTAAACCCGGGAGGCGGAGCTTGCAGTGAGCTGAGATCCGGCCCCTGCACTCCAGCCTGGGCCACAGAGCGCCAGACTCCGTCTCAAAAAAAAAAAAAAAAGAAAGAAAAAGAAGTAACTATTTAGACAAAGCTTTAAAATTATATAAGAAAATAAATGACCATCGCCAAAACTCAACAATACTTACACAGTCTTAATTTAATAAGCCAAATATATCATTGCAATAGAAAAGCCAGGGAAAGAAATGTAGATACGGAAGTGGGAAGTGGAAGTCAATGATATTTAAAATAATAAATTTGGAGAAAGCTATTAGAGTATCAGAAGAAAGAGCTTAAAAAAGTGGGGGCCTTTGAGTAATAATGCTGAGGAAAAAGGGATAAGAAAAAAAACTTCTGATTGTCATTAGAACTTTTTTTTTTTGAGACAGAGTCTTGCTCTGTCACCCAGGCTGGAGTGCAGTGGCGCGATCTCCACTCACTGCAAGCTCTGCCTCCTGGGTTTATGCCTTTCTCCTGCCTCAGCCTCCTGAGTAGCTGGGACTACAGGCGCCCACCACCACACCCGGCTAATTTTTTGTGTTTTTAGTAGAAACGGGGTTTCACCGAGTCAGCCAGGATGGTCTCGATCTCCTGACCTTGTAATCTGCCCGCCTCAGCCTCCCAAAGTGCTGGGATTACAGGCGTGAGCCACTGTGCGTGGCCAGAACTTTTCAGTATATTTGACTTGTCAAGCTATGTGCATGCATTACTTTAGGAAAATAATTTTTTAACAATAAATAACTCCAATAAAGTACAAATAACTGAAACAAGTGAGTTCTGTAGTTCATGTGAGGGGAAAAGTCTCTGGGAGGCTATGAAAATTAGTAGGGGGAAATAATGAACTTGAAAGAAAACTGTGGTGTAAAACAGGCAATATTTCACACCAAAATAACTATAAGCTATGAAAAGTTGGTCAAAAGTAAGACAGCAGATGCAACTAACATCCCCAAATTCATAGTAAATATGGGATAGATGCTTCCAGGACAATATGGATAATGGGTAGCACTTCCATTTAAGAGCTAAATCAGATGAATTTCACAACTGGTACATGTATTTTAAAAATATATAAAATGAGCATTTTGATGTCCATTTCTAATTGGTTCATGGTCATTCTGGGGGGAGTCTCACCTAAACTGAACTTACACCATAACTAGGCTATTTAAAGGCTTGATTTAAAATGGTCTCCAGAGTGTACATATTAACGTAACTTTGTTATTTTTTAATTTAATTTAATTTTTTTTTTTTTGAGACAGAGTCTCCCTCTGTTGCCCAGGCTGGAATGCAGTGGTGTGATCTCAGCTCACTGCAAGCTCCGCCTCCCGGGTTTACGCCATTCTCCTGCCTCAGCCTCCCGAGTAGCTGGGACTACAGGCGCCCGCCACCTCGCCTGGCTAGTTTTTTGTATTTTTTTTAGTAGAGACGAGGTTTCACCGGATTAGCCAAGATGGTCTCAATCTCCTGACCTCGTGATCCGCCCGTCTCGGCCTCCCAAAGTGCTGGGATTACAGGCTTGAGCCACCGCGCCCGGCCATAACTTGGTTATGATTCTTACTCCAACAGGTTTGTTAAATTAAAACACCTTTCTTCCAACAAACACTTAGTTTTTCACGAGTATCTTTTTTTTTTTGAGACAGGGTCTCGCTCTGTCACCAGGCTGGAGTGTAGTGGCGTGATCTTGGCTCACTGCAACCTCCGCTTCCTGGGTTCAAGTGATTCTCCTGCCTCAGACTCCCAAGTAGCTGGGACTACAGGCGTGCGTCACCACACCCGGCTAATTTTTGTATTTTTAGTAGAGACGGGGTTTCATCATATTGGTCAGGTTGGTCTTGAACTCCTGACCTCAGGTCTTGATCTCTTGACCTTGTGATCGGCCCACCTCGGCCTCCCAAAGTGCTGGGATTACAGGCATGAGCCACCGCGCACAGCCTTCATGAGTATCTTTTATGTTCACAACATCCTTGTGACTTAAATGCATGATACAGATTGTCCCTATTCCCTTCTTTTAGAAAATTCTTTTCACTATGTAATTCTACATCTCTGTTCTAACCCCAAGGACAGCAGTTAAAACTCTCAACATAATACACAATAACCCTTTAACTTATACTGACTCAGAATGAATTAAGTCCCCAAATCATCAATGCCACTCTTCCCGTAACCCTCTCGGTTTTCTTCAGAGGTTTTAGTTCTTCAACAGGCAAGATACATCACATTCCCATCACAGGGCAAGAGAACACTGACAAAAATAAAGATGCTAGCTGAGAAAAGTACTAAGTAGCTGGGTGCGGTGGCTCACCACAACCAGGCTGGAGTACAGTAGCGTGATCTCGGCTCACTGCAAGCTCCACCTCCTGGGTTCACACCATTCTCCTGCCTCAACCTCCGGAGTAGCTGGGACTACAGGCGCCCGCCACCACGCCCGGCTAATTTTTTGTATTTCTAGTAGAGACAGGGTTTCACCGTGTTAGCCCGGATGGTCTCGATCTCCTGACCTGGTGATTCACCCGCCTCGGCCCCCCAAAGTGCTGGGATTACAAGCGGGAGCCACCGCGCCCGGCCTACAAAACTGTTTTTTAAGTCATGGGACAAATCTTCACGAAGACATGAAACCCAAATGTAATAAAGAAAAAGATTAAATGATTTTGCCACAAAAATACTTAAAAACTTCCCTCAAACAAGACATCATAAACAGTTAAAAGAAGCAATCTAGGGAAAGATATTCAAAACCTGTATTAACAGACATATCAGACAGATGACTGAAACATAAAGGGCTTAACTTCACTAAGATTAAAAAAAAGAAAAATGAATAAAGGATATAAACAGGAAACTTGTTTTATTTTTATTTATTTTAGAGAGTGCCCTCTGTTGCCCAGGCTGGAGTACAGTGGTACAATCATAGCGCAATGCAGCCTTGTACTCCTGGGCTCAAGTGATCCACCTGCCTTGGCCTCCCAAAGCACGAGGAATACAGGCATGAGCTACTGTGGGGGGTCAGGGAACTTACTTCAAAAAGAAATTATGAATGACAAAAATATATAAAAAGATTATAAATCTAAGTTGTGAAAAGGGAAAAAGCAACTTCTGGCTTTTTCTATACCCTTTTTTTGTCCATATGTGCTATGGTTTGAATGAATATCCCCTTCCAAACTCATGTTGAAATGTAATTGCTATTGCAGCAGTACTAAGACACGGAGCCCTGGAGAGGCAATCAGACTGCAAGGGCTCTGCCCTCTTTTCTTCCTTTCTCCTCCTCTTCTCTTCCCTCCCTGCTGCTCCCCACCCTTTGCCCTTCCATCACGCCCTTCATGTATCAAGAAGGCCCTGGCCAGATGCAGCCCCTGGATCTTGGACTTCCCAGCCTCCACAACTGTAAGAAATAAATTTCTCATCTTTATAAATTACCTAGTTTCTGGTATTGTGTTACAGCAGCAAAAACAGACTAAGACATTCAGATAGACAAAAATTATCTACAGTGTAGAAGCATGTAGGAAAATGAACACTCATTCATTTTGGTAGGATAATAAAGTAGGTACATCACTTTTTATTCAAAACCAATTTAGTAGTATCTATTACAATGTCAAATATTCATCCACTTTGACCTAGGACTTCCATTTCTAGGAATTATCCTACAGAAACACTTAACAAGGACACACAATGCTAAAGAATGTCCACTGCAGATCCATTCGTAACAACAAAAACTTAGAAACAACCCTAATGCCCACTGACAGGAAATAAACTATGGCACCACCAAACCCAGGGAGGCTACGCTGCCTTTAAACTAGTATGTCAAATCTATGAGTACTAAGACCCAGACGCGGTCAAGGTACATTACTAAGTAAAAAAAACCTATCATCATGTCCCATATTAGTCCCTTTTTGTTAAATTTTTTTTTAAGTTAATGTTTATATAGAAAACTCTGGGAATATATACCAAACTGCTGGAAGTGATTGTCTTTGAAGAGACGAATTTCAAGGAACTTACTTTCTACATAATTAATTTCTATAATGTTTACATTTTATGTCGTATCTACAATAGGCAAAAAAAAAGAGTAAAATGATTTTGTTCAAAAGTTTTTTCTTTTTTTTTTAAGTTCTGGGATACATGTCAGAACGTGCAGGTTTGTTACACAGGTATACATGTGCCATGGTGGTTTGCTGCACCCACCAACCCATCACCTACATTAGGTATTTCTACTAATGCTGTCCCTCCCCTTGCCCCTCACCCCGACAGGTCCTGGTGTGTGACGTTCCCCTCCCTGTGTCCACGTGTTCTCACTGTTCAACTCCCACCTATGAGTGAGAACTTGTTCAAAGTTTTAAAAAAACTGAGAAAATTTTTACATTAAACCATTCTGCTAGTCATATTCAAGCATTTCTAGAGAAAGAACCTACTAGAAGTAAACACCACAGGCCAGACTTCAGACAATGTTAGTTAGGTAAGGTAAATGGGAGAGGGTGTGTCTGTCCCAATGCTCTCTTAGCCCACCATCTCTGCCCACATAAGGAAGCTGGCAAGTAGCCACCTGGAACTGGTGGGAACTAAGAAACTCAGAGGTCTGGTTCCTTATCTCAAGAAAGCTTTAATCAAGGACAACAAGGACAGCTCCGCCCACACAAGCTGTTTACAGATTCCAAAAGCAGTCTACGGCAGCTCAACAACAAGGATAATCTTAACTAAAAATCCACAAGGATTTTATCACTAAAATTGATGAACTGTCAAGACGTAAATTTCTGGCAACAGTCTTTTAAAATTCCAGTTAGCATAGTCCAGTGCTTCCCAATCTTTTCCAAGTCTCAGCACACACAGGAAATGAGAATATTTACAGGTCACACTGCTTCAAATAGAGGATGCTTGCTGACAGATGACGGATCCAGGGCTCATGCTCTTGCAGCCCCAGTCCTGGTGGGCTGCAGGCATGAATGCTACGCCATATGTGTCACAGTCTTGGTACATCTATCAGGAGGGTCCTGCACAGGGAGAGTATTTGCTTTAAAAGCTTCCATCAAGTATTATTACATTCAGGCCAGGCATGGTGACTCACACCTGTAATCCCAGCACTCTGGGAGGCCAAGGTGGATGGATCACCTGACATCAGGAGTTTGAGATCAGCCTGGCCAACATGGTGAAACTCCCTCTCCACTAAAAATACAAAAAATCAGTTGGGTGTGGTGGCAGGTGCCTGAAATCCCAGCTACTCGGGAGGCTAAGGCAGGAGAATAGCTTGAACCCAGGAGGCAGGAGGTTGCAGTAAGTCAAGATCACGCCACTGCACTCCAGCCTGGGCAACAGAGTGAGATTCTGTTGCCACCCACCCCCCGCCAAAAAACAGTATTATTACATTCATTTAACAAATATTTATTAAGTACCTAACAGGCTCCAAGCACTGTGTTAAGTTCTGTCATCTTCCGCTACAGACTGGAGATAGCCTGCAGACTAGAGCAGGGGACAGACAAACGAGCAATTCCAATACAATGTAAATTGTGCTGTATAAGGGGAGTATCGGGATTTTTATGGAATCCCATGCCTGGGGAAAGGGTATTTGTCAATGATTATGTCTCAGAAATGTTCCCTAAACAGAAGAGTAAAGAGTACTTCAGGTACAGGAAACAATAGGCACAAAGACTTAAATGCAAGAAACTATATCAAAGGTTGGGCATGCTAGCTCACACCTGTAATCCCAGCATTTGGGGAGGCTGAGGTGGGCAGATCACTAGGTCAAGAGGTTCAGACCACCCTGGCCAACACGGTGAAGCCCTGTCTCTACTAAAAATACAAAAATTAGATGGGCATGGTGGCACACACCTGTAGTCCCAGCTACTCAGGAGGCTGAGGAAGGAGAACTGCTTGAACCCAGGAGCGGAGGTTGCAGTGAGCTGAGATCACAACATTGCACTCCAGCCTGGCAACAGAGCAAGACTCCGTCTCAAAAAAAAAAAAAAAAGGCAGCAAAACAGGCTCTGTACCATACAAATAGAACAATAGGAGGGAGTTAGTTTTGTGGTTTTAATGCATGTATTTTTTGATTAATAGGAATAGGGCCTAGCAAAGTCATTTCACCAAGGTTAGGAAAGTATGTGCCTTCCTACACAATAACTGACTAAACGTACGCTATGCGAAAAGTAAATTAAGAAAATTCTTGAAGATAAATTTGTAAATATTGACAATACTATTGATTAGCAAGTAACATCAGCTCATACAAATTAGGTGTATTCCTGAAGTTAAAGACAATTTTTACTGTGGTGGCAGATAATTTGCTACTGAAAAAGAACAAAACATTACCTATTTTTAAAGGTAAAGATTATTTAAACCCTCTATGATATTTCCAGCATTTAGAGTAATGGGAAAGCAAAAGAACTCCCAGACCGGCGCAGTGGTTCACGCCTGTAATCCTAGCACTTTGGGAGGCCGAGGCAGGCACATCATGAGATGAGGAGATCGAGACCATCCTGGCTAACACAGTGAAACCCCATTTCTACTAAAAATACAAAAAATTAGCCGGGCATGGTAGTGGGTGCCTGTAGTCCCAGCTACTCAGGAGGCTGAGGCAGGAGAATGGCGTGAACCCGGGAGATGGAGCTGGCAGTGAGCCAAGACTGCACCACGGCACTCCTGCCTGGGCAACAGAGCGAGACTCCATCTCAAAAACAAAAAACAAACAAACAAAAAAACAAACAAAAAACTCCCAGACACCTAATATATGTTTCATGTTCTTTTGAGAAAGCTTAATTAGGCTAGGCGTGGGGGCTCATGCCTATAATTCCAGTGCTTTGGGAGGCTGAGGCTGGCGGATCACCTGAGGTCAGGAGGTCAAGGCTATAGTGAGCCATGACTGCGCTACTGCACTCCAGCCCAGGTGGCAGGGCAAGGCCCTGTCTTGAAAATAAAATAGGCTGAGAGCAGTGGCTCATGCCTGTAATCATGGCACTTTGGGAGGTCGAGACGGGCAGATCACGAGGTCAGGAGTTCAAGACCAGGCTGACCAACATGGTGAAATCCCGTTTCTACTAAAAATAAAAATTAAAAAAAAAATTCAGCCTGGTGTGGTGGTGTGTGCCTGTAATCCCAGCTACTCAGGAGGCTGAGTCAAGAGAATCGCTTGAACCTGGGAGATGGAGGGTGCAGTGAGCTGAGACCATGTCACTGTACTCCAGGCCTGGGCTACAGCGCAAGACTCCATCCCAACCCCCACCCTCCCACCACCAAAAAAAAGGAAACAGCTTAATTAGTCAGGCATGGTGGCTCATGCCTGTAATCCCAACACTTGGGGAGGTCGAGGGAGGAGGACTGCTTGAGCTCAGAAGTTCAAGACCAGCCTGGACAACATGGTGAGAACCCTGTCTCTACAAAAAAATTTTTAAAAAATTAGCCGCGTGTGGCAGTGCATGCCTGTAGTCTCAGCTACTCGGGAGGCTGAGGTGGGAGAATCGCCTGACCCCAGGAGGTCAAGGCTATAGTGAGCCATGATTGCACCACTGCACTCCAGCCCGGGTGACAGGGTATGGCCCTGTCTTAAAACAAAATAGGCCGGGCGCAGTGGCTCATGCCTGTAATCCCAGCACTTTGGGAGACCAAGGCGGGCGGATCATGAGGTCAGGAGTTTGAGACCAGACTGACCAACATGGTGAAACCCCGTCTCTACTAAAAATCCAAAAAAAAAAAAAAAAAAATTAGCCTGGTGTCGTGGTGTGTGCCTGTAATCTCAGATATTCAGGAGGCTGAGGCAAGAGAATCACTTGAACCTGGGAGGCGGAGGTTGCAGTGAGCCGAGATCGTATCACTGCACTCCAGCCTAGGTGACAGAGTGAGACTCTGTCTCAAAAAAACAAAAACAGAAACAAAAACAAAAAAACGAGGTCAGGAGATCGAGACCATCCTGGCTAACACGGTGAAACCCCGTCTCTACTAAAAATACAAAAAATTAGCCCGGTGTGGTGGCGGGCACCTGTAGTCCCAGCTAGTCAGGAGGCTGAGGCAGGAGAATGGCATGAACCCAGGAGGCGGAGCTTACAGTGAGCTGAGATTGCGCCACTGCACTCCAGCGTGGGCGACAGAGCGAGACTCCATCTCAAAAATAAATAAATAAACAAATAAAAACTAAAATAAAAACAAAACAAATAAATAGCTTACTTAGCTTAGAAATAAGGCCAAATATATCTATATTCTTTTCTCTCTCTTACATAGAAATAAACAGAGCAACTGTCATAACAGAAATAAGCATAACTGGTATTTACCTCTCTGCCTGTAAGGATATGTCTTGCCAATTTTACTTTTGCAAAATTCCCCTTGCCGATTGTTTTCAAAAGTCTGTAGTTTCCGATGTGAGGTTGTTCGTCTGCACAGGAAGCTATAGAGTTTCTACACCGAGCTCCTGAGCGGCTGGTACGAGAGGTAACTTCTTGACGCCCATCTCCATGTGACGTGTGCTGCAATACAGTATACACAAAGATAAGGAAATGAGAGAACACAGAGTGCTTGCCAAGTTCTAAGAGCTTCTAGTTGAAGAAACAACATTCCTACTTTAAGTATCTAGCACTTCAAAGGAATTTAACCACATAATATAAATTTGAGGAAAATGAGAATTCTGAGACAAAAAATACCAAGTGTTGAAGTTCAATTGGGTGTTCAGGAATAAATCAGATATTTTGCATACGTGGCTGCCATATATAATAGGAGTAAAGGGGCTGCCTTTGGGTTATACAGTGCTTAACTTTTCCATATGCTAGTAAGTGCACCTGCACACCTGCGCCTCACTACAGCCCGTGCAGCAGGGGAAAAGCTAATGTCACCATTCACCAGATAAGGGTACAGCCACAAAACTGTTCAGGGGGAAATCTATAGAGAATCTGAATTCCCAATTTCCTTCTACACTACACTGCTAACAGTAATTCAAAACAATGTGCTTTACAGAAATAGCTAGATTGTGTGGCCCTTAATAGATGGCCATTGTTGAATAGATGAATAAAGTACTCAATATGTCTCTACCCTATGAAATATTCAGGCCCGAGAATTACACTTCTGTGTACACGCTGTGTACACAGCTGTATGCGCAGGCATCCTGCTACTACTGCTCCCTTGGCCCCACACACAAAGGATTAGAGGTCCCAATCCCTTCCCCATTGTGGCTGTTAACTCCTGCCCGAGAGAGGCTTCTCGTTCCACACGCACTCACAGCCACTTTCTACCCCCTTTATGTGTTTCTCTTTTCCAACTTTTTATCCAGGAAAATATCCTGTCTTTCTCTATGTACCTATAAATCAAAACAAGCCTAATTTAACTAATAAACTGCTTTGTAATACACTCAAGTCAAAGAAAATGAAACTCAGGTGTTTTAAAGTGAAAGTAAGCTTTAAAACTTCTGCCATCTACCTCCGAATTTCTCAAAAGATGTCCTTTTCAGAATTTCCACATTAATCTCCATCTACTTCTTCACTATTTCTCTAATATTTTTACATTCACATACCAGGTTTGGGGATAGGCTCTTGTATATTTTACTCAACTATCACATAATACAGCATCTCAACAACAATTTCTATGTTTTTACTGCAAATGTCTGTTTTAGATAAAACAGGCTTTTTATGACCTCACTACAAATGTAGGCAACTTGTAAACATTGTAACAAAAATTATTCTAATTTCCATATTAGAACTTTGGGAAAATAGTCCATTTATAAATATGGAGTTGATAAAAGAAAAGACTAAAATGATAATAAAGCTTTGACACTAAGGCTTTAATACAAAAACAGGTAGATTTTGTTGTGCACAAGATGCATGCTATTGTAACTGCAGTCTAGTTTTTTTTTTTTTTTTTTTTCACCCAGACTAGAGTGCAGTGGCGCGATCTCGGCTCACTGCAAGCTCCGCCTCCCAGGTTCATGCCATTCTCCTGCCTCAGCCTCCCAAGTAGCTGGGACAACAGGCGCCTGCCACCATGCCCGGCTAATTTTTTGTATTTTTAATAGAGACAAGGTTTCACCGTGTTTGCCAGGATGGTCTTGATCTCTTGACCTCGCAATCCGCCCACCTTGGCCTCCCAAAGTGCTGGGATTACAGGCGTGAGCCACCCCACCCGGCCTGCAGTCTCGTTTTAAAAGAAGCTGGGTGACCATGTTTATGTTTATTTCTACATGATTTTAATTACACTAGAATTTAAGTTTCATGAAAACAAAAACAGGAATTTATTATTCCTTATATCTTATAATTAAGCAGTTGGTACAAAACTGGTACTCAATAAATATTAGAATGGCTGAATAAATGATATAAATGCTAACCGCTACAGGGTTCAGGAGGTTAAAAATAAGGGAAATTTCTCTATTTTATCTTCTGAATTTCTTCATTCATTCATTGAATATTTACTGAGTGAGCTACACACACACACACACACACACACACACACACACACAACCAGGCACTATTTAAGGTGTGGGAAAAAGCAGTGCATAAAGCAGTCCATGTCCCCATGAAGTATGTATCAAGTGGTTTTACTATCTGTGCAAAGAAAATATATTCATTGAAATTAAACTACTGGCCAAAATTTTCATTAAAAAAGCTTTTGCAATGTAAACATTCATTTTCAAATTTATATGTTTCATAAATTCAACTTTCATGTGTGAAAGCTGATCATGCTAATTGGGTCATTCTATTCATACTCAACTAAATCAGAGTTGAGGGCCAGGGGATGGGGGCAGGGTGGGGGTGGGGGATTATAACATTGCTCCAAGATTGTAATTCTCTGTAAGCCTGACTGCTGAAACTGCCTATTGTAACCTGAAACCAGTTTATCTAATGGCTACTGAAACAACTTATTGCTGACTCTAAGACCAGTATTACCCACCACTGTCCCTCACCAATCAGGGCTTGCCACCTCCCCAAAACTTTACTAGTGCCAATGACCTGTCTTTCAAAATACGTAACACTTCTCTTTATAAAACCTCCATCCTTTACTTTGCTCTTCATACATACTGAAGACCACCTTGTGGTCTGTGTGTGTGCCCCAAATTGCAATTCTTGCGTCCCAAATATTTTAACTTCAGAGATTCATCTCTATGTTTTATTTGACTTTGACGTGTGTGTCTTCTATAATGAGGCAAATTGGAGAAATAATAATTTTCATGCAAACCAACTGCCTTCTGTTTAATGTAAAATAGAAATATTAGAAAAATCTTGTTTTTTTTTTTTGAGATGGAGTCTCACTCTGTCACCAGGCTGGATGGAGTGCAATGGCACGATCTTGGCTTACTGCAACCTCCACCTTCCAGATTCAAGCAATTCTCCTGCCTCAGCCTCACGAGTAGCTGGGACTACAGGTGCACACCACCATACCTGGTTAATTTTTGTATTTTTAGTAGAGACAGGGTTTCACTATGTTGGCTAGGCTGGTATCGAACTCCTGACCTTAAGTGATCTACCCACCTTGGCCTCCCAAAGTGCTGGGATTACAGGCATGAGCCACAGTGCTCAGCCAGGAAAATCTTTAGATTCATAGGCATCCAATGTTCCTATCTTTGCTTACTCACCAACGTGCTTGTAATAAAATACTAACTCCTCAGCACTTCATCCACTAGCAATGTAACCTTCACAAGGACAGACTTTTTGTGTTTTGTTCATTATCAGATATTACCCAAACCTGAAACAGTGCCTAACACATGGTAGATATGCAATACATTTTTGCTGAATGTTAAACACATGGTAGATATGCAATACATTTTTGCTGAATGTTAAACGAATTCAAGGCCCACTCATCTCTTCTTCCTCTCCCACTACATCATCCAGTATACTCTAGCTTTGACTCAGTCAGTGTGGTTCCCTCCATTTGAATGTTCTTTCTTCTCTTCATACCTAAGGAAAACCTACTAATTCTATTGTGTTTGTATCATCTGTCACCATCTTCATGAAGCCTTCTATGACTCTCCCTGCATCTCATCAGAACTTCTTACTTCTCCTTACTGGGATCCCAATGTACTTTGCTTGTATCTCACTCTATTATGCTACTTTTTTTTTTGTAGACAATACTATTATTTACCACACTGGCTTTTTTACATCTGAGTTCCTGGAGTACTGCACTCCCTTCCCTTGAGGTTAGGCATAGACAGCCATGTGACTAAGTTGAACACCTCCTGTGAGTGAAAATGAATGCCATTCCCATGCTGAAGCATTTAGTTACCCGTGCTTAACTCTCCAGCCCTGTGTTTTGCTCTCCTAACCCTAAGCATTGCCCTGAAATGGATGTCCACAAGACCAAATCGGCCTGGACATGGAGATCAGTTTCCATGGAGCCAATGAGCCCTCAAGTAGACTTGGTGTGAGCAAAAGTTTTTTACTGTGTTATATCATGAGGATTTTGGTGGCATGTATTACCACAGCATAACCCAGCCTAACCTAAAACACGCTCATGCACATCAACAGTCATAACAGAAAGCAGAAAGAAACTTGTATTTCCTCACACAACAGACTGACAGATCTGATGCTTGTTAGGGTTAAACTTAATATATTTAATTCAATGTTTCCTGATAAAGTTCTTAAATTAAAAAATTTAAGAGTTAACTTTTAAAATGTTCCCTTGAAACAGAAGCAAATTAGTCTTTTGCTTCCATTTGGCCTTCATTGTATTTTCCCAAGAATCCATTACTGACCCTAAGAAAAAGTTCCCTATACTTATACCACAGCACTCAATACCAACTTTAAACATTTAAACAAATAATTCTGAATTCTTGTACTGTTAATTATTTCATATACGTATTTTTTTCTTCCTAAGGAGCCAATAAACAACCTGCATACACACACACACACACACACAAATTTTATATAATTATTTGATAACCACTTGATTTTTTTTTTTTTTTTTTTTTTTTGAGACGGAGTCTCGCTCTGTCACCCAGGCTGGAGTGCAGTGGCTGGATCTCAGCTCACGGCAAGCTCCGCCTCCCGGGTTTATGCCATTCTCCTGCCTCAGCCTCCTGAGTAGCTCAGACTACAGGCACCCGCCACCTCGCCCGGCTAGTTTATTGTATTTTTTAGTAGAGAAGACGGGGTTTCACCGTGTTAGCCACGATGGTCTCAATCTCCTGACCTCGTGATCCGCCCGTCTCGGCCTCCCAGCATGCTGGGATTATAAGCGTGAGCCACCCCCCCGCGTTTTTTTTTTTTTTTTTTTTTTTTTTTTTGAGACGGAGTCTCGCTCTGTCACCCAGGCTGGAGTGCAGTGGTACAATCATAGCTCACTTGCAGCCTCAAACTCCCGGACCCAAGGGGTCATCCCACCTCAGCCTCCCTAGTAGCTGGGACTACAGGTGCAGGCACCACACATGGCTGATGTTTTAATTTTTTGTAGAGATAAAATCTCATTATGTTGCCCAGGCGGGTCTCAAACTCTGGCCTCAAGCAATCCTCCTGCCTCGGTCTCCCAAAGTGCTGATATTACAGGTGTAAGCCACCATGCCTGGGCTACTTTATAATATTTCATGGCAGACTATGCACATAATGGGTACTCAAAAGCTGCTGAGTTTTATTCTTATGGATTAAATGAGTCCTGATTCTTCTCCCTCCTGTGGAACTGAGCTGGTACCATTTCATCCACCATGAAAACTAGAATATGTACACTGCTACTGAAAATAATGCAGAATACAGCCACAGACATGAGATTTCTTTCCTCAAGAAGTTGAACCTGTGTTTAGGGAGACCACATGGCCAAATACTTGTTTTCCCAAACTTCTCTGCAGCTAGAGATAGTCATCTGGCTTAGTTCTGGCCAGTTCTCATTAGTTAAAGTCTACTAGGTGGCAATGTAATAGGGGCTAGGGGTTGGTAACGCCTTTGTTTATCATAAAAGGGGAGGCCAGGCACTGTGGCTCACACCTGTAATCCCAGCACTTTAAGAAGCCAAGGTTGGCAGAGGTTGGCACCTGAGGTCAGGAGTTCAAGACCAGCATGGCCAAAATGGTGAAACGCTGTCTCTACTAAAAGTACAAAAATTAGCCAGGTGTGGTGGCACATGCCTGTAATCCCAGCTACTCGGAGGCTGAGGCATGAGAATCACTTGAACAAGGGAGGTGAGGGTTGCAGTGAGCTGAGATCCCGCCACTGCACTCTAGCCTGAGCAACAGAAACTTCGTCTCAAATAAAAAAAGGAGGATGGGGAGGGTGGGGACAGAGTTGCCAGTACGGTTCCTTCCTCCTTCCTTGAATGCAACCATGTAGCTGTAGCTGTAAAATGTTATCCTGTAGCTACAGGGTCTCAAACATGAGAGAAAAGACAAACTATTTTAAAAAACCACCAACTCCAATATTACTGAACTGCTGATCCAAAGCTAGACGCTGCATACCTCCAGATTTCTTTTTGGAGAAAAACAAACCCCTGTTTGTTTAGGGCACTGTGTTAGTTAGGTCTTTGTGACTATCAGCCAAAGCACTACTAACATAGGGGCCACATCAATGCAAAGCAATAAGAAAAATGGGAATGTGCTCCATTTTGTTTTACATGTTAGAGTTCTTAATTTTGCCCACATAAAAAAGAACCATGGATTGTAAATCACTGTATAATCAGAAAACAAATTAAAACATAAAAGACACATTTAAAAAATCTTTTTAAAAAAATCCTTGCTGGCAGGAAGTCCATAAAAATTATTTTAACATCAATATGGTTTCACAATAGAAATTTGGCCGTTGTATCTACCAGGCAGAGAACCAACCTGAAACTTGAGAGGCCTACTTAAGTACCTCCCACGAGAAGAAATCAGGTTTACAAGTTTAAAACAGCAACAACTTCATACTATGTTTCAAATCTTCCTGAACAGAACTTGGTCCCTTCTGTAAAACACAAGTGTGCCCTTACACTCTTTCTATTTCTTAAACAACAAGCCACCTCCTTAACACATAGGCAGGGTTTCCAAATGTTAAAAAATAAAAACAAAAACAAACTACAAAGCCAAATTATGACAATAAATGGCTGTCCTCCAAGTATTTTGTACTTCAGAGATATTCACAAAGTCACGTTTCACTTTTGAAAGTAGCTAGGCAATTATTTCACTCAACATAGAAAAAGGATTTGATAAGACTGAACAATTTATAATGTAAAAACTCTTGGCCAGGCAAGGTGACTAATGTCTGTAATCCCAGCACCTTCAGAGGCTGAGGCAAGAGGCTTGCTTAAACCCAGGAGTTTGAGACCCGTCTGGGCAAACATAGCAAGACCCTGTCTCTACCAGAAAGCTCCCACAAAACTCCTATAGCAAACTAGGATTAGAATGGGATGTCTGTCCTTGATTTGATAAAAATCACCAACCCCCCAAAAAAACAACAAGAATGCACCCAAAGCCAAGGAATGTATCAAGAGATTCTAAAAATCATAGAGAAATACAAGTTAAAACCACAATGTAGTATCACATTAGGCCTGTTAGGGAAAAATTAGAAAGCTCTGAAATGTGGGCAGAGAAACGGAATACAAAAACTGTGGTGCACTACTGATGGAAACAGCCATCTAGAAGAACAATCTGACATTTCCTGTGACCCAGCAAGTCCATTCCAAACTATACGTCCCAAAGAAACTCTTACATTGCTCCATAAGGGGACATGCATGAAGATGTTGAAGCATTTTTTTTTTGTGGTGACAGAGTTGGAGAAAATTAACATGTGCACCTCTGGCACGCAGACTGGTAAAATGTTGTAGATGCGTATATCTCACTGCTATTCAGGAGTTAGATGCAATATATTAAGTGTACAGATGAGACATATGCAATATTTACATAAAGTAACAAACATACCAAAATAAACTATGTAAGAACACATACACATACTAAACACATTAAAACAGTAACATGGGATGGAGGGTAAGAGAAATGACATATGGGGATTAACAGGAATAGATAAAAGAAGAAGATGGTCTCACATGGACCAAAGATAATGTGACTCTTCACAGCTGAATTTATGAGAAAGCATCTAAGAATAGGAATAGGAAGGCGGAACTGTTATTGTTCCATAAATACAGTAAAATCTGTTTCACTTTTGAATAAAATAATTGTTACTGGTATAGTAGGTGAACTAATGTAATATGGTGAAAAATAATTTACTTTTCTAATCCTTAGAATAAAAAACTTGTGGTTGGGCGCGGTGGCTCAAGCCTGTAATCCCAGCACTTTGGGAGGCCGAGACGGGCGGATCACGAGGTCAGGAGATCGAGACCATCCTGGCTAACACGGTGAAACCCCGTCTCTACTACAAAATACAAAAAAAAAAAAAAAAACTAGCCGGGCAAGGTGGCGAGCGCCTGTAGTCCCAGCTACTTGGGAGGCTGAGGCAGGAGAATGACGTGAACCCGGGAGGCGAAGCTTGCAGTGAGCTGAGATCTGGCCACTGCATTCCAGCCTGGGCGACAGAGTGAGACTCCGTCTCAAAAAAAAAAAAAAAAACTTGTAAGGCACAAGTTGTAGCTAAAAAAATGTTGATTCAGGCCGGGTGTGCTGGCTCACGCCTGTAATCCCAGCACTTTAGGAGGCTGAGGCAGGCAGATCACAAGGTGAGGAATTCAAGATCAGCCTGGCCAATATGGTGAAACCCCATCTCTACTAAAAATACAAAAATTAGCCAGGCATGGTGGTGGGCGCCTGTAGACCCAGCTACTCAGAAGGCTGAGGCAGGAGAATCGCTTGAACCTGGGAGGTGGAGGTTGCGGTGAGCCGGAATCGCGTCACTGCACTCCAATCTGGGCGACAGAGTGAGATTCCGTCTCAAAAAAAAAAAAAAAAAAAAAAAAAGAAAAGTTGATTCAGTAACTTTCAGCTAGTCAACTATATGGTAGGCATTATCAGGGAATAAAAGAAATAGAAAACTGTGGTGTCAAACCTTCAAGGCACTCACAATACACATGGGGCGCTAACAGGGGAATAGTAACTGAAACAAGGGGCAATTCCTGCCCCATGAGAAAATCAGAATGAATACTCTAATGCTGTCCAATAGGTGTATAATGTGACATACATATATAATTTTCAATTTTCTAGTAGCTCCATTGAAAAATGTAAAAAGAAACATTTAATATGTTAAATTAATTTAAATACCATTTTGTTTAATTCAATATATCCCCCAATATTTCAATGCATAATATAAAAAGGCTTTATATCCTATTTTTGAAATACTGTCTTTGAAGTCTGGTTTATCTTTCACACTTATGGAACACCTTAATTCAGACTAACCACTTTTCAAGTGCTTGGTAGCCCTGTGTGTGGCTAGTTGCTACTGTGCTGGATACTGTAGCTCTAGGTTCCCAAAGGACATGAGCATATTTGGGTGAGAAGAAGGAAAAAAGGTACCCCAAGATGTGAAGGGATGGAGTCTTCAAAGGGGAAGTAGGAGAATTCTTTTAAGAGATGAGGGTCATCTCAGGCCAGGCACCATCCAAGAAGAGGTAAGAAAGCTTGGGGGAAAGGGGGAAATGCTACTCTACTACAACAACCCACCATTAGCCAAATTTACTGCCAAGTTTTCAAGAAGCCTATCAATCTTAGTTTGTTATTTATAATAACAAGTACCAGCTAAATTTTAAAGACACGTATTGACATATGTAAATACCTAATCCATGTCTGGTTATAAATCATGGCTGCATTTACCTCCCCTCCCTCTCCAAACTCCATTAAAATGAAAGTAAAGGAAAAAAATATAAGGCATAAGGAAAAAAGCCACAAGACAAAGAAAACAGAAGTGATGACAGACATACTTTCAGAAACTAAAAAAGAAGGAAAATAACTTAACACATATAAGAAAGATTAATCCTAAGCCAGCTATAGAGATATTGGAAAATCCTGATTTGTATTATAGAACCCTTAAAAGGTTCAGGAACTGGTGGTACCAAGTATCTCTAGAAGTGTGAGTGAAGTAAGCCTGAAACAAGAAGATCTGTCAGTCTGTTAAATAACAGACCCCCTGGGTCTCCTCTCCCACTCTGGCAAAAAATCGGAGGTTCTTTAGAAAGGGCAAAATGGAAAGTCTCTGGGCTTGGGGACACAGGGCACAACTGAGGGGAGGGACATTGAAAACAAGTAGAAAAAGCAGAAAGCCACAGACCTTTCCCTCTGCCCTCTCCCCTGACTCAGCTCGCGGGAACATGGGCATTCTGTGCTTGCCCAGGCCAAGTGATAAGACAAAATATACTGGTATCAAGAGCTCCACAAAGAAGTAACAGTGTGCCCCACTGTTGTATTCAAGATCCATCCAAATGCACAAAACTTCCAATCAGCCTTAAATAAACGCAGAAAAATAAGCAAGACTCAAAATAGCATTATCTCTCTCCAAATCAGAGTGTCAGATGCTATATAAGACAAAAAACAAAATTCTGAGGAAAAAGGATATTCAGTCTAGAATTCTATATGCAGCCAAAATAGCAATCAAGTATGAGAACAGAATAAAGATGTTTGCAGATATGAAAGGATTTTAAAAATTTACTTCCCAGCAACTTTCTCAGAAAATCACTGGAGGAACTGCTGCAATGAAACCTGGGAGTGAACCAAAGGGAAGAAAATAGGATCCAACAGGAAAGGCAAAGGGAATCCCTAGGATATGGGTGAAGGGAGATCTCAGGATGACAACTATGCAGCAGAACAGACAGCTAGAACACAAGGCCAGCCTGACAGAGATGAAAGCGACAGAATGCCTGATGAATCTGACCACAGAGGAGACTGAGAAAGTGAAAAGTCATAAAAATCCAAGCAAACAAACAAAAACACCAAGAAAAAACTTGAGATGATGTTATTCTCTTTTGATTAAAAAAAAAAAAAAAAGCATGAGGCATAGGCAAGTGAATTTATTTGTCCACAGTTACTTAAATCTCAAGACCAGTTTCAAATTCCAGTCTATAACTCTAAATTCTAATTTCTCCTTGTATATGTTGTTCCTTCTTTTTTGCTCCATATCTTATGAGGTCCATTCCACCTCTTTAGAATCTTTATCTCAATCAGTCTTAGGCTCTCATTTTTGTCTTCCACTTTCAAACCCAGACTCCTTCCATCACACATCCCTTCAGGAAAGTAGTGTAAGATTATGGCCAGGCGCTGTGGCTCACGCCTGTAATCCGAGCACTTTGGGAGGCTGAGGCAGGTGGATCACTTGAGGTCAGGAGTTACAGACCTTCCTGGCCATGGTGAAACCCCATCTCTACTAAAAATACAAAAATTAGCCAGGCGTGGTGGTGGGTGCCTGTAATCCCAGCTACTTGGGTGGCTGATGCAGAAGAACTGCTGGAACCCAGGAGACGAAGGTTGCGGTAAGCCAAGATCATGCCATTGCACTCCAGCCTGGGCAAGAGAGCAAGACTCCATCATAAAAAAAAGAAAAAAGACTAGGGTTATGTAAAATTCTAGAAACAAAACCTGTGAATTCAACTTCTCTGATTTCATATTAAATTCTACCAATACAGATTTTTGTGTGAAATGTCCATACACAAACCCCACAATATTTAGGTCCAACCAAAAGCAACTGCTTATCAACAAGAAATACAGAAAAAACACCTGCTTTGTTTGAGCTTCGACACTGAACTCCAAGGTCCCACATAACCCACAGAAACAATGTCTTATCTAGTGTACACAGAAGTACCCAAGACTAACCACAGTTGAGCAGCTTGAATGGCTAGAGTGCAGTGCTAGCGAACTCTAGGCTGAAGATAAAGTTGGATGGCCCCCCACCTCAAAAAAAGGCCTTTTCTTTCAAAGCCAACTTCTACCCTTCCAATTGCTCTGTACAAGCAGGTGCAGATGGGTCAGTACAAATTCCTTAATTACTTTTGCAGACCAACTCCAAGCACAACCTTTAACTTCTTGTGTGAGACAGGACATTAAAGCTTCCCAGGTAAGAGATTTATTTTCTCCTTCAGGTTTAATTTGAAATTTTAAAATGGAAATGAGACTTCTGCTTCAGTACTCCCAGTGGTGCAGAGGGTGCTGCATTCCCTGACTCCTTTTTCTTTTTTAATCAAAGCCACAAGTCATGGAACATTCCCTGACTCTCATTAGGAATTTGTTCCAGCCCAGGAACAAATTCCAGGCAAAAAATCTGCCTATATCTTAGAATAATAAAATGCAGGCCAAGCACAGTGGCTCAAGCCTGTAATCCCAGCACTTCAGAAGGCCAAGGCAGGTGAATCACCCAAGGTGAGGAGTTCGAGACCAGCCTGGTCAACATGGTAAAACCCCATCTCTACTAAAAATACAAAAAATTAGCTGGGCATAGTGGTGCGTGCCTATAATCCCAGCTACTCAGGCCGGGTGGCGGAGGTTGCAGCGAGCGGAGGTCACAAGATTGCACTCCAGCCTGGGCAACAAGAGCGAAACTCTGTCTCAAAAAAAAAAAAAAAAAAAAGTAATAAAACGCATAACAGGCCGGGCATGGTGGCTCAAGCCTGTAATCTCAGCACTTTGGGAGGCCGAGACGGGCGGATCATGAGGTCAGGAGATCATCCTGGCTAACACGGTGAAACCCCATCTCTACTAAAAATACAAAAAACTAGCCGGGCGAGGTGGCGGGCGCCTGTAGTCCCAGCTACTCCGAAGGCTGAGGCAGGAGAATGGCGTAAACCTGGGAGACGGAGCTTGCAGTGAGCTGTGATCCGGCCACTGCACTCCAGCTCGGGCGACAGAGCAAGACGACTCCGTCTCAAAAAAAAAAAAAAAAACGCAGAACAATCCTCTTTGAAATCAAATAGTTACTATTAATTTTTTATTAGGTATAAGCCTCTATGTAATTACAATGTAAATCATGCACCATGTAAGTCTAAGAAAGTTACAATGTATATATCATGAGCTACATAACTGAAATGACCAAAATTCTACTTACTGCAAATTTCAACCTTTACCTAATTTACATACAGAAGATGATAAGGATGCTCAAATTAAGTTTGTAAGATCTTTCCTTAAAAACTCTGACTAAATATTTTCATGAATTCTTCAGAGATCAACTTTTTTTCTCTTTCTTGTTTTAAGACACAGAGTTTCACCATGTTGTACCAGGTGGACAAGTGCTGTCCAGGTGGACTGGCCTCAAGTGATCCTCTGGCCTCAGCCTCCTGAGTCCTGAAATTACAGATCACCTTTTTTCTGATAAGGCCCAGCTTGATTCAAAAGGTTATGCTTAGAAGTTAAAAAGCTGATTAAGCCGGGGGCACGGTGGCTCACGCCTGTAATCCCAGCACTTTGGGAGGCTGAGGAGGGAAGATCATGAGGTCAGGAGTTCGAGATCAGCCTGCCAACATGGTGAAACCCAGTCTCTACTAAAATACAAAAAAATTAGCCGGGAGTGGTAACAGGCACCTGTAATCCCAGCTACTCGGGAGGCTGAGGTAGGAGAACTGCTTGAACCCGGGAGGCGGAGGTTGCAGTGGGCCGAGATCATGCCATTGCCCTCCAGCCTGGGTAAGAGTGAAACTCCGTCTAAAAAATAAAATTTAAAAATTAGCTGGGCATGGTGGCGGCTGCCTGTAATCCTAGCTACTCAGGAGGCTGAGGCAGGAGAATCGCTTGAACCCGGGAGGCAGAGGTTGCAGCGAGCTGAGATCGTGCCACTGCACACGAGCTCAGGCGACAGTGCGAGACTTCGCCTCGGGAAAAAAAAAAGCTGATTAAATAAAACCATATTACATATTTTAAATGAGATACACTATACTGATATACAGTTAAGTGATCATCAAATGGCAACTATTGCTGTTTTCCACAACCACACTTTTTAATAAACAGCCAGTTTTTTTTTAAACTCATGGAACCTGAAAACTCAATTAAATGGTCTGGAAATCTCCCTTTGATAGTCACAGCACAATCTCAAAGGAGTATAGTTTAGTCAGCAAGACTTCACTGAACAATAAGGCAGTGATTTTTTTTTTTCTTAATAAATAAACATCAGAGGCGGGGCGTGGTGGCTCAAGCCTGTAATCCCAGCACTTTGGGAGGCCGAGGTGGGTGGATCACAAGGTCAGGAGATCGAGACCATCCTGGCTAACACGGTGAAACCCCGTCTCTACTAAAAATATAAAAAAAATTAGCCG
>NW_012116488.1:2322325-2324813 GCF_000951035.1 Colobus angolensis palliatus
AGCTGGGACTAAAGGCGCCCGCCATCTCGCCCGGCTAGTTTTTTGTATTTTTTTTAATAGAGACAGGGTTTCACCGTGTTAGCCAGGATGGTCTCGATCTCATGACCTCGTGATCCACCCGTCTCGGCCTCCCAAAGTGCTGGGATTACAGGCTTGAGCCACCGCGCCCGGCCCATAGTGATTCTTAAGAGTGGTCCCTGGACCTGGAGCATCAACATCACCTGGCAACTTGTTAGAAATTCCAATTCTACGGGTAAAATCAAGGTCTAGGGGTAGGGCCCAGCGATCAGGGTTCTAAAGCCCTTCAGGTGATTCTAATGTTTGCTTAAGTTTGAGAGTTACAGACTAGCTTCACAAAGTTCAGGCTGCTTTGTCCTGCAAGGAGCAGGAAATCCTAAAGAGCGGGAAAGCTATGTGTCCCAGGTACATGGCCTCTACAGCACCTAGCACAGTATCATACACACGGTAGGCATTCATACTTGCTGAACAGGTTAATTCAGTCTCACATAACCAATGGCTGACTAGACAACAGCATCATCAGTTTCACAGATGTCAGAAATTTGGGGGACTATCTGCGTTAACAAATAATAAGCACATGATGCACACATATCAGTAGCTGTTAAATAACTTCACTGGGAAAGCCCTGGGTCTCTGGTACTTTGGCCAACAATGTTACCAGGCTTACAAAGTGTCATATCCTTTGAAATGAAGGTGAAAAACATGTTTCTCATTTTGCCAGTATAGAAAAAGGATGTATCCATGGCTCCATAAAACTATAGAACATAAACTGAAATGCAAACTGTGTGGCTGCCTTTAAAAAGCATATTTTTACTGGGCACAGTGGCTCATGCCTGTAATCCCAGCACTTTGGGAGGTCAAGGCAGGCGGACCACCTGAGGTCAGGAGTTCGAGAACAGCTTGACCAACATGGCAAAATCCCATCTCTACTAAAAATACAAAATAAAATAAAATAAATTAGCCAGGCATGGTGGTGGGCGCCTGTAATCCCAGCTACTCAGGAGGCTGTGGCACGAGAATCGCTTGAACCCAGGCGGCAGAGGTTGGCAGTGAGCCGAGACTGCACCATCGCACTCCAACCTGGGTAACAGAGCAAGACTCCATCTCAATTAAAAAAAAAAAAAAGCATATTTGACTTATTAGCCAACCATAATGTATGAATTCAAGCTGGATTCTAATTTGAACAGAGTTTAAAAATCAGAAACGTGAGAAAATTTAAACACTGCATATGTGGTATTAAGAAAATATGATAAAGGTATTGCTTTTATGTTTCTTAAAACAGGCTTTATCTCTTTTAAAAGCTCTAGAGAGGAAATGATACTGCATTTGCTTCTTAATTTATAAATGAAATAAGACTGGCCACTGAGCTGCTCTGTTGAGTACATGGGGGCTAAGTACATACCAGGATTTCTCAACCCTGGCACTACTGACATTTTAGGCTGGGTAATTTTTTCTTGTGGAAGGCTGTCCTATGTACTGTAAAATGTTTAGTAGCATTCCTGGTCAGTCAAACCTCTCTCCAGTTGTGATAACCAAAAATGTCTTTAGACATTGTCAAATGTCCACTAGAGGGCAAAATCACCCTGTGGTTGAGAAGCATTGATAAACAACATTCTATTTGTTTAAATTTTCCTATAATAAAACACTTTAAAATATAGTTTTGACTGAGTGTGGTGGCTCACACCTGTAATTCCAGTGCTTTGGGAGGCTGGGACAGGAGGAATGCTTGAGCCTAGGAGTTAGAGACCACCTTGGACAATACAGGGAGATCCTATTTCTACAAAAAAATTAAAAATTAGCCCTGCATGTGGTAGGGCACGCATGTAGTGCCAGCTACTCGGGAGGCTGAGTTGGAAGGATTGCTTGAGCCCAAGAGGTCAAGGCTACAGCAAGCTGTTATTGCTCCACTGCACTCCTGCCTGGGTGACAGAGCGAGATACTGTCTCAAAATAAAAATAAAATCTACAGCAAGCTTGTCCAACCCACGGTCCAAGGGCTGCATGCAGCCCAGCACAGCTTTGAAAGTGACCCAATACAAATTCACAAACTTTGTTAAAACATTGTGAGATTTTTTTGCAATTTTTTTTAAGCTTATCAGCTATCGTTAGTATTAGTGTATTTTATTTGTGGCTTAAGACAATTCTTCCAATATGGCCCAGAGAAGCCAAAAGATTGGACACCTCTGATCTACAAGCTTAAAAAAAAAAAAGTTTTAGAAATACTCTGTGTACAGGTACAACTACATCTCCTTGTGGAGCCTAAGCTAGAGATCTGGGGCCCAGTAGAGGCTTTGCTATTAAATAATTAATGGTCTCCTATCATTACTAGCAGCCTTTGTCACCTCGCAGAGTCTCAGCAACCTCACTGGTTTAGATTGAGTAGTTCTTCTGAGCTATAACACAATGTGGCAACAGTGAGCTTTTTTTTTTTTTTTTTGAGACGGAGTCTCGTTCTGTTGCCCAGGCTGGAG
>NW_012116488.1:2330515-2334076 GCF_000951035.1 Colobus angolensis palliatus
CCGGCGTCCCCTCGCCTCAGGGCGCCCCGCGATCCCGGGATCCCTCGCCTCCTTCTCTCCCGCTCGTCGCGCCGCGAATTTCAGCTCCCGGGCCTCCACACAGCGCCGCCGGCGGCGCCTGAAAAAAAGGAGGCGGAGGAGGATGTGAAGGAAGTGGAGCGCAAGACAGGCCGCCGCGGGCTGTGGGCGCCGACCATGGAGCGGGCTGTGGAGGAGGCGCCTGCGCCCGGCTGCTTCTCCCTCTCTAGCGAGCTTGCTGCCTCAGCCTCCGCCCTGCTGGCCGCCGCTGCTGCCGCCGCACCCCGGCACCTCGGAACCTCACGGATCCAAGATGGCCGCCCCTCGGCTTCCGCCGCTGCCTCCGGATGCCGGAAGTGACGACAGGCCGCCTCCCGGAGTCCCGCCAATCAGCGTGGCCTGAGAAAGCCGGCCCGGCTGTTGTTGCTAGGGGCGACTTGGTCCAGACCCCGCCGCGGGGGCGGTGAAGAGGGCGGGGAAGCGCTGGCCGGGTCTCCACTAGACTACCGCGGGCGGCGGGTTCCTCCTGTACGGAGCGCGCCGGCAACCCCGAAAGAGCCGAGAAACGGCCCTGGGCGACAGCCAGAGCCCTCCCGCTGAGTTGGCATTTACAGACTACAGGCCTGGGTTGGCTGGATTACAGATCGAGAGCCTACTGTGCACAAAAGTTGCGGTTGCATCCTTGGGACTGCGCTGCACCGACTGGAGCCTCAGCATTAATGACAGGGCCGGGGCTATGGGAAGGAGCCGGGCTCTTGCATCCTTAACTGTGACCCGGGCGTCAGGCTCTCGCCAACAAATCTTCCCGTCTCCGAATTTGAGCAGCTGCGGGCTGGGCGCGGACCCCGAGGGCAGCAGGAGCCTCTTGCCCTCAAGGAGCTGGTGGTCAGGCGAGTGATAGACCTGGACCCAGCTAAATGCCATCCGGATGGAAGAGTGCAATAACGAGGGTGGCACAAAGGGGATGGAGTCGGGGGCGAAATGAAACTGTAGAGGCCCCCCAGGGACCAGTTCCTAAATGCCTGTAGGGAATTTATAAGCAGGCTTTACTTACAGTCAGTGCGTCGCTGCTGGAAGACTGGAAGCATCTTTGGGTGCCAGCCTCGGCCAGACTCGGTAGACGCCTGCAGACTGGAACACTGGAAATGCTACCTGACCTAGAAACCTTCCTTGCCCGTTCACCTCTTCACGTGTTCGGTGCCTCTACTCAGCTCCTGGCCAGCGGTGGATGGAACCAATGGGTGCAGGGTCTGAAGAGGGAGAGTAGTGTGGGATGGGGGTGACACTAACTGTTACCGAGAGTCGAGTCTACCTTGTAGGTTCATGACATTTATTACCTCATTTAGCCTCAGGGTAACCCTGTGAGATGGACAGACACACATGCGATCCGAAGTCTAGACAGGTACAGTGACTTGGCTAAAGTACACAGGTTGGTTAGCGACAGAGCTGGGATTCTAACCTAGTTCCCAAAGCTTGGATAATAGGTAAGCCCTTGTAGTGGGTGGCTATGTCATGCTTGCTTCCTCTTTGATCCGTTGGCATCCCAACTGTCTTGTGATGTTTGAGACCTTTCTTGCTCCAGGAAATATATGTATCTTTTTTTTTTGACGGAGTCTAGCTCTGTTGCCCAGGCTGGAGTGCAGTGGCGCGATCTCAGCTCACTGCAAGCTCCGCCTCCCGGGCTCACGCCATTCTCCTGCCTCAGCCTCCCGTGTAGCTGGGACTACAAGGCGCCCACCACCACGCCCGGCTAATTTTTTTGTATTTTTAGTAGAGACGGGGTTTCACCGTGTTAGCCAGGATGGTCTCGATCTCTTGACCTCGTGATCCGCCCGTCTTGGCCTCCCAAAGTGCTGGGATTACAGGCATGAGCCACCGCGCTCAGTCTTTTTTTTTTTTTTTTGTAGAGATAGGGTTTCACCACGTTGGCCAGGCTGGCCTCAAGCCATCTGCCCACCTTAGCCTCCTAAAGTGCTGGGATTACAGGCATGAGCCACCACACCCGGCCTGCCTTTTCTTAGTCTTGATCTAATAAGTAACATTCTTATCATAGCTATATACAATTATTTAAAATTTAAATAAGATTCCTAGGATAAGCACAATAAAAAGTATTTTTACAAAATACTAAAACATACCTGTTCTAGTCACAATAGCCAAAAATGTCCATCACTGGTGAGTGGATTAAAAAAAATTGTGGCACATCCAAACAAGGAAATACTCACACAGCAATAAAAAGGAATGAACTACTGATACACACTGAAATAAATCTCAAAAGCACTATGCTAAGTGAAAGAAGACACAAAAGATTATTTACTCTTGTGACTCCATTTACATAGCATCCTTGAAAAGGCAAAACTACAAGGACAGAAAGCAGATCAGTGGTTGCCCAGGGGTTGAGAAAGGGAGAAGGCACTGACTATAAAGGGCCATAAGGGAGCTTTCTGACGATGGAAGTGTTCTACATCATGATTGTGATAGTGGTTACATAACTATACGCTTGTCAAAACTCACCAAACTGTATATTTAAAATGGATGAACATTACATCTCAACAAACCTAACTTTAAGAAAAAAGCTTCTCAACAGAATGAGAGCTCCCATTCATTCTTGTACATTCACCACTCAATTGGCAGGAAGTCTAATACCTAGCAGTGCAGTAATGTAGGTAACAAGGTCTATACCTGAGTTGTAACACTGACAGAAGGGCTCCACACTGTGAAAGCTACACAGCTCCTTCCAGAACATGCCAATACAAGAGTTAAAAATGTAACCGGGCATGGTAAATCAATGCAACAATGTGTGATAAACTTGATTTTAAAAGTCAAAAATTCATTTTAAATACACTACATGGACGGGTGTGGTGGCTCACGCCTGTGATACCAGCACTTTGGGAGGCCGAAGCGGGCAGATCACCTGAGGTCAGGAGATCGAGACCAGCATGACAAACATGGAGAAACCCCGTCTCTACTAAAAATACAAAATTAGCCCGGAGTGGTGGCGCATGCCTGTAATCCTGGCTACTCAGGAGGCTGAGGCAGGAGAATCACTTGAACCTGGGAGGTGGAGGCTGCAGTGAGCCGAGATCGTGCCACAGCACTCCAGCCTGAGAGACAGAGCCAGACTCCATCTCAAAAAAGAAAGAAAGAAAGAAGACCCATTTGAAATCCTTCATCATCACAAATCTGCTATGACTGTTTTCAGCTTCAGTTTAGAAAGCATGGAGCTCCTACTCTGGTTCAACGTAAAGTTTTGCTTCTCTGAGTGAATATCAATGATCAAAACTAATCAGTTGGGCACACTGGCTCACGCCTGTAATCTCAGCACTTTGAGGGGCCAAGGCAGGTGGATCACATGAGGCCAGGAGTTCTAGACCAGCCTGGCCAACATGGTGAAACCCTGTCTACTAAAAATACAAAAATGCAAGCCAGGCGTGGTGGTGCATGCCTGTAATCCCAGCTACTCGGGAGGCTGAGGCATGATAATCACTTCAGCCTGGGAGGCGGAGGCTGCAGTGAGCCAAGATCGCACCACCACACTCCAGCCTG
>NW_012116488.1:2339641-2341757 GCF_000951035.1 Colobus angolensis palliatus
AAAATACAAAAAATTAGCCAAGCATGGTGGTGGGTGCCTGTAGTCCCAGCTACTCAGGAGGCTGAGGTGAGAGAATCTCTTGAACCTGGGAGGCAGAGTTGAAGTGAGCCAAGATCACCCCACTGCACTCCAGCCTGAGCAACAGAGCAAGACTGCGTCTCAAAAAACAAAATAAAAGAAAACAAAATGTGAATAGGGAGATGGCATGCACATCTGTAATCCCAGCTACTTGGGAGTCTGAGGTGAGAGGTCTCTTGAGCCCAGGAGTTGGAGACCAGCCTGGGCAACAGAGTGAGACCTTGTCTCTACAAAAACTTAAAAAAAAAAAAAAAAAAATGGCAGAAGGGTGATGCCCACTGCACTCCTGCCTGGGAGACAGAGCAAGAACGTGCCTCAAAAATAAATAAATAAAGTTATTCTCTTTCTCCTTCTGGCCAAGAAGGGTTAGTGGAATTCCATTAGTTAAATGTGTGCTTCAAGCACTTCAACTGCAATGTCAGTTATGATAAGAAGGGGTGAGCGTAAGTGTTGTGGGAGACCCAAGCAGGGACATTTAGCTCAACTTGGGGGTTTGTATCAGGGAAGGCTTCCTGGGGGAGAGGATGTTTATGCTGAGTCTAAAAGCATGAGCAGAGTTAGCTGTGGGAGGGTGGGTAGAAAGGACAGTTCAAGCAGAAGAATGGCCTGAGGAGCACCGCAATGAGAAGCCACACAGTGGGTCTGGGTAAATATCAGGAGAGTGAGCGGTGAGAAGCGAGACTGCAGGAGAAGGCCGGAGCCAGGCCGGGTTTGGACAGAGCATGACACCTGATTCTGCATCCCATCCTGATGACAGTTGGGAAAACACCCCAGAAAGGGTTTCAGCCTCAGGCAGAAGCTGCGAGAAAGCGAAAGCGTATGGGAAGTTCAGAACAGTTCACACTGGCCAGAGAAGTAGCTGGGGGAGGAGGTTTCCACTCAGGTGCTTTTCTCACTCAAGTCACATATGAAATAATGAGTCAGCAAATGCCAAACGTTAGGAAATGAAGATAATAGTACTTAACTCAAGATGCTTTTGGTTTTTGTAAAAGCTAGAATTAAACGCCTTGAACTTTGCCTTGCACTTGTGTTAAATGACATCATGACACTGTGAAGAGTGGGAGATGGGTGTGTGTGCGTTTCTTTTTTCTTCTTTCTTCTTTCTTTCTTTCTCTCTTTCTTTCTTTCCCTTCCTGCCTGCCTCTCTCTCTCTCTCTCTTCCCTCCCTGCCTCCCTCCCTTCCTTCCTTTCTCTCTTTTTCCCCTTCCTTCCTTCCTTTGTTGTTGCTTGAGCCAGACAGGGTCTTGCTCTATTGCTCAGGCTGCACAGTGGTGTGATCGTAGCTCACTGCAGCCTTGAACTCCAGGGCTCAAGTGATCCTTTGCCTCCGCCTCCTGAATAACTAGGACTACAGGTATGCACCACCACACCCAGAAAATTTATTGGTAGAGACCAAGTCTTGTCCAGACTGAACTCCCAGCCTCAAGCAACCCTCCCATCTCTGCCTCCCAAGGTGCTGAGATTACAGGTGTGATCCACTGCACCCAGTCACCTGGGTGTGCGAATTACAAGCAAAAAAGAAAACGAGAGGAAGAGAAGAAAGTAAAGTATTGTTCTGTTCAAAGGACTCTTTGTGGTCCAGGATTATGTGCATCTATGGTCTGGAAGGAATAGAGAGGAGGGTTTGGAAGTTGTCCTTGGAATGCCTTCTTCAATCCCTTTTCATATTTCTTGTTTCCTGTCTTCCTATTAAAATAGTTTCTACCTTGGGGCCCCAAGCTGAAAAGATATAACTAAATTTACTAAGGTGTATATGTGCATAAGCAATACTTACTTTCATGGCAAGAAGGAAGGCACCATGAGACATCAGGAGCTGGAAATAATCTAGCCCTACTGTGTCCCTGTGGGGCAGATGAGAAACTGAGTCTCAAAGAGGTGACATGCCGGCTGGGCGCGGTGGCTCAAGCCTGTAATCCTAGCACTTTGGGAAGCCGAGACGGGTGGATCACGAGGTCAGGAGATCGAGACCATCCTGGCTAACATGGTGAAACCCCGTCTCTACTAAAAATACAAAAAATTAGCCAAGCATGGTGGTGGG
>NW_012116488.1:2341901-2354338 GCF_000951035.1 Colobus angolensis palliatus
AAAAAAAAAAAAAAAAAAAAAAGAGGCGACATGCCACCTCTTAGCCATTAGGATAGCTACTAGCAAAAAAACAGAAAATAACAAATTTTGGCAAGAATATGGAGAAATTGGAAACTGTGCACGGTTGCTGGGGATGTAAAATGGTGCAGCTTCTATGGAAAACAGTATTATGTTTCTGAAAAAAATTAGAAATAGAATTACCATATGATCTAGTAATCCCACTTCTAGGTAGATACCCAAAAGAATTGAAAACAGTCTCAAGGAAACATCTGCAGACTCGTGCTCATGGCAGCATTATTCACAACAGCTAACATGTGAAAGCAAAGCAAGTGTCCATCCATAGGTGAATGGCTAGACAAAGTGTGCTACATCCATACAATGGAATATGATTCGACCTTAAAAAGAGGGGAAATTCTGGCCGGGCGTGGTGGCTCACGCCTGTAATCCCAGCACTTTGGGAGGCCGAGACGGGCGGATCACGAGGTCAGGAGATCGAGACCATCCTGGCTAACACGGTGAAACCCTCTCTCTACTAAAAAAATACAAAAAATAAACTAGCCGGGCGAGGTGGCGGGCGCCGGTAGTCCCAGCTACTCGGGAGGCTGAGGCAGGAGAATGGCGTAAACCCGGGAGGCGGAGCTTGCAGTGAGCTGAGATCCGGCCACTGCACTCCAGCCTGGGCGACAGAGCGAGACTCCGTCTCAAAAAAAAAGAGGGGAAATTCTGACATTAGCTACAACATAGATGAACCTTGAGGACATTATGATGAGTGAAATAAGCCAAACACAAAAGGACAAATTCTGTATGATCCCTCTTCTATGAGGTACCTGGAGCAGTCAAATGGATTCAGACAGAAAGCAGACTGGTGGTGCCAGTGGGGAGAAGGAAACAGAGAGTTCCTGCTTAATGGGCAGAGTTTCCTTTTGGAAAGAAAAGAGACATGAGGACAGATTGCACAACCGTGTAAATGTACTCAATGCCACTAAACTGTACACTTAAAAATGGTGGAGATGGTTAAGATGGTTTTATGTTACATGTTTTTACCACAATTTTATGTATTCGTTTTTGAGATAGGGCCTCACTTTGTCATCCAGGCTGGAGTGCAGTGGCACAATCACAGCTCACTGCAGCCTCAACCGTCGGGGCTCACGCGATCCACCTGCCTTAGTTCCCCAAGTAGCTGGGTCCACAGGCGTGTACCACCATGCCCGGCTAATTTCTTTTTGTGTGTGTGTGCAGATGAGGGTTTGCCATTTTGCCCGGCTGGTCTCGAACTCCACGCCTCAAGCAATGCTCCCACCTCAGCCTCCCAAAGTGCTGGGATTACAGGCAGGAGCCACCATACTCAGCCCGCAATTTTAAAAACAAACAAAGAGATGAAGTGAAAGCTTCAGAAGCTTTGTCTGAAGCTGCACAACTAGTTAGCAACAGGGCCAGAATGGGGACCCAAATCTCCCAAGCCCCAGCAGACACCCCCCACACACACCAGCACCAGAAAGTATTTGGGTCCCTGACGGCAGCTTCAAGTACCTGCACTAGCAGTGAGATTGCCATCCTCCTGACTTCTTATGCGAAAAAATAAGCACTTCTTGTTGCACCCACTACAGTTGGGTTGTGATTTACTTCCAGCCCCGCGTGTTCCTAACCAGTACCATCATGCTAAGAGTCACATCTCCTGACCCACAGGCCCGTGCATTCTGCATCACATCTAGTTTGGACGGGCGTGGAAAGGCTGCTGCAGGCTCATCACCCCATCACAACCCTCACAAACACAACTCCTCTACCAGAGAGTGGGAACTACTGGGACCCAGGAGCCATTCCTCAGTGTGTGTGTGTGTACGCAGATATGTTGCAGACCAAGAACTGAACACTGAAAATATGTAAAGCCACAGAGATGGAGAAAAGCAGAGTGTGATAATTGAGACATTGGGGTCATCATGCCTGGTGGCACGGGAAAGAGGAGGGGCTGGGCAGTAGGTGTTCCTGGGACACTCCAGGTAGGCCCCAGGTGCTTCGAGTCTTTGGGAAATATGAGGTCCATTTGGACTCCATGCCAGGCCACTGCCCCCTACATCCAGGATCAGGGCAGACAAGCTGCTATTCTTTTAATTTACCTCTCCAGTCCCCTTCTTCACCCCACCAGGGTCCTGTTGCCCTCTGTGAGCCCTGCTTCAAGGCCCAGAAGGCACCCCAGGAATTCTCACTTCCAAGATTGTGTTCCTGCCATTCACACACTTGGAAAGGCTCCCCTGCCTGCCCAAAGCCTCCCTGCTGTTACGCAGCCATCCTCTCGTCCTGTCCTCATCCCGGGTCCTTGTCCTCGTCCTCGCTTCTTCCCTGAAGACTGTGCAGACCAGCCCCCAGAGTGGCCCGCCCCTCCTTGGCTTTTCCTGCCGAGGTCACGGTACATTTATTGAGCTCCAGCTCTGTACCTGGCACAAGACACGTATGCTAGGACCCCCAACTCTTCTACAGCCTGTGAGACGTCAATGAGCAGGTGAGAGGCGACTGGCCGAGACTCAGGAAGGGCTGTCCCTCGTCCAGTGTCAGGGGCAAGCAAAGGGAGAGCCAGGACTGGGATCCCAGGCCGAAACTCTGCAATCGATCCTTTCATTCCTGGTGAGTGGAGAGCCCTCGAACCTCCTGTGCTTAGGTCAGTGTAGGGCCCAGCTGAAAACTCAGTGGAGATGTGCCAGTGATTTTCCACCTTCCGGTACCCCAGCCTTTCCAGAGAGCTCTGGATGGAACGCCTCTCGGGGAGAACATGGACGCCCCCGCCTTGCTAAACACACTATTCTGGAAAGTCGTGTCAGCTTTTGCCACAGCTCGAAGGTGTCCCTTTACCACGTCCCATGCTTCACCACAGTGTGGAGATGGCCCTGGGGGATGCAGGAGGGAAAGGGCCATTTGCCCCTGCAGTAATTCTCCAGCTCTGGGATCTGCTGAAGAGGATTGATCCCTATCTAGTTCTAGATTGGTCAGTCCCCATCTGGATCTGTCAGTCGCCTCTCACACACACGTACGCAGTTGTCATTACCAGATTCGGTAGCGTAGCCCTCTGGAGCCTGCCCTGTCCCATGACTCACTCTGCTGTGAGCTGGGAAAATCCACTGTCTGGAACTATATCTAAAGGTCTTGGGGGACCACAGAGGTGAGGGAGAGGCAAGGGCTTTGGAGTTCAAACTCTGGCTGTGACCCTGAATGCTGGGGGACCTTGGGCAAGTGACTTCATGTCTCTGAGGCATGGTTTCTGAATCAGTCAAATGGGAATGGTAATAGCTACCACTCACAGTTGCTCTGGGGGTCCATGGAGAAAATTCCCAGAAAGCACCAGCACAGCAGGTGCAGAATCCACCCTTCCAAAGCTCAGAGGACTCATCACCTCCTGGGGGGCTGCCCTTCCCACCTCTCCCCCCGAGAGGAGCACAGAGCTCAGAGTCTGTAGAACACAGATGGAGGGTTACCCACACAGGGTGGGGAGTTAGAGACTCACTCCTCCTCCCTGGTTTCCTCCTCCAGTTTTGCCTACCTCACTGAGTACTGAGTTCACGATAGGAGACGCAGAAGCCCTTGGGAAGGGATCCTGCAACACCAGATAAGGTGTTCGTGTTTTTATCATTGCCTCTGCTTTGCAGGCAAGGACTTGGAGATTCAGAAGGGCAAGAGGCTTTCTCAAGCTCACGGGCAGAAAGCAGTGCCCTTAGACTCCAGTCTGCTGGCTCTGACACCCACGGGCTGCAAAGACAGGTGGGCAAAAAAGGATAGAGAGAAGGAATGAGTGGGTGAATAGACTACCCCAGCGCTCCTGGAGCCTCAGACCTGCCCATTATTGTAGGGTTGACCTATTAAAGTAAGCACATCTCCCAAATACAAACAGGTTTTTCCAAGACAATAAAGCCTAAGCTCTGCTTGAGGGAAGACCGTTTCCTCCTTTACTTAGGCTGCTGCCCTATCCTTGGAGTCGTTTGGCCCTCATTGGGTGGAGTCATAAAAAGCCGCATCAGCCTTGGGTGGCTGCCCCCCTACTCCTCTCTCCTTCCTTTGTTCCTTCCATCCACAGTGTTTATTGAGCACCTACTTTGGGCAAAGCTATGTTTGAAGCGTTGAGGACATAGCTGTGAACAGAGAAAGTTCTTGCCCACTCTCAGGTCACAGGACACACATAGCAGAACTCATGCATAATATAATTTCAGGACAGGAGAACTGTAATTTAAAAATTTAATCAGGGGAGGGTGACACAGACTAAGCTCTTTGGTTTAATTCAATTTTTTTTTTTTTTTTTTTGAGATGGAGTCTCACTCTGTCGCCCATGCTGGAGTGCGGTGGTGCGATCTAGGCTCACTGCAAGCTCCGCCTCCTGGATTTACACCATTCTCCTGCCTCAGCCTCCTGAGTAGCTTGGACTACAGGCGCCCGTCACCGCACCAGGCTAATTTTTTGTATTTTTAGTAGAGATGGAGTTTCACCGTGTTAGCTAGGATGCTCTCAATCTCCTGACCTTGTGATCCACCTGCCTTGACCTCCCACAGTGCTGAGGTTCCAGGCGTAAGCCACCATGTCCGGGCTCAAATTTCATTTTTTCCTTTTGGTCATCAGTACACATAGTGCAAAATAAAAAGTTGCAAAGAGATACAGAGTTAAAGCTTTTAACAGTTTATGTTTTTCAAAAACACCATAAAGAGGGTAAAAATGTAAGCCTCAAACTGGGAGAAGTTATAACTGATAAGGATTTAAATCCATACCATATAAGAAATGTCTATAATTGGCTGGCTACGCTGGCTCACACCTGTAATCCCAGCACTTTGGGAGGCCGGATCACCTGAGGTTAGGAGCTCGAGACCAGCCTGCCCAACATGGTGAAACGCCACCTCTATTAAAAATACAAAATTAGCCAGCGTGGTGGTGCACACCTGTAATCCCAGCTACTTGGGAGGCTGAGGCAGGAGAATCACTTGAACCCAGCAGGCAGAGGTTGCAGTGAGCTGAGATCGTGCCACTGCACTCCAGCCTGGGCAAAAAGAGCAAAACTCGATCACAAAAAAAGAAAAGAAAGAAAGAAAGATCTATAATTTAATAAGATCAACAACCCAATAGAAATATAGGCAAAAGACAGCAACAGGCACTTGGGGGTTGATAAATAATAAGAACAAATACTTAAAGTCATCTGTGATTGCAAATGCAAACTATCTCAGTCCATCCTGGAAGCTATAACAAAATAGGAGATGTAGAAGCCCTTGGTAAGGGATCCTGCAACGCCAGATAAGGTGTTAGGGTTTTTATCATTGCCTCTGCTTTGCAGGCAAGGACTCGGAGATTCAGAAGCGCAAGAGGTTTTCTCAAGCTCACAGGCAGAAAGCAGTACCCTTAGACTCCAGTCTGCTGGCTGGCTTAAAAACAGGAAAAATGTATTCTCCACAGTTCTGGAGGCTGGGAAATCCAAGATCAAGGCCCTGGCAGATATGGTGTCTGCTGAAGGCTGGCTTTGCGTTCACAGATGTACGGCTGTCATCTCACTGTGCACTCATATGGCAGAAGGCGCAAATGAGCTCTCTGGGGCTCTTTTCTGGAAGGACTCCACCCTCGTGACTTCATTACCTTCCAAAGGCCTCACCTCCCAATACCATCAAACTCTGGGGTTTAGTTTTCTTTTTTTGAGACAGAGTCTCACCCTGTCACCCAGGCTGGAGTACAGTGGTGCTATCATGGATCACTGCAGCCTCAATCTCCCAGGCTCAGGTGATCCTCCCATCCCAGCCTCCCAGGCAGCTAGAACTACAGGCACTCACCAGCATTCCTAGCAATTTTTAAAAATTTTTTGTAGAGATGGGTTTTTACCATGTTGCCAAGGCTGGTCTTGAACTCCTGGACTCAAGCGATCCTCCAATCTGAACATCCTAGTGCTGGGTTTACAGGCCTGAGCCACTGTGCCCAGTCGGGGTTCAGTTTTCAACATATGAATTTGGGTGGACACAAATAATTTATAGTACAGAGAGCATAATAAATTACCACATACTGGCCACCAGATTGGCAAAAAGGAAAAAGTCGGACAATAGCAAGTGCTGCTGAGAATGTGGAACAGTGGGAACATTTTGTTGTCTTTTAGACAGGGTCCCACTCTGTTACCCAGGCTGGAGTGCAATGGCATGATCATAGCTCACTGCAGCCTTGAACGCCTAGGCTCCAGCGATCTTCCTGTCTCAACCTTCAAGTAACTAGCACTATGGGCATGAGCCATCATACCCAGCTAATTTTTTAAAAGTTATTTTTTGAGCTGGGCACGGTGGCTCACACCTGTAATCCCAGCACTTTGGGGGGCCGAGGGCAGATCACGAGGTCAGGAGATCAAGACCATCCTGGCTAACACGGTGAAAACCCGTCTCTACTAAAAATACAAAACATTAGCCAGGCGTGGTGGCAGGCACCTGTAGTCCCAGCTACTTGGGAAGCCGAGGCAGGAGAATGGCGTGAACCCGGGAGGTGGAGCTTGCAGTGAGCCGAGATCGCGCCACTGCACTCCAGGCTGGGCGACCGAGCGAGACTCCGTCTCTAAAAAAAAAAAAAAAAAAAAAAAAAAAAAAAAAGATTATTTTTTGTAGAGACGAGATCTCACTATGTTTCCCAGGCTGGTCTCAAACTCCTGGACTCGAGCAATCCTCAGCCTCAGCCTCCCAAAGTGTTGGTGTTACAAGCATAAGCTGCTGCACCTGGCTTCAATGGGCACTCTTAGACCCTGCTTGGGAGTGTAAGTTCAAGGTAAGAGCAGAAAATAATGAAGCACAATGCAGAGATCACATAATCAACAAAGCCAAAACTTATTTGGCAAAAGCCAGTAAAATTGGCATTTTGGACAACAATCTGACATCAGCAACTAAAGTTGAAGTTGTGTGGTCCCTACAGCTGAGCAATTGCACCCAAAATATTTACCCTGAAAAAACTCTCAGCTGCGCACAGTGGCTCATGCCTGTAACCTCAGCACTTTGGGAGGCTGAGGCAGTGGATCACCTGAGGTCAGGAGTTCAAGACCAGCCTGGCCAACATGGTCAAACCCTTTCTCTACTAAAAATACAAAAAAATTAGCTGGACGTGGCGGCCCGCGCCTGTAATCCCAGCTTCTTGAGAGGTTGCGGCAGAATCACTCGAACTTCGGAGGCGGAGGCTGCGGTGAGCCGAGATGGCGCCACTGCACTCCAGCTTGGGTGACAGAGTAAGATTCCATCTCAAAAAAATAAATAAATAAACTCCCGCTTTCCGCGCTACCCATAGAGGGGTCCATACAGCGTTGTTCTGGATTCCTATTGTAACTTAAAGGAAAACTTTCACAAGGTTTGGAGCCCTTGATGTCCTGCAAATGAAGGAGGAGCATGTCCTTAAGTTCCTTGCAGCAGGAACCCACTTAGGTGGCACCAATCTTGACTTCCAGATGAAACAATACATCTACAAAAGGAAAAGTGATGGCATCTACATCATAAATCTGTGGGAGGACCTGGGAGAAGCTTCTGCTGGCAGCTTGTGTCATTGTTGCCATTGAAAACCCTCCAGAAATACTGGCCAGAGGGCCGTGCTGAAGTTTGCTGCTGCCACTGGAGCTACTCCAATTGCTGGCCGCTTCACTCCTGGAACCTTCACTAACCAGATCCAGGCAGCCTTCCGGGAGCCACAGCTTCTGGTGGTTACTGACCCCAGGGCTGACCACCAGCCCCTCAGGGAGGCATCTTATGTTAACCTACCTGCATTGCTCGTAACACAGATTCTCCTCTGTGCTGTGGGGACATTGCCATCCCATGTGACAATAAAGGGAGCTCCCTCATTGGGTTTGATGTGGTGGACGCTGTGGGAGGTCATGCCTGACCTCTACTTCTACAGCGATCCTGAAGAGATTGAAGAAGGAGAGCAGGCTGCTGCTGAAAAGGCTATGAGCAAGGAGGAATTTCAGGGTGAACGGACGCTCCAGCTCCCGAGTTCACTGCTGCTCAGCCTGAGGTTGCAGACCGGTCTGGCAGCGTGCCGGTGCCCTCTGTGCCTGTTCAGCAGTTCCCTACGGAAGACTGGAGGGCTCAGCCTGCCACTAAAAACTGGTCTGCAGCTCCCACTGCTCAGGCCACTGAATGGGTAGAAGCGACCACTGCATAGTCTCGAGCTGTTTTTGCACGGGCTCTTCAGCAACATGGAAATAAGGTCGATGGAAAATAAACACCGGTTTCTAAAACAGAAAAAGCTCTCAAGCATATGCACGGGAACATGTATAAGAATAATCACAGCACTACAGTTTGTTATAGAAACACACTGGAAACAATTCAAATGTCCATTATCTGTACGAATACAGAAAATGGCATATTCGCACAAAGAAATAGTATATAACAGAAAGAATACTTTTTACAGCTACATACTACAACAGGAATGCATCTTAGTATCATAATCTCGATATATTATTTAAAAAACCAAAGCAATTCTTAGAATACACATAGCGTGATTCAGAAATAAAAACGTGCAAAACCAAACAACATACTGTTTAAAGATGCAAACGTATAGAATGAAACTATTGAAAAAAACACAAGGGGATGAAAAACACAAAAATCAGGATAGTGGTGGCTGGGTACAGCGGCTTATGGCTGTAATCCCAGCACTTTGGGAGGCTGAGGAAGGCAGATCGCTTGAGTCCAGGAGTTTGAGACCAGCCTGGGCAACATGGTGAAACCCCATCTCTACTAAAAATACAAAAATTAGCACGGCGTGGTGGCACATGCCTGTAATGCCAGCTACTCGGGAGGCTGAGGCCCAAGAATGGCTTGAGCTGGGGAGGCAGAAGTTGCAGTGAACCGAGATGATGCCACTGCACTCCAGCCTGGGTGACAGAGCTAGACTCCATCTCAAATAAATAAATAAATAATGCTTACTCCCTTCTCCCCTGTGGATCTGGTTTTACCTGGGAGTTCGTGCACCAGGGCATAGCTAACAGCAGACGCTCCACTGTTCTGGCCCTCATTGTGGATTCCATGCAGGAGGCTGATGGGGGATGGTCCCAGGAGATGGAGATTCCACCCTGACTTTGCACTTGGCTGCCAAATGGCCTTGCCTGTGGCCTTCCTGCCCACCTTGAACTTGAGCTTCCCCATCTGAGGGTCACAATGCTTCTGACTGTCCATCGTTTTCCCCAGTACACATCAGCTGTCACCACTGCATATGGAAACTGCTGCTAGTATAATTGCAGGTCAAGGACAAGAGCAGAGTTGAAAGAGCAAAACCCTCAAAGGTCTAGCCCTTCATCGTGACAAATCCCTGACCTCTCATGGACAGCTCAGGAGCTGGGCATGGCAAGGCAGCACGGAACCTGGCAAGTTGTTAGAACAAGATTCTGTTCACTCAGCTCTGCTGCCTCCTCTCCCTCGGATGTGACCTCAGACATGAGCTGGCCAGGGCTGGCCCTCTGAGTCAGCCCTGAGTCCCAACTACACGCCTTCCCCGTGGGGCTGCTGGCCTCAAAGCCTCCTTTAACAAAGAGGGCAGGAGGATGGATGACTCGGCATGTGTAATATACCCAACTGCAGATGAATAATTGATGTGTTTGAGTATTAATAAGCAGGAACTGGCTATTTTAGCCATAAAGCCAAAAAGATACTCTGTTAAAGCAAATCCTCCAATCTACACCTAAAGCAACAAAACAAAACAAAAATCCATAAAGAACAACACCCCCAAACTTCCTAAAACCCCTGCTTTTAACAGAAACCTACTTGGAGGAGATCCTATTTTTATAAGCATGTTATTTTAAAAATTACAATTTTAGGGTTGAAATGGAAAAAGGACTTAGTGTATGAGGGTGTGTGTGTGTGTCTGTGTGTGTGATGGTGCCACTGTCTTCCACTCCTGAGGCCTGGCCCTGAGCAGCACACTGTCATTCCTGACTCTGTTTTTTGTTTGTTTATTTTGTTTTGTTTGAGCTGGAGTTTCGCTCTTGTCACCTAGGCTGGGGTGTAGTGGCACAATCTCGGCTCACTGCAACCTCAACCTCCCAGGTTCAAGTGATTCTCCTGCCTCAGCCTCCTGAGTAACTGGGATTACAGGCACCCACCACCACACCTGGCTAACTTTTTGTATTTTTAGTAGAGATGGGGTTTCACCATGTTGGCCAGGCTGGTCTCAAACTCCTGACCTCAGGTGATCCGCCCACTTCAGCCTCCCAAAGTGCTGGGATTACAAATGTGAGCCACCGCGCCCGGCCAGAAACAATATAATCATATCAATAGGCACAGAAAAAGCATTTGACAAAATGGAACACCTTTTTTTTTTGAGATGGGTTTTTTTGCTCTTGTTGCCCAGGCTGGAGTGCAGGGGCAGGAGTGGCGGGATCCCAGCTCACTGCAACCTCCAACTCCCAGGCGGGAGTTCTCATGCCTCAGCCTCTCAAGCAGCTGCGATTACAGGCATGTGACATCACGACTCGCTAATTTTTGTATTTTCAGTAGAAACGGGGTTTCACCATGTTGCCCGGGTTGGTCTCGAACTCCTGGCATCAGGAGATCTGCCTGCCTTGGCCTCTCAAAGTGCTGGGATTACAGGCATGAGCCACCATGCCCGGCCATGCAAAACTTTTTTCAGAGACAGGGTCTAGCTCTGTTGCCCAGGCTACAGTACAGTGGCACAGGCATACCTCACTGTAGCCTCGAACTCCTGGGTTCAATCCACCATCTTGCCTCAGCTTCCTGAGTAGCTAGGAATACAGCCATGCACCACCACACCTGGCTCATTCTTTAAAAACAATTTTTTAAAATTAGAAATGGGGTCTTGCTATGTTGCCCAGGCTGGTCTCGAACTCCGGGCCTCAAGTGATTTTCCAACCTCAGCTTCCCAAAGTGCTGAGATTATAGGTGTGAGGCACCATACCTGGCCCCAAGACAATTTCACAATAAAAACAAAAAACAAAAAACCACCCTTAGCAAACCAGGAATAGAAAGGAACTTTGTATAAAGGGCAACTACGGGCCAGGCGAGGTGGCTCACGCCCGTAATCCCAGCACTTTGGGAGGTCGAGGTAGGTGGATCACCTGAGGTCAGAAGTTCGAAACCAACCTGGCCAACATGGCGAAACCCCGTCTCCATTGAAAATACAAAAATTAGCTGGGCGTGGTGGTGCCCATCTGTAATCCCAGTTACTCAGGAGGCTGAGGCATGAGAATTGCTTGAACTGGGGAGGCAAAGGGTGCAGTGAGCCAAGATCATGCCATTGCACTCCAACCTGGGTGACGGAGCGAGACTCAGTCTCAAGAAAAAAAAAAAGGCAACTATAGTGAAAGACTGAATGCTTTCTTCCTAACACCATGAACACGACAAGGATGTCTGCTCTTGGCGTTTCTACTGAACATTGTACTGGAGGGTCTAGCTAGGGCAATTAGGCAAGAAAATAAAAGGCATTCAGATTGTAAAGGAAAACTGTCTCTATTTGCAGATGTCATGATCCTGCAAAACCTGGCTAAGAAATCCAGCCAGGCATGGTGGCTCATGCCTGTAATCCCAGCACTTTGGGAGGCAGAGGTGGGTGGATCACCTGAGGTCAGGAGTTCAAGACCAGCCTGGCCAACATGGTCAAACCCTTTCTCTACTAAAAATACAAAAAAATTAGCTGGACGTGGCGGCCCGCGCCTGTAATCCCAGCTTCTTGAGAGGTTGCGGCAGAATCACTCGAACTTCGGAGGCGGAGGCTGCGGTGAGCCGAGATGGCGCCACTGCACTCCAGCTTGGGTGACAGAGTAAGATTCCATCTCAAAAAAATAAATAAATAAACTCCCGCTTTCCGCGCTACCCATAGAGGGGTCCATACAGCGTTGTTCTGGATTCCTATTGTAACTTAAAGGAAAACTTTCACAAGGTTTGGAGCCCTTGATGTCCTGCAAATGAAGGAGGAGCATGTCCTTAAGTTCCTTGCAGCAGGAACCCACTTAGGTGGCACCAATCTTGACTTCCAGATGAAACAATACATCTACAAAAGGAAAAGTGATGGCATCTACATCATAAATCTGTGGGAGGACCTGGGAGAAGCTTCTGCTGGCAGCTTGTGTCATTGTTGCCATTGAAAACCCTCCAGAAATACTGGCCAGAGGGCCGTGCTGAAGTTTGCTGCTGCCACTGGAGCTACTCCAATTGCTGGCCGCTTCACTCCTGGAACCTTCACTAACCAGATCCAGGCAGCCTTCCGGGAGCCACAGCTTCTGGTGGTTACTGACCCCAGGGCTGACCACCAGCCCCTCAGGGAGGCATCTTATGTTAACCTACCTGCATTGCTCGTAACACAGATTCTCCTCTGTGCTGTGGGGACATTGCCATCCCATGTGACAATAAAGGGAGCTCCCTCATTGGGTTTGATGTGGTGGACGCTGTGGGAGGTCATGCCTGACCTCTACTTCTACAGCGATCCTGAAGAGATTGAAGAAGGAGAGCAGGCTGCTG
>NW_012116488.1:2354788-2356446 GCF_000951035.1 Colobus angolensis palliatus
ACTCCAGCCTGGGCGACAGACCGAGACTCCATCTAAAAAAAAGAAAAAGGAAGTGCAAATTTATACTTTAAAACTACAAAATATTGTTGAAAAAATTAAAGACCTAAGTATACGGAGAGACACCCATGTTTATGGATCAGAAGGACTTAATATTGATAACATAGCAATGCATCCTAAATTGAGTTTCACATTCAATGCAATCCTTATTAAAATCCCAGTTGACTTCTTTGTGGAAATTGACAAATTAATCCTAAAACTCACGTGGTAATTCAAGAGACTCAGAATAGCCAAAAGAACCTTGGGGAAAAAAAGAACAGAGTTGGAGGATTCACACTTTCTGACTTCAAAACTTACTACCAATGCTATAGTAATTAAGACCATGTGGTACTGGCAGAAGGATAGACATATAAGTCACTGAAATAGAATTGAGCCCAGACATAAACCTTCACTTTTGCAGTCAATTGATTTTAGAGAAGGTGCCAAGGTAATTTGTTTGTTTGTTTTGTTTTGTTTTTTGTTGCTTTTGAGATACAGTCTAGCTCTGTTGCCCAGGCTGGAGTGCAGTGGCACGATCTCAGCTCACTGCAACCTCTGTCTCGCAGGTTCAAGCAATTCTTCTGCCTCAGCCCCCTGAGTAGCTGGGATTACAGGCGCCCGCCACCACGCCTAACTAATTTTTGTATTTTTAGTAGAGATGGGGTTTCACAGTGTTTGCCAGGCTGGTCTTGAACTCCTGACCTTGTGATCTGCCTGCCTCAGCCTCCCAAAGTGCTGGGATTACAAGTATGAGACACTGTGCCTGGCCGCCAACGTAATTTAATTGGGGGCAAAATGGTGCTGTGACAACTGAATATCCATGTTCACAAGAATGAATTTGGACTCCTATCTCAAATCATACACAAAAATTAACTCAAAGTGGATCAAAGACATAAATATGAGACTTAAAATTATAAAACTATCAGAGAAAAAGTAGGTGGAGGTCTTCACAACCTTGCATTAGGCAATGGTTTCTTCGCTATGACACAAAGCACATGCAGCAGCCACAACACAGGAGATAAAGCGGACATCATCAGAATGAAAAACTTTTGTGCTTTAAAGGAAACTACCAAGAAAGTAAAAAAAGAAGCCACAGAAGAGAATAAAAATTTTGCACATCATGGATCTGTTAAGGGACTTCTATCTAGAATACATAAAGAAATCTTACAACTCAATAATACAAAGACAAAAAAATTAAAAGTGGATGAAAAATCAGAACAGACATTTCTACAAAGAAGACAACCAAATGGCCAATAAGCATATGAAAAGATGCTCAGCATTATCAGCCATGAGGAAATGCCATCTAAACCACAATAAGATCTCACTCCACACCCACGAGAATGTCTATCATCAAAACACCAGGTAATACTATATAACTGTTGACTAAATATAGAGGAATACACTGCTGGTAAGATTGTTAAATGGTGCAGCCACTTGGGAAAACAGATTAATAGGAATTACAGAAAGAGAGAACAGAGAAAAAGGAGGGAAGAAAATTATCCAAGAAATAATAAATAAGGCTTTTCCAAAGCTGAAAAATGACCTGAGTCATTTTTGATAACCAACTCAATGAGTGAAATTTCTTTTTCTTTCTTTTCTTTCTTTCTTTTTTTTTTTTTTTT
>NW_012116488.1:2357770-2359376 GCF_000951035.1 Colobus angolensis palliatus
AAAAAAAAAAAAAAAAAAAAAAAGACTAGGAGACTGATTATCTTATGGAATTTTTAAAAAACATCAAAATCCAAGGCTGAGCATAATGGCTCAATCCTGTAATCCCAATGCTTTGGAAAGCCAAGGTGGGGGAATCACTTGGGCCTAGAAGTTGACGACCAGCCTGAGCAACATAGTAAAAACCTGTCTCTACAAAAAAATTAACTAATTAGCTGGGCATGGTGGCCCGTGCCTGGAGTCCCAGTTACTTGGGAGGCTGAGGTGGGAGGATCATTGAGCCTGGGAGGTTGAGGCTGCAGTGGGCAATGTTCACACCACTGCCCTCCAGCCTGGGTGACAGAGTGAGATCCTGTCTCAAAAAAACAAAACAAAATGGGCTGGGTGCAGTGGCTCACGCCTGTAATCCCAGCACTTTGGGAGGCCGAGGTGGGCGGATCACAAGGTCAGGAGTTTGAGACCAGCCTTGCCAACATAGTGAAACCCCGTCTCTACTAAAAATATAAAAATTAGCTGGGTATGGTGGCAGGCACCTGTAGTCCCAGCTACTCGGGAGGCTGAGGCGCGAGAATCGCTGGAATCTGGGAATCAGTTTGCAGTGAGCTGAGATGATGCCATTGCACTCCAGCCTGGGTTGCAGAGTGAGACTCTGTCTCAAAAAACAAAACAAAACAAAACAAAACAAAAAACCTGAAAAATAAAAATAAAAACTCAGTTATATGCTGTTAAAGGAGACACAGTAAAGCCCTAAGGACACAGAAAAGCTGAAATAAAAAGGTAGAAAAGGATAGGCCAAGCAAATACTAATAAAAAGAAAACTGTTGTAACAATATTAATATCACACAAAATAGATTGTAAGACAAAATGCATTGTTAGAAATAAAGTGTGTCACTAGTAATGTTTAATTTACCTGGGTGATATAATAACTTAAAACTTGCATGCATCTAATAAAATACCTTCAAAATATATAAAGCAGGGGCTGGGTGTAATCCCAGCACTTTGGGAGGCCAAGGCGAGTGGACCGTGAGGTCAAGAGATCGAGACCATCCTGGCCAACATGGTGAAACCCCATCTCTACTAAAAATAGAAAAATTAGGTGGGTGTGGTGGCGCACACCTGTAACCCCAGCTACTCCTGAGGCTGAGGCAGGAGAATCGCTTGAACTCGGGAGGTTGAGGTGGCAGTGAGCCAAGATCGCACCACTGCACTGTAGCCCAGGGGACACAGCAAGACCTTGTCTCAAAAAAATAAATAAAAAATCAATTTATATGGAAATAGAAAAGAACGAGAATAGCCAAAAACTCCCCTAAAGAAAAGGAACAGGTCGGGCGCGGTGGCTCACGCCTGTAACTCAACACTTTGGGAGGCTGAGGTGGGCGGATCACGAGGTCAGGAGATCAAGACCATCCTGGCTAACACGGTGAGAACCCGTCTCTACTAAAGAATACAAAAAACTAACCAGGCGAGGTGGCGGGCGCCTGTAGTCCCAGCTACTCAGGAGGCTGAGGCAGGAAAAGGGCGTGAACCTGGGAGGTGGAGCTTGCAGTGAGCTGAGATCGTGCCACTGCACTCCAGCCTGGGCAACAGAGAGAGACTGCATCTCAAAAAA
>NW_012116488.1:2365411-2373797 GCF_000951035.1 Colobus angolensis palliatus
AGGTGACTGCCACTGTTACAACCCCACTGGCTAAAGCAGCTTCCAGGGCATTTAAAGAGATAGAGATTGGTTTTTGAGGGTTTTCTGCTATTTATTTCTTTATTTATTGAGACAGAATCTCACTCTGTCACCAGACTGGAGTGCAGTGGCACAATATCGGCTCACTGCAATCTCTGCCTCCCGGCTTCAAGTGATTCTCCTGACTTGGCCTCCTGAGTAGGTGGGACTATAGACAGGTACCACCATGCCCAGCTAATTTTTGTATTTTTAGTAGAGACAGGGTTTCACCATGTTGGCCAGGATGGTCTCGATCTCCTGACCTCGTGATCTGCCCACCTCGGCCTCCCAAAGTGCTGGGATTACAGGCATGAGCCACCACGCCTGGCCTGTTTTTTAATTTTTTACCCTTGATTTTCCCCCTTTCTCCTTTTAGTGGCCAAACAATTAAGGATCAGGACATTCAAAAGCAACCACATATACAAGAGAATTTAGAAAGTCACCACTCATGCCTGGAAAGACAAAGCCTCAGAAAAGACCTGAGACAATCTCAAGTTTACCCCTCAAGTTCATTCCCTGCACAGAGACACCTTACAGCAATTTAAAAAGCAAAGCAGGCTGGGCATGGCGGCTCACACCTGTAATCCCAGAACTTTGGGAGGCCGAGGCAGGTAGATTGCTTGAGCCCAGGAGTTTGAGACTAACCTGGGCAACATGGTGACAACCTACCTGTCCCTACAAAAAAAAAAAATATTGGCTGGGTGGGAGGCTGAGATGAGAGGATTGTTTGAGCCCAGGAGGTGGAGGCTACAGTGAACCATGATAGTCCCACTGCACTCCAGCCTGGGCAATAGGGTGAGATTCTGTCTTAAAAAGAAAAAGAAAGAAGAAAGAAAGGAAAGAAAGGAAACAAAGAAAGAAGGAAGGAAGGAAAGAAGGAAGGAAGGAAGGAAGAAAAAGAAAGAAAGAAAGAAAGAAAGAAAGAAAGAAAGAAAGAGGCTCATGGGTAAAGAAGAGAACCTGATTTGCAGAGTTACCATATTGTAACATTCAAAAGTTCTGTTTTCAACAAAAAAATCACAGGCATACAAAGAACCAGGAAAGTAGGGTTCATTCACAGGGAAAAAATATATAGAAACCATCTCTAAGGAAGAACCACATGGCAAACTTACTAGACAAAGACATTATAACAATGGCCTGAAACGTATTCAGCCTTTTCTGAGGCTTTGTTTTTGTTGTTATTGCTGTTGTTGTTGTTGGGACAAAGTCTCGCTCTGTCGCCCAGGCTGGAGTACAGTCACATGATCTTGGCTCACTGCAACCTCTGCCTCCTGGGTTCAAGTGATTCTCCCACCTCAGCCTCCTGAGTAGCTGAGATTACAGGCAACTGCCACAAGGTCTGGCTAATTTTTGTATTTTTAGTAGAGACGAGGTTTCACTATGTTGGCCAGACTGGTCTCGAACTCCTGACCTGAAGTGATCTGCCCGCCTTGGTCTCCCAAAGTGCTGGGATTACAGATGTGAGCCACTGCACCTGTCTGGCTGTGTCTTTAATGCTTCCTAGACAAAGCATTTTGTCTGATTAATAATGCTCAGAGAGCTAAAGAAAGACGCAGATAGAGACTAGCGAACAATACAGTCAGGATGGCTAAACGTGATCCCAAGAAACCAAAGGGCAAGATGTCTGCTTACGCCTTCTTTGTGTAGATGCGCAGAGAAGGACAGAGAAGAAAAACCCAGAGGTCCCTGTCAGTTTTGCAGATTTTTCCAAGAAGTCCTCTGAGAGGTGCAAGACAACGGGAAAGAGAACCCTAAATCTGATTAAATTGCAAAGGCAGATAAAGTGTGCTATGATCTGGAAATGGAGGATAAAAGACCAGCTAAGGGAGGCAAGAAGTTTCCTAATGCCCCCCAAGAAGTTTCCTAATGCCCCCCAAAATGCCCCCTCTGCATTATTCCTGTTCTGTTCAGAATTCCTCCCCAAGACCAAATCCACAAACCCTAGCATCTCTCCTGGAGATGTGGCAAAAAGCTGGGTGAGATGTGGAATAACTTAAATGACAGTGAAAAGTAGCCTGACATCACTAAGGTGGCAAAGCTGAAGGAGAATTATGAGAAGGATGTTGCTGACTCTAAGTCTAAACGAACATTTGATGGCACAAAGGGTCCTGCTAAAGTTGCCTAGAAAAATGTGGAAGAGGAAGATGAAGAAGACAAGGAGGAAGAAGAAAGAGGAGGAGGATGAATAAAAAAAAAATTTGTCGAAAAAAGCAAAGAAAGATGCAGACAAAGTCAGGTACATGATTTATGGATGAAATGGAAAGATCAATAAAAATATAGTGAACACAAGAAGGAACCAGAAGGAAATTCTGTAGCTGAAAAGTACAATAACTGAAATGAAAAATTCATGGAGGGATTCAGAAACAGATTTGAACAGGCTGAAGAAGGAATCAACAAACTTGAAGATAAGACAGCTGAAATTACTGAGTCTGAGGAACAGAAAGAAAGAGGACTGAAGAAGAGTAAACAGGGTCCAAGAAACATGTGGGACACCATCAAGCAGAAGAACACCCACTGTGCGGGTGCCAGAAATAGAACAGAGAGAGAGAAAGAGAAAATGAGGTTATTGGCTGGGTGCAGTAGCTTACACCCATCATCCCAGCATTTCAGTAGGCTGAGGTGGGCAGATCACGTGAAGCCAGGACTTTGAGACCAGCCTGGCCAACATGGTGAGACCCTGTCTCTACTAAAAATACAAAAATTAGCTAGGAGTGGTGGCAGGTGTCTCTACTCCCAGCTGCTTGGGAGGCTGAGGCAGAAGAATCACTTGAACCCAGGAGGCAGAGATTGCAGTGAGCTGAGATTGTGCCACTGCACTCCAGCCTGGGCGACAGAGCAAGACTTCATCTCAAAAGAAAAAAGAAAATGAGATTATTATTGTTTTTAGTCGATAAATAATAAGAGACTATTTAAAGAAATAATGGCTGAAAACATCTCAAATTTGGTGAAATACATGAATCTAAACACCCAAGAAGCTCAGTGAACTCCAAGTAGGATGAATTTAAAGAGGCCCTCACAGAGACACACTGTCATCAAACTGCCCAAACCACAGATAACAGAGAGAATCTTTAATCTTTGATTAATTAGTTAATTAATAACTAATTAACTAATCTTATAGAGATAGGATCTTGTTATGTTGCCCAGGCTGGCCCCAAACTCCTGGACTCAAGCAATCCTCCTGCCTTGGCCTCCCAAAATACGGGGATTGCAGGTGTGAACCACTGCACCCAGCCACAGGTGTGAGCCAAGAGAGAATCTTGAAAGCAGTGAGAGAGAAACAAATCGTTACATACGAGGGCTCTCCAATAAGATTAACAGCAGATTTCTCAGCAGAAACATTGGCGGCAAGAAGGCAATGGGTTGGTACATTCAAAGAGCTAAAAGAAAAAAACTGTCAATCAAGAATCCTGCTGTGCATGTTAACTCATTCCTGAAATCCTAGCTACTTAGGAGGCTTGAGGTGGGAGAATCACTTGAGGTCAGGAGTTCAAGACCAGCCTGGGCAACATAGCAAGATCTCATCTCTAAAAAAAATTTTTTTTTAATTAGCCAGGCGTGTTGGTGCACAACTGTAGTTGCAGCTTCTTAGGAGGCTGAGGCAGGGATGATTACTTGAGCTAAGGAGTTTGAGGATGCAGTGAGCTATGGTCATACCACTGCACTGCACTCCATCCTGGGTGACAGAGTAACACTCTGTCTCTTAAAAAAGAAAACAAGACAAAACAAATGTAATCCTGTACCTGGCAAAACTGTCCTCAAAAAAGAAGAAATGAAGGTATTCCCAGATAAACAAAAGCAGAAAGAGTTTATTACCACTAGATCTGTCTTACAGAAAATGCTAAAGGGACTTCTGCAGATTGAAATTAAAGGACATTCTGCAATTATATAGGCAGTAGGAAAAAAGTAAAATTTTTAAAAAATAAATTAAAGAACACTAGACAATAACTCAAAATCCTATGAGGAAATAAATATCTCCTATACATGGACAATTACATGGACAATTACAAAAGCTAGCATTATTGTCATTTTGGGTTGTAACACCACTTTTCCTTTTATACATGATTTAAAAGACTAATAGTAAAAAAAAAAAAACAGTAATAAGTCTATGTTTTTCGGCACCCAATGTATAAAGGTGTAACTTCTGACATCATCAACTGAGAGGGTGGTGGCAGAGCCGTATAGGAGCAGAGTATGCTACAGTAGCCCCTCCTTACCCAGGGCTTTACTTTCTGTGGTTGCAGTTACTCATGGTCAACGGTGGCCCAAAAATATTAAATGGAAAATTCCAGAAGTAAACAATTCTTAAGTTTTAAACTGTGCACCATTCTGAGTAGCATGATGCAATCTCTTGCTAGCTTGCTCCATCCTGCTTAGGATGTGAATCACCCCTTTGTCCAGCGTATCCACATTTTATATGCTACCTGCCCCATTAGTCACTCAGTAACCTCTCCGATCGACTCTCATGGTATCACGGTGCTTGTGTTCGAGTAGCCCTGTTTTAATTAATAATGGCCCCAAAGGGCAAGAATAGTGATGCTGGCATTTTATCATCTCACATGATCATAAGAAGATGGGTGAATACAGTATAATAAGATATTTTGAGAGAGAGATAGACCACATTTGCATAACTTTTATTACAGTAGGTTATTATAATTGTTTTATTTCATTGTTCGTTATTGTTGTTAATCTCTTACTGTGCCTAATTTAGAAATTAAACTTTGTCATGGGTGTGTAGGTATAGGAAGAAAACATAGTATATACATAGTAACCAAGTCTTTTTTTTTTTTTTTTTTTGACCACAGGTGATCTGCCTGCCTCAGCCTCCTAAAGTGCTGGGATTACAGGCATGAGCCACCTTTCCCAGCCCGAGTGTATATATTCTTTTTTTTTTTTCTTGAGACGGAGACTCGCTCTGTCGCCCAGGCTGGAGTGCAGTGGCTGGATCTCAGCTCGCTGCAAGCTCCGCCTCCCAGTTCAAGCGATTCTCCTGCCTCAGCTTCCCGAGTAGCTGGAATTACAGGGGCCTGCCACCGCGCCTGGCTATGTTTTTGTATTTTCAGTAGAGATGGGGTTTCACTGTGTTAGTCAGGATGGTCTCGATCTCCTGACCTCGTGATCTGCCCGCCTCGGCCTCCCAAAGTGCTGGGATTACAGGCGTGAGCTACTGCGCCCAGCCTGAAACTTGAAATTTTATGCCTAGCTAATTTACCAACAAAATGTAAGGGTGGAATAAAGACTTTTTTTTTTTTTTTTGAGATGGAGTCTCGCTGTGTTGCCCAGGCTGGAGTGCAAGTGGCACGACCTCAGCTCACTGCAACCTCTGCCTCCTGGGTTCAAGTGACTTTCCTGCCTCAGCCTCCCAGGTAGCTGGGATTACAGGTGACTGCCACCATGCCCGGCTAACTTTTGTAACAGGGTTTCACCGTGTTGGCCAGGCTGGTCTTGAAGTCCTAACCTCAGGTGATCTGCCTGCCTCGGCCTCCCAAAATGCTGGGATTACAAGGTGTGAGCCACCATGCCAGGCCTGGAATAAAGACATTTTTCGAACTACATGCTGTGGAAGATTGTATTATTACCTAGCAGATATTCACTCCTTTCCCCTGAGCTCTGTGGGAGGTGCGCACTTCCTGGCCCCATTGCTGTTGGGCTTGGCCGTGTGACTTGCTTCGGCTAATCAGATGGAAACAGATGTGACCCAGCAGAAACTTGAAATATGCTTGCTGTGGGCTTGGTGTGTCTTTCACCAAGAGAGGCATCTGTCTGGCAGCTGCTGGTTCACGTGGGACAAAAGATGGTTGGAGCAGACTGGGAGCTGATCCGCAGTCCAGAGTCAAGCCCAGCCAGGCCCTGCCTGGACTCGCTGAACCACAGTTGAGCTGCAGATATGTAAGGAAGAAATAAATGGTTGTTTTGCCACTGTGCTTTGTGGTAGTATGTTATACAGCAAAACGTAAGACACATGGACTCAGAACAATTTCTCTCCCACATACCTCTTCTGGGGAAGTTCCTTGGGGATTTGCGATGGCAGAGAGGGGAACACATGGGATCCAGGAAACAGAAGATTCAACTCAGACAGCAGTGAAGGAAGACCTGGAAGACAGTGGGCACAGGCTCAGACTGGAGCAGGGCACGACAGCAGCGGGAGAGGGGCATCCCGAAAACAAGGTGACTCCACAGATGCCAGAGCACCCTTGAGATTCCGGAAGAGCTTCGAGGTGCAGTAAAGGAAGACAATGCAACAAAGAAAGAAAAGCAACTTGCGGTCGGACTTGGTGGCTCACGCCTGTAATCCCTGCACTTTGGGAGGCCAAGGCGGGTGGATTGCTTGAGGTCAGGAGTTCAAGACCAGCCTGGCCAACATGGTTAAACTCCATCTCTACTACAAATACAAAAAATTAGCCAGGTGTGGTGGCGGGCGCCTGTAATCCCAGCTACTTGGGGGTTGAGGCAGGAGAATTGCTTGAACCCAAAGGTGAAAGGAGCAGTGAGCTGAGATCGCACCACTGCACTCCAGCCTGAGAGACAGAGCGACAGAGTGAGACTCTGTTTCAAAAAAAAAAAAGAAAAAAAAAAGCAACTTCCAACTCTAGGGAAAAAAGCAAAAGTTGAATAAAGAAAAATGTAGCACTGCACAACTTGGCTCTACAGTGATGACATTTTGTATTATAAAGAAAAGTATTGCCCAATCTTCACCTTTAGAATCAAGCTATAGGTAAAGGGCAGAAAGCTTTACTCTGGGCCAGGTGCAGTGGCTCGTGCCTGTAATCCCAACTGTTTAGGAGACTGAGGCAGGGGGATTGCTTGAGTTGAGGAGTTCAAGACCAGCCTGGGCAATATAGTGAGATCCAATCTCTACAAAAAAATTAAAAAATTAGCCGGGTATGGTGGCACTGACCTGTGGTACCAGCCACTTGGGAGGCTGAGGTGGGAGGATCCCTCGAGCCCAGGAGGTCGAGGCTGCAGTGAGCTGTGATGGCACCACTGCGCTCCAGCCTGGGTGACAGAGTGAGACCCTGTCTCAAAAAAACCCCAAAAACAACAACAACAAAAAAGAAAAACCAGTTTATTTTGATTGCAAGCAGATTATAAATACTATCAATTCTGACAGTATAAAAGTAATAGCACAGATGACTTAAGTTGGGAGCTGGAACGTGGAGGTTATAAAGCCAAGGTTAGAGAAACAAATATCTTCATCTTCGCTTGTTGGCAATCAAGAGAAGCCTCTACGGATAGAAGAACAAGTAACAAAATCATAAATATTATGTTTAAGCTTATAGAAGGAACCAATAGAGGGATTGAAAAGAATAAATAATGGCCGGGCGTGGTGGCTCATACCTGATATCCCAGTGCTTTGGGAGGACGAGGCAGATGGATCACTTGAGGTCAGGAGTTCGAGACTGGCCTGGCCAACGTGGTGAAACCCCGTCTCTACTAAAAATACAATAACAACAGAAAAATTAGCTGGGCGTGGTTGCACATGCCTGTAATTTTAGCTACTCAGGAGGCCAAGGCAGGAGAATCACTTGAAACTGGGAGGCGGAGGTTACAGTGAGCTGGGATCACACCACTGCACTCTAGCCTACGCAACAGAGTGAGACTCCATTTTAAAAAAACCATGAAAATAATAATAGAAAATAGTAATAACTACATTGAGAGGAAGATGTGGGGGGATGGGGTGGTGAGTCACCTCTACAGGTATCACCTGAGACCCCAGTGGATAATGTCTGGAAATGACAGAAACTTATAGCTATGTACCCATGTTATGTAGTAGTTAAAGGTTAATCACCAGAAAAACCTCATACAGAAAGTTCAGTTACTACAGACCAATTCCAAAGCTTGTTTTTTTATTTAATTTTTATTTATTTATTTTTTAGACAGACTCTGTCGCCCAGGTTGGAGTGCAGTAGCACGATCCCCGCTCACTGCAACCTCTGCCTCCCAGGTTCAAGCAATTCTCCTGCCTCTATCTTGGTTCACCTCAGCCTCCCCATCCTGCCTCAGGTGATTCTCCCACATCAGCCTCCAGAGTAGCTGAGACTACAGGTGTGCACAGACATGTCTTGCTAATTTTTGTGTATTTTTTAGAGATGGTGTCTCACTATGTTGTTCAGGCTGGCCTTGAACTCCTGAGCTCAAATGATCTGCCCGTCTTGGCCTCCCAAAGTGCTGGAAGGTGTGAGCTGCCAGGTGTGAGCCACCGTGCCTGGCCTCTTGCTGTTTCATTATCCTTTAGATGTGCACTCTTAATGTCTTGGTTCTGTCTGCTCCTGCCCTGTCTCTGAGTTGTTGCCTCATCACGTCACAGTCTTATGAGCTCTTTTTTTTTTTT
>NW_012116488.1:2375237-2376571 GCF_000951035.1 Colobus angolensis palliatus
TTTTTTTTTTTTTTTTGGTGCTTCATGACACTGACGTTTTTGCTTCCTCATAGTGGCCCTGTGCATGCCTGCGTATCTACCAGGCTGTTTACTTTCATCTTGCTTATGGTGTGTTCGGGCTGCTCCGGCTAGGCTCTCTCTTCTGATGTTGATTGGGAGATTTATCTGACACTCACGTTGTTCCTGAGGGTATTTATTTTCCCCTATGTATCAGCTTTGACTAGTTTGGGCTGCATACACAAGAAAAAATATGCAAAACAAGACAAATGTTTGTTTCCCTCCTCTAAAAGAACCCTGGAGGGAATCAGCACAGTGTTGATAGGACATCTTCAGCAGCATCCGGGCCAGCCTCTGATCTTTCTGCCCCGTTCAGACCCACTTACTTCTCACTGCCAGGTGGTCCTGACCAGGCGCAACTTCTCCATGACTCTGGTTGGTCACACTTTCTGGGGACATTTACAAGACGAGGGTTAGTGGGAAGAACCACAGTCTGGCTGCTGCCAATGCCCTGAGGTTGTACTTGATACTCATCATCTTCCTCACCCTGAACCATCTAGACATTCTGCAAAACAGCATGTTGGCCACCATATAGAGGGCGTCATGTTAACCCGAGCACATGCCTTGGTAAGCCACATGGCATCCAGAGGACTGGAGACACAGTCTACGAAGAATCAGGAGCCTCCACAAGGACGGTTTAACCCGTTCATCAGGTCACATGAAGACTGCTAGTTTTGCACTGGGCCGGGAGCAGAAAGAGCTCTCCAGCAGTCCAGGCTGCCACAGGAGCAGCTTCCTGCATGCACCCATGACTCAGCAGGTGCAACGGAACTAGAGGGGGCTGTGGTTGGGAAAGATGCTACTTCCCAGTACAGACCCCCTGGGTTCTGGAGAAAGTCTGTGCCTTACACAACAGAGAACTACAGACCATTCAAAAAGCAGCCCTGATGCGCTCCTGGACCCTGCTAGAAACTGTCTGATGGCTAGAACTTCCCAAGATGAGTTCATTCTGGCTGGGTGCTGTGGCTCACGCCTGTAATTCCAGTACTTTGGGAGGCCGAGGCAGGTGAATCACTGAAGGTCAGTGGTCAGTGACCACGGACGGTGGATCACTGAAGGATCACCAGCCTGGCTAAGATGGCCAAACCGCATCTCCACTAAACAATCAAAAACTAGCCAGGCGTGGTGGCAGGTGCCTGTAATCCCAGCTACTTGCGAGGCTGAGACAGGAGAATCGCTTGAACCCAGGCGGAGGAGGTTGCACTGAGCTGAGATCACACCACTGCACTCCGGCCTGGGTGACAGAGCGAGACTCCATCTCCAAAAAAAAAAGAAAA
>NW_012116488.1:2378318-2380027 GCF_000951035.1 Colobus angolensis palliatus
AAAAAAAAAAAAAAAAAAAAAAAAACCCAGAAATCTCCATGACTCTTCAGATGACCATACCCTAGATGAGTTTTCTCAAATACAAGCATCAATGAGTGAACAATATGCCTCTAAGGACAAAAGAGAAATATGGATCTTGCTCCTGTTGCCCAGGCTGGAGTGCAGTGGTGTGATCTTGGCTCACTGCAGCCTTGACTTCCCAGGCTCAAGCAGTCCCACCCCAGCCTTCCTAATAACTGGGACTACAGGCTCAAGCCACCATGCCCAGTTAACTTTTGTATTTTTTATAGAGACAGAGTTTCGTCATGTTGCCCAGTCTGGTCTCGAACTCCTGGGCTCAAGTGATCCACCCACCTTGGTCTCCCAAAGTGTTGGGATTACAGGCATGAGCCACCACACCTGGCCGAATTATGGATTCTCATATCCATATTCAGTTCTTCAACAGGAAGAACTAGAAACGCAACGTTTTTAACAAGAAATGGGATACGTTTTGTTAAAAGGATGCATGATAATATTTCTTCATCTTTTGTGATGTTTGTATACACACTTTCCGTGATACATTCAGTAAGTGGATGATTGATAAAGCTGGATACACAGGGGTGATTGGAAGGAAACAGATAATGAAGAAATGGAAACAATTCATTGGATTGACCATTTGATTGGGGTTTATAAATCTAACCATGACAATATTTCACAATTATGGAACAAAGAAGATGGCCATCCTCTCAGCAAAATTATGAGTGTCAAAGTTTTCAAAAGTATTGGGTTTTGCAGATTCAAAGACAAGAGTGAGAAGTAATGATAAGCTAAAACCTACTAAAGATGCAGTTGAAATCTGGAAGCAGTTTTTACAAGATGGATACGTTCTAGATTCAATATACAAGACAGGGCATGAGCATAAAGGACACTGCCTACTCGTTTTTTGTCTGTTTGTTTGTTTCTGTTGTTGTTGTTGTTTTAACAGTGACAAGCTCTCACTATGTTGCCTAGGCTGGTCTTGAACTCCTGGGCTCGAGCAGTGCTTCCACCTTGGCCTTCCAAAGAGCTGGGATTACAGATGCGAGTCATTGTATGCAGTCCATTCTTGGTGTATATACTTTCTTTCTTTCTTTTTTGAGATGGAGTTTTGCTCTTGTTGCCTAGGCTAGAGTGCAATGGCGTGATCTTGACTCACCGCAACATCCACCTCCTGGGTTCAAGCAATTCTCCTGCCTCAGCCTCCCAGGTAGCTGGGATTACAGGTGCCCACCACCACACCTGGCTAATTTTTATTTTTAGCCGAGATGGGGTTTCGCTGCGTTGGCCAGGCTGGTCTCAAACTCCTACCTCAGATGATCCACCCACCTCGGCCTCCCAAAATGCCAGGGTTATAGGTGTGAGTCGCCGCTCCTGGCCTCTTTTCTCTTTTCTTTTCTTCTTTCCTTCTCTTTTCTTTCTTTCCTTCCTTCCTCCTTCCCTCCCTCCCTTCTTTCTTTCCTTCCTTCTTTCCTTTCCTCCCTCCCTCCCTCCCTCTCTCTCTCTTTCTTGACAGAGTTTCACTCTTGTTGCCCAGGCTGGAATGCAGTGGCACAATCTCGGCTCACTGTAACCTCCACCTCCCGGGTTCAAGTGATTCTCTTGCCTCAGTCTCCCAAGTAGCTGGGACTACAGGTGCCTGCCACCATGCCCGGCTAATTTTTTTGTATTTTTAGTAGAGACGGGGTTTCACC
>NW_012116488.1:2381587-2384315 GCF_000951035.1 Colobus angolensis palliatus
ATGGACTGACATAGACTGACATGGACTGACATGGACTGACATAGACTGATATGAACTGATATAGACTGACATAGACTGACATGGACTGACATAAACTGACATGGACTGACATAGACTAACGTAGACTGACACAGACTAACGCAGACTGACATAGACTAATGTAGACTGACATAGACTAATGCAGACTGACATAGACTGACATAGACTAATGTAGACTGACATAGACTAACGTAGACTGACATAAACTAGACATAAACTAACATGGACTGACATAGACTAACATAGACTGACACAGGCTAACGCAGACTGACATAGACTGATGTAGACTGACATAGACTAATGCAGACTGACATAGACTGACATAGACTAATGTAGACTGACACAGACTGATGTAGAGTGACATGGACTGACATAGACTGACATAGACTGACATGGACTGACATAGACTGACGTAGACTGACATAGACTGACATAAACTAACGTAGACTGACATAGACTAACGTGGACTGACATAGACTGACATAGACTGATGTAGACTGACATAGACTGACATGGACTGACCTAGACTGACATAGACTGATATAGACTGACGTGGGCTGATATAGACTAACATAGACTGACACAGACTAACGTGGACTGACACAGACTGACATAGACTGACATAGACTAATGTAGACTGACATAGACTGACATGGACTGACATGGACTGACGCAGACTGATATGGATTGACATAGACTGATGTAGACTGAAAAAAGAACTCAGAAGGGACACGCTCAGTGTCGGGCACGCCTCAGTCAAGGAGGCTCTGCTGACAACACTGTTCCCATCTCAGTGACTTACTACAGCAAAGATGATTTCTCACTGATGTTCCAGCTCCCTTGAGGGTGCGCTGGGGACTCTGCTCCACCCACTCTGGGACCAATGCTGACACCGCAGTTGCCATCTTGAGAGACGCTGGTTGCCATGGCCACTCTGAGAATCTTAGACATGTAATGAAATATATAATTTCATATTTTATATATTTTAATTAAAATATCTGTATATACAATATATATCGTATATCTATTTTACCTATGTTTTTTGAGACAGGGACTTACTTTGTCCCCCAGGCTCAAGTGCAGTGGCATGATCATGGCTCACGGCAGCCTCAACCTCCCAGGCTTAAGCGAGCCCTCCATCTCAGCCTCCTGAGTAGCTATGACTGCAGACATGCGCCACCACATGCTGCTAATTTTTTTGTACTTTATTTTATTTTATTTTATTATTTTTTGAGACAGAGTTTCGCTCTTGTTGCCCTGATTGGAGTGCAATGGCCGATCTTGGCTCACCATAACCTCTGCCTCCTGGGTACAAGCGATTCTCCTGCCTCAGCCTCCCGAGTAGCTGGGATTACAGACACCCACCACCACGCCCAGCTAATGTTTGTATTTTTAGTACAGACAGGATTTCACCATGTTGGCCAGGCGGATGTCGAACTCCTGACCTCAGGTGATCCGGCTGCCTGGCCCTCGCAAAGTGTTGGGATTACAGGCGTGAGCCACCGTGCCCGGCCTAAAGTAAAATTTGCATACAATGAAATGAACAAATTTGGGGCAAATGCATATATCCACACACCTATGTAACCCAAACTTCTATCAAGATATAAAACATTGCTGTCACCATGGAAGGTTCCCCCGTGCCCTTTCCCATCAATCCCCACCCCACACCATCCACAGAAGCAATCACTGTCTTGATTTCTTCACCATAGATTAGTGTAGCCTGTTTTAGAACTTTATATAAATGGAACCATACATATGTATTCTTTTTGGTAAGGCTTCTTTCATTTCAGTACATTTTTGAGATTCATAACTTTTGTTGTGCACATTAGTAATCCATTCCTTTTTATTGTTAATATCCAATTTTTAGTATATGGTACAGTTTATCCACTCTCCTGTTAATAGGTCCTTGTGATGTTTACAGTTTGGGATTATTATGAAAAAAACTTCAATGGCCATTCTCGTAAGTCTTTTTAGGAATATTTGCTTTCATTTTTATTTATTTATTTATTGAGTCGAAGTCTTGCTCCTTCTCCAGGCTGGAGTGCAGTGGCACGATCTCGGCTCACTGCAAGCTCCGCCTCCTAGGTTCAAGTGATTCATCTGTCTCCGCCTCTCGAGTAGCTGGGACGACAGGCGCCCGCCACCACGCCCAGCTAATTTTTGTATTTTTAGTAGAGACAGGGTTTCGCCATGTTGGCCAGGATGGTCTGGATCTATTGACCTCGTGATCCGCCTCCCTCAGCCTCCCAAAGTACTGGGATTACAGGTGTGAACCACCGCCCTGGCCTCATTTCTATTAAGTGTGGAGTTCTCTAGAAGTGGAATTGTGGGTTTAGAAACCAGGTGTATGTTCAGTTTTTGTTAGAAACTGTTAGAACTTTTCCTAAAGTGTTGGTACCATATGACATGCCAACCCACAGTATGTAAGAGTTCCAGTGGCCTCACTTTCTCAGCATATTTGGTGTTGTCAAGTTTCAAATTTCAGTTGTTCTGGTGGGTGTGTAGTGTTATTTTACTATGGCTTTTTTGTAAACTTTTGTTTTGTATATTTTGAGAGTATTTCATCAGGTGCATTCAATGATAGAACTGTTCTTTCTTTTCTTTTTTTTTTTTTGAGACAGAGTCTTGCTCTGTCGCCCTGGCTGGAGTGCAGCGGTGTGATCTCAGCTTACTGCAACCTCCACTTCCC
>NW_012116488.1:2385265-2389639 GCF_000951035.1 Colobus angolensis palliatus
CTACTCGGGAGGCTGAGGCAGGAGAATGGCATGAACCTGGGAGGCGGAGCTTGCAGTGAGCCGAGATCGCGCCACTGTACTCCAGCCTGGGTGACAGAGTGCGACTCCGTCTCAAAAACAAACAAACAAACAAACAAACAAACAAACAAAACCCACAAATGACTCCATTCTCATTCTGAAAACCTTCACATTTCCCCCTTCTGATCAAGATCTTCCTCTGAAAGCATCACTGGTCAATCATCCTGTGGTTAGGTTTTGATTATCCCTTGATACCAGGATGGACCTGTCCTGGTTGCCAGTCTTGTCCCACACTGCGGGGGAGTGAGTGGCGACTAGGAGCCAGTGTCAAAACCCTTCTAGCCAGCTGTGAACAACAAGGGAAGTTTGAAGGGAGTGGCGTCAGCTAAGTCTACCTAGAGTCCGTTATTGAGTTCAATTTTGTCTGTTCCATAGTTTTTTTTGCTATCATTTCAAAACGCCAGGCCAGCATTATTCTGTTAGGAGTTGTACTTCTGTAAATTTTCTTTTTTTGAGACAGGGTCTTGCGCTGTCACCCAGGCTGGACTGCAGTGGTACGATCATAGCTTTCTGCAACCTTAAACTCTTGGGCTCAAGGGATCCTCCTACCTTAGTCTCTTGAGTAGCTGGGACTACAGGCGCAGGACACTGTGCCTGGCTAAATTTTTCAGTTTTTTTGTAGAGACAGGGTATCGCTTTGTTGCCCAGGCTGGTCTCAAACTCCTGGCCTCAAGTGATCCTCCTACCTCAGCCTCCCAAAGTGTTGGGATTATAGGCATGAGACATTCTGCAAAAAAAATTGTGTTTTTTATTTTTTTTGAGACAGGGTCTCAATCTGTCACCCAGGCTGGAATGCAGTGGCACGATCTCAGCTTACTGCAACCTCTGCCTCCCGGGCTCAAGCAATCCTCCTTCCTCAGTCTCCTAAGTAACTGGGACTACAGGCACATGCCACGACATCTGGTTAATTTTTTGCATTTTAGTAAAGATGGGGTTCCACCATGTTGCCCTGGCTGGTCTTGAACTCCTGGGCTCTAGTGATCTGCCCACCTTGGCCTCCCATAGTGCTGGTATTACAGGCGTAAGGCACTGTATCAGGTTTTGCAAAAATTTTAACATATAACAATATGAAGTTTTTTGTTTTTTTGTTTTGTTTTTGAGACAGAGTTTCACTCTTGTTGCCCAGGCTAGAGTGCAAGGGCACAGTCTCAGCTCATTGCAACCTCCACCTTCTGGGTTCAAGCGATTCTCCTGCCTCAGCCTCCTGAGTGGCTGGGATTACAGGCACATGCCGCCACACTCAGTTAATTTTTGTATTTTTTTTTTTTTTTTTTACATAGAGACAGGGTTTCACCATGTTGGCCAGGCTGGTCTCAAACTCCTGACCTCAGGTGATCCACCCATCTTAGCCTCCCATAGTGCTGGGATTACATGTGTGAGCCACTGTGCTCCGGCCCATAGTGATATTTTATATTATTGCTCTGAGGTGAAGATTCTGGCCCATTTAATCTGAAAGCCTAACCTTTATATTTATCGGTCTCTTTTCTTTTAGACTGTTAATCTTTCAATTAACTGTTCCATCACCCTAAGCAATTATAAGTCAAGCAAATTTAAATTTATGTTTCCAAAAGGTGTCTAGGTTGTTGGTTACCATGGGCTTTTGTCATTTATAAGCCATTAATTTGAAAGCCCTTTAAGACTTAAAAAAAAAAGAAAATCTTGGCTGGAATGCCATAAGCGGTAAGTTTTATCTCAATACCAGTAGGAAAGCCAGCAAAAAAGAGAGAGAGAGAGACAGAGACAACTTAGAAGTCTTTACATTAACTCTAGTCTTTTTTTTGTTTTTGTTTTTGTTCTTTTTTTGATACGGAGTCTTGCTTTGTCGCCCAGGCTGGAGTACAGTGGCGCAATCTCGGCTCACTGCAGCCTCTGCCTCCTGGGTTCAACCGATTCTCATGCCTCAGCCTCCCAAGTAGCCGGAATTACATGTGTGCCATCACGCCCAGGTAATTTTTGTATTTTTTGTAGAGATGGGGTTTCACTATGTTAGGCTGGTCTCAAATTCCTGACCTCAAGTGATCCAACCACCTCGGCCTCCCAAAGTGCTGGGATTACAAGCATGAGTCACTGCGCTCGGCCTACTTTAACTCTATAGTTGCAGAGTTTTGGGTTTTGTTTTTTTTTTTTTTAAATTCAAGTAATGACCATTTGAGCTCTGATTTTTCCTTGACATAATTTGCCCATCATTTAAAAAATGTTCACAAGAATGGGCTATTATCATATGTAACTGGCTGGAGTCCCAGAAAGCCTAGTATGTTATAAGGGTTGAGAATCCCATTCTGCTTTTTGTTAATCTCTCAAGAGCAAAGAATTTCTTTTTTTTTTTTTCTTTTTGAGATGGGAGTTTCGCTCTTGTTGCCCAAGCTGGAGTGCAGTGGCACAGTCTCGGCTCACTGCAACCTCCACCTCCTGGGTTCAAGCGATTCTCCTGCCTCAGCCTCCTGAGTAGCTGGAATTACAGGCACCCGCCACCTCACCTGGCTGATTTTGTATTTTTAGTAGAGACAGGGTTTCTCCATGTTGGTCAGGCTGGTCTCAAACTCCCAACCTCAGGTGATCTGCCCGTCTCTGCCCGCCTCGGCCTCCCAAAGTGCTGGGATTACAGGTGTGAGCCACCGTGCCCGGCCAGAGTATCTTTTCTATCCTTTCAGAGAATGTCAGGATTGGTGGTTTAGATGGTGGCAACTGCCCTAGTGGCTTTTAATTAGACATCCTGAGCCCACTATTGAAAACGTGGAAGATTTTTAGAAAAAAATCCAGGGAAACGAGTGAAACCAAATCACAGGACACCAAGAGATGCGTGTTCACAAAATCTTAACCCAGGCATGCAGATCAAACAAAATATTAAATTACACGCTGAGACCAAAAGTGAATTCACCAGAAATGACATGCCTCACAGATAGAATGTGAATTCGGTAGAAACCGGAATACTCAAGCCAAAGACCTCTGTCTTTATACCAGAAAGCACTTACCAGAAAAGACAAACTCTTTTATCATTTCAGGAGGGACGTAAGGTTCTTTATTAAGGTGGTCTTATAACCAAACCGGATCTTGAATATCAAAAAGTCTCTACCAAAAAAAAAAGCCTCCACCAAAACCAGGGAGGGCTGACCTGAGAGAATACTCACCAGGGCCAAAAATTTGAGCCATGGAAGCCTACAATGCAGAGGGCTCATACGCGTACTGGCCAAAAAGAATAATTTTTTCTGATAGTGATCTTTCTTTAGGTCCCATTTCTGACCCCATTTATGTCAATTAAATAAGAGAGAGTCTCTCTAAAAGAAAGATATGTATTCAGGAATTGCAATGGGAATACACGTCATTGTGAGTTATGTGTGTACTTCAGGGAGGTGAAGGGCGAGAAATTTTTTTTTTTTTTTTTTTTTTGAGACAGAGTCTTGCTCTGTCGCCCTGGCTGGAGTGCAGCGGTGTGATCTCAGCTTACTGCAACCTCCACTTCCCGGGTTCAAGCAATTCTCCTGCCTCAGCCTACTGAGTAGCTGGGATTACAGGCACCCACCTCCACGCCCGGCTAATTTTTGTATTTTTTAGTAGAGGGGGGGTTTCACTATGTCGGCCAGGCTGGTCTCGAACTCCTGACCTCAGGTGACCCACCCGCCTCGGACTTCCAAAGTGGTTGGATTACAGGTGTGAGCCACCGCGCGTGGTCAGAACTTTTATTTCTGATGTGTTGAACTGTTCATCACATTGTGCCGATCCTCTTTATTCCTAATGACTTTTCTTGGTTTGTCAACAAAATAAACAGAGAGAGGCTCTCTCAAAGAAAAGGGTATCTGCGAATAGGGCATTGCAATGGGAATATGCATGTCATAGTGAGCTATGTGTGTACTTTAGGGAGGTAAAGGGAGAGAATAGCTTTTAAAGGAAAAGCGAGGAGGATTACATAATTGTTTTGAGATAATTAGCCTTGGCCATGAAGGTCAATAACAAGGCCGATGCCGGTCCAAGGTTGGACAGGCAGTTGCTGGGTAGATGTCCTTGCAGAAGTCTTACTTGTGGAAGGTTGTGATGGCCTTTGTGCAGGTTGTGGTTTTTGCAGTCTTTTGTGATCCTTTAGTTGATAGTTGTGACAGGACAAACAAGCATGAAAATGTTCTCTTCACAGCCTTGCCTGGCTCTATTTCTCAGGGTTGTTTTTTTTTTTTTTTTGGTTTGGTTTTTGCCTTTTAAAACACAAAGGAGGCCGGGCGCAGTGGCTCACGCCTGTAATCCCAGCACTTTGGGAGGCCGAGGCGGGCGGATCACAAGGTCAGGAGATCGAGACCATCCTGGCTA
>NW_012116488.1:2389689-2402164 GCF_000951035.1 Colobus angolensis palliatus
CTCAGCCTTCCAAGTAGCTGGGATGCAGGTATGCACCGCCACGCCTGGCTAATTTTTTGTATTTTTAGTAGAGATGGGGTTTCGCCACGTTGGACAGGCTGGTCTTGAACTCCCAACCTCAGGTGATCCACCCACCTCAGCCTCCCAAAGTGCTGGTATTACAGGCGTGAGCCGCCGCGCCTGGCCGAGAGAATGGTTTTCAAAGGATAAACGAAGGTTACATATAATTGTTTTGAGATCACTGCCTGTGGCTACAAAGATCCGTAACAGGGCGATGCGAGTCCACAGCTGGACAGGCTGCTGCTGGGTAGATGTCCTTGAAGTACTTTTTTGTATAAGGCGGTGATGCTTTTTGTGCAAGGCTGTGGTTTTTGCAATCTTTTGTGATAATTTTCTCATCGGGCATACCAGCATGAGACCCCGCACTATCACAAAAGACTGAAAACCCTACTCTATTTGTTCAGGTTGTTTTTTGTTTCTTGCACACAAGCGACTCCATTTTGATTCTGACAACTTTCACACTTCCTGAGATTCAAAGAGCTACATTTTCGGTTAGTGTATGTCTACTATACCTTTTTTCATCCTTTCAACATCTTTTGTCACATTTTAGATGATGCTCTTGTAGACAGTGCATTGCTAGACTTAAAAATCCAAGCTTACGACTTTTCCTGATAGATTGATTCCATTTGCTTTCATTTGGATTTTTAAAAATATGTGAACCTGTTAATACATCTCTTTCAGATTTTCCTGCTTTTTAGATAATTGTGTTTTCTACTCTCCTTTTTTAAAAAGGAAAAAAGATTCGATTTTTATTTTTTAGTTAATTGACCGTTTTTTTAAAAAGAGGTTTTAGGCTCACAGCAAAATTGGGTGGAAGGCAGTATCCACAGACTCCCTCCCCAGCAGAGTGGTGCATCTGTTAAAACTGATGAGCCAACACTGACACATCATGATCACCCAAAGTCCTCATAGTTACCTTAGGGTCCACTGTTGGTGGTGTACATTTTATGGACTCGGACAAATGACATGTATGCACCATTATAGGATCATACAAAGTAATTTTACTGCCCTAAAAATCCCGTGCTCTGCCTAACTCTTCCTTCCTAGCTCTAACCCCTAGCCACCACTGATGCTTTGTCTCCACAGTTTTGCCTCTTCCAGAATGTCGTATAGTTGGAATCATGGCAAAACTACGGAGACAACAGCATGAGTGGCTACAATGTGTCCACAAGGCTGGACCTGCTTCTGTCTCTGAGTCCTTGCAATGCCAGGCTCGTGCAGTGAGGTTCCCAATGATTCTATTATCATGTGAATCTTAGGAAAACGGTACTCTTCCCCCAAGCTGGCTGCATGACTTTGTATCGTCATCCATCAAAAGAACTTGATTAATAATCCCAGCACTTTGGGAGGCAGATCACTTGAGGTCAGGAGTTCGAGACTAGCCTGGCCAACACGGTAAAACCCCATTTCTACTAAAAATACAAAAATTAGCTGGGTGTGATGGTGTGGGCCTTGTAGTCCCAGCTACTCAAGAGGCGGAGACAGAATTGCTTGAACTCAGGAGGTTATAGTGAGCTGAGATCCTGCTACTGCACTCCAGCCTGGACAACTGAGTGTTACACACATACAAACTTGATGAACAGAGAAGACTGTGGTCACAGCTGAGGACCCCAAATTTGTAACCAAAGAGGACTGTTGCTGAAGCTCCAGGGCCTTTTAAGCAGGCCCCCAACAGGTGATCCCAGTCTTCAGAGAGGAAAGAGAGGTTTCATTGCTCCTGGGACCTCAGATTCTGCTGGCTGTGGGACAGGAGCCTGGACCTGTGAATCTCTCCACTCTGGCCACTGTGCCCTTGTGGTAGGTAACCAAGGCTGGCTGGTGACCCAACCTTCCCAGCTTGAAGTGCATTCTTCTGACTAGTCTGCTCCCTGCCCCGCCCCTCGCTTCCCTGCTCGTCTCCTACAGCACCTTAACCACCCTGGCAACAGAGGGATGCAAACGCAAGCTGGATCAGGAGAGCCTGCTGCTTCCGCCAGCCTCATCGCCACCATCCACCACGGAGGAGCTTCCACTTTCTGAGTGTGCTCCCCAACTTTCCTCCCCTGGGCAAACTCCTACCCATCCTTTGAGAATTTGCACAAACACTGCCTCTTTCTGTGGTGCTGTCCTCTCTCCCCTAAGGCTCTATCCCTGCTGTTTGCCTGCCCTGGCCTGGGAGCTCCTCTAGGGTGTGTGGGGATTTGGAGTCAAGTGTGAGCTGCCCAGGGCCCGACATGGAGAGGAAACGCAGCGATCCAGTGGAATGAGTGCACGGCCACCCACCGCTCTGGGACTTGGTTTTCAGTCCACAAACGGCCCATTCAGAAGACTCCAACCCTGTCCATTCCAACGTTACCCAAGGACCTAGGGAGCTGCTGTACTGTTCTCTCCACTGACTAGTTGATGATTAGTACAACCATCCTAAATATGAGGAATTTCTTCCTTATCTCTACCCCTAAATCCTCCATGGGGCAATAAAACTTGGGGGCCACATAGAGGACAAAGGATTGGCTTGTGACAGTAGGTGGGGCCCAACCTCCATGTGCATTTGCTGTGGGACTCTGGGCTTGTTTCCTCCTTGAGAAGAGCACATGTAATGCAGTGCCGGTGCAACCAACCCACGTGTACTTTGGAAGGATCCCTTCACCAAGTACTAGACACGCTGGAAGGCAGGTTGCAGGCTGCCTCCTGGGAAGCCGACTCAGCTGCACCAGGAGGCCTAGTCTCTTCTTAAGGTCCTTAGGCACAATGCCATTCTCAAATTTTTTGAATTTTTTGTTTTTTGAGATGAAGTCTCACTTGTCACCTAGGCTGAAGTGCAACGTTGGGATCTCAGCTGACTGCAACCTCTGCCTCCCAGGTTCAAGTGATTCTCCTGCCTCAGCCTCTCAAGTAGCTGGGATTACAGGTGCCTGCCACCACACCCAGCTAATTTCTGTATTTTCAGTAGAGATGAGGTTTCACCATGTTGGCCAGGCTGGTCTGGAACTCCTGACCTCAAGCGATCCGGCCGCCTTGGCCTCCCAAAGTGCTGGAATTACAGGCGTGAGCCACCGCGCCCGGCCAGGCACAATGCCAAATGACTCCCTGTCCCCTTGGGGTCACACAGCACATGCTAGGGAGTAGACAAAAGTGCAGCACTGTTTCTGATACTGAGACTGCTCTGGCTTTGGAGTAGTCAGGGAGGCTGAAATTTGAACCATCAAAAAGACAATGCAGGAACAAGGTCAACTTTGCAGTTTCTGGTTACTCTGAAATACTGGCAAGTCAAACTGTAGCAATTAGGAAAATACTTGGTTAGATAAGGATTGTCTGCAGACTCGTCAGAAATTTAAAAAACATGAAGGGTTGGTTATTTTGTTAGATAACTGACCTTGGTAAAACAGTACTTATGCCTCAGGACCATGGTGAGGACTGACTTGAGCTAACATAATGCAAAAGGTTCAAATTCACTTATCTGCTTTCTGCAGATGGCCAGCTTTCATTTCTGCCATCTCCAAGCCAAAGGCACAGTGCTTGGTACACCGGAACAGCCAGCCTGGGGCTCAATCCTGATACCCCCCCTACCTTCTCAAGTGGGAAGCAGAGGATTAAAGACCTCCTTGCCCATCTCTAAACTTTAGGACCCACACTAAAAATTTTTAAGTCAACTTCAGAATGTACTTGTTTAGAAAGCAATCCTCCTCCTTCCCTCATTCTTTTTTTTTTTTTTTTTGAGACGGAGTCTCGCTCTGTCGCCCAGGCTGGAGTGCAGTGGCCAGATCTCAGCTCACTGCAAGCTCTGCCTCCCGGGTTTACGCCATTCTCCTGCCTCAGCCTCCCGAGTAAGCTGGGACTACAGGCGCCCGCCACCACGCCCAGCTAATTTTTTGGAATTTTTAGTAAAGACGGGGTTTCACCGTGTTAGCCAGGATGGTCTCGATCTCCTGACCTCATGATCCGCCCGTCTTGGCCACCCAAAGTGCTGGGATTACAGGCTTGAGCCACTGCGCCCGGCCCTTCCCTCATTCTTAACTAGAGATATACTATTACTCAGAGTTACACAGCTGTGTATTTGAAGTCTGAGTTCCCTATTAAGTACCTGTCAAGATTTCAAGAAATAAAATTGAGGCAGATTCTCAGTTCATAGACGACAAGACTAGCAAATAAAGAAAGCCAGTGACCCAATGAAATGAACAACTTTTGTGAGTGGGGCTGGCAAGTGTAACTGCAGGATATATCCAACACAAATCCAAAGCAACTGCTACAAAACAAGGCAGATTCCAATGCTCTGATCTAATTATAAAATGAAAACAAGTTAATTTTAACATTAAAGCAGAGACAAAATACAATTGTATCATTATTTTAATCAAGTAACTTAGCTGTTTAGACAAATCCTTAAGACAGTTCAATAGAGCAAAGTGAAGAATTACTCTATTAGAATAACCTGTGAACAAAGTTCAGATTATTGAATTTGAATTCCACTGGAAGTTTGGCACCAGACTGAACACTGGTCTAAGCCAAAATTTTTAGTGTTCTAGAAGCCCTGAACATGTTTTCCCTCAGATTAAAAGTAGAAGCTTTATAATAGAACCTCATTAGCTTGACACTGAGTATGCTGAGTGCAACTTAGCTTAGGTAACCAGTATCTCCTATGGAATTCCAGTTAATGAAAGCAAATCAGCCTTGCGGCAAAGAATTTGAAACCTAGGCAACATACGAGTTTGAAGGAAAAAAAAAATCCTCTTTGGTGTGACAAAGCACAATCCCTCCAGGTATATGGCTCCTGCTCCACCTGCACCCGAATCTATCAAAGGCAGCTGGAGACCAATTCTTGTCTCTCCATTAAGAATGCTAGGTTTCAATTCCTTAAAATATCAAGCTAACAAGGTTTTATTACATCAAATGTTTGTATCATTTCAATGTGAAAATTTTTTTACACCTATTTGTTATTAAGGTCTCATTACCTGTGAAATAAGTCACAAAAAAAGAGGTGAATGGTATAAGCCACTGCTCCAAAATTAACCCTATCGATTCTCGATTCCCACTGTGCACTTTGTGAAAAGGGGCAACTGCCAACAGGTTTAACCTTGAAGATGATTACTCAAACACAGTCAGAACCCATAATGAGTTTAGATCAGGCAAGGAGTTCACAAGGAAGTTATCAACTCTTTTGTGTCCAAATCTAAAGCCCTGCATGGGCTCTGTCAGGTCCTTGTCACCTGCACTCAGGTGGCCATCAGACTTCTTGGGTGCCTGGCTATATTCAATGTGAAGTAAAAAATATCCCAAGTCTTACACCAAAATAGAGGCTCTGACTTAGAAGTATACTTTTAGTTTTCTTTTTAAATAAGACATTCTGGAAGAAAAAAAAAAAAAAAGAAAATCAAGTTTGAAACACAGTTAACACTTATTTTGGCAAGATAGCAACCAAAATCTGAAAAGCATGAACTATGTGTCCCAATGTAAAAGGTATTAAAGAACCATGGGGGGGGGGAATTAAAGCCACACACTGAACAAAAAGACACAGGATGTCTAACATTTTGGAATTGTAATTTAAACCCTAAGGGCAAAAGCTGAAAAATCATGCTTAGGTTGCTAGTAAGTGCACCCTTCCCTGTTTCTCCCAAATAAAATCAGTTTATTGTTTAATTGCACCCCAAAGCAAGTTCTCTCAGTACAAAGTAACTACTACATACACACAAAATGCTTGTTAATGTAATAATTTCCCTGGCTCATCCAACGTGCAATGCACACGACTTCAAAGACTACAATTTGGGGCAAGTGTACATAAAATGAGAAAACAGCTCTCCAAATTTCAAAATCTGCTCTTACATTATTTATAGGACACTCAGGTTGTATTCTTGGTAAGATGTTGCACTGTCACTTGATTATCAGTCTACTTCACAATGTACATTACCAGATGCCAATTTGAGGGACGATAAAACTTTAGTACTATATTTCTTAATGGGCTGAATAAGTTAACTACAATTAAGTTTGCTTTACATCCTGTTGAAGACCTCTTTGCAGCCCCAGAACCTAACAATATCTGGCAGGCTCCAAGAATGCTCATCAGGTGAAATGATGGCACAACATTTAAAAAAAGGAGCCAGTTACTTCAGCTTAAGTCATTCGGAGCCAAACATCTGAAGAATGACCAAAATCAAATCTTTATTTTTATAACTGTATAAATGTGATCCAAATGTGTCCACCACTAGTTTTTCAAAAAGAAACATGCTATAAATAAGCAAACTACATCTGCTCACTGATGTGTATGGACTCCCTAGATGTCTCATTGGGCTTAATTACAGACCACTCACAGTAATAGATTTTTAGTGTAAAGTGTAGCATGATGTTAAGCCATTTTAGCTTTTGCACATACATGTTGCACTTCTGGCTGATAATGGAGAAAATTTGCAGCATTATACTGTTAAGCTAGGTTGCATCCATCCCTTTAAATGGCATCAATATCGATGTCGTCATCCTTGTTGTCCGACTTCACGGTTTCCACTTTCGGTACACTGGCAGTCTTCGAATACACCACCTGATAAGAAGAATAATTTCATTCAACATAAGCTGATAAATCTGTTTATAAAACAGATCAATATAAACTGTGATCACAGAGGAGGAAAATTGCCTAGCCGCAGCTATTTCTTCTTCACTGAACAGCTTTGTTATGCAAACACTGCAAGTTCTCTTACATAGGCTCCAGTCTAAGAGCATTTTTAAAGTTTTTTATAGGCTATAATGTGTAGGAGTAGGAAGTTTCCACCAGCCTATTATTTTCCAAATTATTGAGCGGCTGTATTTTATGGCATCTTAAATTCTCAACTTGAAATTACCCCCAACTGCCATTTCATCACTCCTCACAAACCTTTTTAACTCAAACACCCATCACCAGCACTGTATCCAATACCCTCCTCCCGCAGTGTTTACCTCAATGTTCTCATCTTCATCATCTTCTTCACCACCAGACGATTCTTCCTCTGCTTCCTTCAACCATTTTATAAACGGTTCTGCTTTGACACGAATCTCTTTGGCAAGTTCTTTGGAGACATATTTCTTAGAGGCCTAAAAAATGTGAGTACAAGTCTCTTAGCTGGGAACCTTTAACAACTTTTGATTATTTATATAATCCCCCTTACTGAGCTCTCAGCTCTGAGGGGACTGGGTCCTAACAAGTCTGAATCCTCAACAGAATAAATGTACTCAGTGAATACATTAGTCTCAGCAGTCTGTTATGACTACAAAGCTGATATGGTGGGAATCACAACCTATAGCACAGGGACTGAACTTTAGCTAGGTATTAGACATTTTTTTCTTGATCTCAAAACCCTGTCACAATACTTGTGAATGGCTGGGAGCGGTGGCTCACACCTGTAACCTCGGCACAGCGGATCACCTGAGGTCAAGAGTATGAGACCAACCTGACCAACATGGTAAAACCCCGTCTACTAAAAATACAACAATTAGCTGGGTGTGATGGCAGGTGCCTGTAATCCCAGCTGCTAGGGAGGCTGAGGCAGGAGAATCACTTGAAGCTTGGAGGCAGAGGTTGCAGGGAGCTGAGATAACACCACTGCACTCCTGCCTGGGCAACAGAGACTTCATTTCCAAAAAAAAAAAAAAAAACCACCCCAAAACTTGTGAACCTGAAGAGCCCACCGATGTACTTCCCCACCTTTTCCGACCAGCTGATGATGACCTCTTCTTCTAAAAGATCTGCGTCGTACATCTCCTTCAAGATATGTGGAATCTTGGAGATAAGCTGAGCTTGATGCATTGCTACCACACACTCCAAACCATGAAGAAGGTACCGTTGAGCTTTTTTGTTGTTGTGACAAAACTGCAAATAGATACCTTGGCGTTAAGCTTTTTCATATGTTCTAAGTTGACAACTCTAGTACCCAAATAAGAGTGTCTGCAAGTGCAAGGCCCATACAATAGTGGTTCAAAAAGGTCAATACATAAACATCACTATTACTTTGTAGGGCCTGGATACGGCACTTTCAGATGCCCAGAGGCTTGTAAGGCGGGTCAATTTCCCTACTTTCAAGCATGACAGGACAAGCAAAAATGGTTAAAACGACCATCTCAAAAGCCACACAGCTGTAATCTCATTTATGAATCCAGAGCAATTTGCTTACTCGTAGGAAATGGCGCCTGTATTTCTTAATCTGTTCTCTAATCTTCTCATTAAAAAGAACTTCAGTCAGAACAAGAGGGCCCATGGCTTTTACATCCAGTCTTTCTGCTTCAGCAACAATTTCTTTGTCAGATGAATCAATAATACCCTCTTCTTTCTTTTTCTGCAAATAAAAGGAAAACAGTTCAGTGAAATGGAGGCACACTTTGCCAGGTTCAAGATGGCAGTCAGTCCCTGCTCTCATGGACATATTTTTCCTAATCGGGCAGTTGCAAAAATATAGTGCCTGGAACCACGTGCAAAAAATATTTAATGAATGAACAAGAATTAAAAAGAGTTGTGCATTAGAGTAATCCTAATCACACTGCTTAAAGTATCATATATCTAAAGGCACAAGGCTGAGCTGAAGCCTATTTACAGACCATGCAAATATTTTACCTTAACAAAATCAAACAGGATATTGACCCGCTCCTCAATTGTTCTTTCCAAATCATCACTGAGTGTCAGAACTTTTGCATGGTCACTGATTTCATCCATTCGACGCCTTTGAGCTTCCTCAGTTGTATCTTCTCCCCAGTCATCATCCTCCTCTTCTTCCTGTTTCCGAAAACAGAGCTACTTGATCAAAAGTCTTTAAAAAAACAAAAAAAGCTTCACATTTTGTCAAGCTAATGGCATCAAGTCCATCTCCCACCAAATTGGGTTCACCTTAATTCAAACCAATCCAAAACATTAGTGTATTACACACTGAAGGCTAGTTTCCACACTTGCGCCCACCTCAACCAATTGACATACACTTTACACAACTTTAGTGACCCCTAGGCCATCAACCTTGCACTTACCACTGTATGTGGAGGAGGACTAATTTCATTTGGTGGTGGTGGTGGTGGTGGTGTCTCACTGCTGGATACGGAGCCATTTTCCTTGTCTTTGCCCTTTCTATTTTTCTTTTCCTTTTCTTTCTTTCCTGTACCACTGTCACTATTCTCTATAGAGCAAAAGGAAATAAAAATTTAACCCCGTAACTTACGTGACCTCATTGCCCATCATTAACATTTAAAACCCTGCCCTTAACTTTCCTATGGATCCCCTCAGAAAAACCACAGCGCACACAAATGCTAAGAGACATCATAGACCAAATTCATCATGTATTTCATAGATAAGAATGTCTAAGAATGGAGTGACACAAAACGTTAGAGGAGTATTATAACTGCTAGGTAACATTAAGATGAAGTGATAATGCCTCCACCGGGAGTGAAAGGTTCCCTCTCTGTCATCCCTCATGAACAGTCATAAACTCAACCCAGCTTTAGCCGACAGATGAAACACTGTTTAAGTCTATATAACGGCTTGTCTCATGGGAGAGAGAACACCGGAATAGGTTAGACTTTCTTGCTATAGCAAGCTCAAATTGTGTCAGACAGTTTCCATCATCTGCCACAGAGTGTTGCTTGCAATGCTCAAGTTGAATGAAGCGGGCCCTCTTTACCAATGTCAGTAAAAAGACCCTTTGCTGGGTTTCCATCAGAATTTCAGTCATTACTTCATCTACCCTAAGATCATCTGCCTTGATATGGCAGTTTAATTGGCAGCCGATTTTTCACCTTTAATGGTAATTAACAATACACTTTTGAAAAATAGCTTAGATTTGGTAAAATATAGTGCAAAGACTAAAAGGTTCCTTACATTGTTTTTCCGAGACAGAGTCACTGTTGCCCAGGCCGGAGTGCAGTGGCAAGATTTCAGCTCAGTGCAACCTCTGCCTCCAAAGTTCAAGTGATGCTCATGCCTCAGCCACTTGAGTGGCTGGGATTACAGGAGCACACCATCACGCTCTGCTAATTTTTGTATTTTTAGTAGACAGGTTTCACTATGTTGGCCAGGCTGGTCCTGAACTCCCGGCCTCAAGTCATCAGCCCGCCTTGGCCTCCCAAAATGCGGGGAATATAAGCATGAGCCACGATGCCCAGTCTCCCTTACATTCCTATTACAAAAACACCTTCCATTTTGTTCCCAACAGTTAGTTTACTTTATGTTAGGATCTTAGGAGTTCATCATGGAAGACTCACCAGGTGGGTTTTTGAGAATGAATGTGCAGAGTTTATGATGTGTGTCAAGCATGCCTCGATAGCCACAGGCTTTACAAGAATTACCTATTGTTTGCTTCTTTGGATTGACATGCTGCCAAAAAAATAACAAGTATGTTATCCACAACATAACACGAAAATATCTAACCAGAAGACATCTAAACCACAGACAGCTTCACATCCAAAGGAAACATTTTTCACAGTGACCTACTTTAAAAAAAACGGAAATATCTCCACAACTGGAGGTTTTGTCTTTGACTTATATTTGCTCTGCCTTCTCAGGAAGGTTACTTAACGGTAACAAAAGTAGGTATATGGCTTTTTTCTTTTGACAACCACAAAAGCACTTACCAAATCTGTTTCAGGATTCTCACATTCAGGACAGAGAACAAATTTTTTAATGAATCCATCCAACATGTCTTGCAGCTTATTCGCCTCATGAGATCCATTGACAATGTAACGGTCATTCTTAACATCAAACTGGGTCTGTGCTCCCAGCTCACAACCAAAATATTTGGTGGGATCTATTTGAATGAAAGAGAAATTTGGATCGTTACAGTTAACTAATCTTTGGCTATTCACCCACGTTTGTACGAACACTATTTTTTTTTTTTTGAGATGGAGTCTGTCACCCAGGCTGGAGTGCAACGGCATGGTGTCAGCTCACTGCAACCTTGGCCTCCCGGGTTCAAGCGATTCTCCTGCCTCAGCCTCCTGAGCAGCTGGGACTACAGGGCATGCCACCACAGCCGGCTAATTTTTGTATTATTAGTAGATCCAGCGTTTCACTATGTTGGCTAGGCTGGTCTAGAACTCCTGACCTCGTGATCTGCCTGCCTCAGCCTTCCAAAGTGCTGGAGGTTACACGTGTGAACCATCGCACCCGGCCATCCACTCTTTAATTAAATGTGTTCCCCTGGTAGTTTTGTGAACTCATGGCAACCAATAAACCACGGTACCTCACTTAACTTGTAAGCTAATTAGCTAGCATACAATTAGAACAAGTTTTGCAGCTCAAACACTTTGAGGACTCTATCCATAACATGCCCTTTATGGACTTTTCCAAGATTTACTTACACGTTGGAGGCCGATTAAGCGCCTTTGCAACGTCAACCATGTTGACTATAACTGTCTTGATTCCATTTCCTTTGCCCTCGACCTAAAGGAAATAAGAATTTTAATTGTGCAGTTTCCCCTGACAGATGCAAACTCCAAAATTCTACAGAAAGAGTTATCAACTAAATTGAAGAGCAGTTTATTACCTTGGCAATCAGACGGGGCATCTTGTAGCGATAGAACTGGTCTGACACGCTGCGGTTGACATTGACAGACATTTTGGCTTATTAGTGGCTTTATCAATAAGATGAAGAGATCTTTGATTGCAACTTTTTGGTATCTTCTGTCTGGAGAAGAAGGGATGACATAAACGACTGCAAGAGTTCTCGGTCTCTGACATGAAAAAATTTTCGCCACTGAGGCTGTAAGCTTCTTGCTTGTATGCTATGTTTCCCCAATACAGGTACCAATGGCTGCGCAACAGCTCTGAAAGAGAAAGAGAAAGAACACACAAACCCCCCCCCCAGGTTTAACATCATCGCTGAATGGAAACACCTCCTTTTACATCCTAGTAATGCTTCTGCTTAATTCTACCTTAAAAACCATCTGAGATCACAAGCAGTCATTGTCATGTAACACAGTACAACCTGCGGGAACATAAAAGGCCTCCATTTCGACTAAGCTGTGACTCTGGTAGGGAAATGCCTGGTAAGAAACACAAGCTGCGCTGCCTCAGTCGCCTGAGTTTCCATCAGACCGACAGCACTCAGCAGGTTTGCCTCTGCGGCCATTCTAGAAGTGCTCAAGAACGAACCCGAACCCTCTCCGCCCCCACCCCGCCTGGATTAGGAAACTTCTCAGGCACACCCCCGTTCGCCATCATTTTCAAGGGGAAACTGGGGAACTGTTCTCCACAACTAATTGTTGCTTCGGCAACCATGGCTTACTTCAAAGCAGCACTTCCTTAAAAGCAGCGCTCGCCCAAAAGTGCCATTAAGCAAGGGAGGCTCGGCCCGGCCTCCCTTTTCCTCGCTATTCCAACACTCGGTTAACCTTCGACCCGGTCCCCATGGCTACCGCGCCCCGAGGCGTTTCCGCGGGGGCTGGCGAGCCGGACACCTCCGCGAAGAAGGGCGGCGCGCGACCCGAGCCTCTGGGCCCATCCCCA
>NW_012116488.1:2402775-2416064 GCF_000951035.1 Colobus angolensis palliatus
CTTTCCGCGCCCCTTCTGCTTCCTGAGGCTCCACGCGGGGCCGCCGCCCCACCACCTGACTCACCTCTGGAATGTTCTCGCTCTGACTGAACAACGCCGCCGCCGCGCTCAAGCTACCCTCGGCCCCAGCGTCCGCCCCCCGCTTCAGGCCTCACTGTCCATTGGCTGGAGGTCTGCCACAGCTCGCTCGTCATTGGCTCGCTTGCGACGTCAATCGCATCTTTCCGCGCCCCTTCTGCTTCCTGAGGCTCCACTCGCGGCCTCGGCCCGCCCCCAGTCCCGGCCCCGCTTCCTTCCTCTCCCTTCCCCCCGCCTTTCCCAGAGGTCTTAGCGTCGCAGTGTTCGGGTCTCGCGAGAGCCAGAGTGTCCCTGGTGGCGGGGCCGGGCTGCCGGACTGCGTGCCTTATCGCTTTGGGCTTTGCGGGGAAGATGGCGGTTGGTCCCCTTCCGCCGTCGGGTCTGGGCCAGGCCGCGGGGTCGCGGCGACTCCTGGAACGCAGGAGCCATCGTCCTCGAAACCGCTCTCGAGGCCGTGTTATTGCGGCCACCACCTTCGGGGAGAGGAACCCTACCGCGTTCTCTCCGCGGTGGGCGCTTGTCAGCCTGCCCCGTCCTCCCGGGACGCCCGTCTTCGGGCCTCGAGCAATGAGTTGTTTTTCCACCCTAAGCCCAGGCTTGGGTCTTTCAACCCAGGGCTGCCTTCTGTTTTGGACTGGGGTGGATTGGCCGCTGGCGGAACGAGCCAGTCACTGCCCAGGGCGGTCGCGAGGCCGCGCCGCCTCGGTGCCGGCCCACACCCCGGCCTGCGCGCTTAGCTCAGAGCGTCGCCTCCCGTTTTCGGAAGAGCAGGCCCTTAATTGGTTTGGAATCCCGGGGCCTGCTGAAGGCGCTTCGTGGTGGGTTCCCACCTTCTGGTGAAGGCCTCCCTGCGCTCCCAGGCTTGGAAAGCGCTGTGGTTCGCGCTTCCCTGTCACCTTGCTCCTAGTGGGCATCACCTCGAGTCCACCCCTCCAGTTTATGACTTGTGAATTCCTTGACAGGCAAATCGTAGCCCAGAGCAGGCGTTTATAATGAGATTCCAATGTATTCCGTTGAAAATTATTATTATTTAGGCCGGTCGCGGTGGCTCACGTCTGTAATTCCAGGACTTTGGGAGGGCTGAGGTGGGCGGATCACCTGAGGTCAGGAATTTGAGAGCAGCCTGGCCAATATGGTGGAACCCCGTCTCTACTTAAAATACAAAAAATCAGCCGGGCGTGGTGGCGCGCTTGTAATCCCAGCTACTCGGGAGGCTGAGGCAGGAGAATCCTTGAACCTGGGAGGCACAGGTTGCAGTGAGCCGAGATCACACCACTGCACTCCAGCCTGGACAACAGAGTGAGACTGTCTCCAAAAAAAAAGAAAGTTAATACTTAGAGAGAGGCTCTCATATTTTAGTTCTGTTGAAACTCTCGTATTCTTTCTGAAACTTGGATTTTTTGGTGAAAACTTGAGACTTAAAAACGCATCCATAGTTCACCCTGAAGTTTGAAGACCTCACTTAGACTGTTTAGAGTGAGAGCCCCGCTAACCTGCACTCTGGTCTCTAAGGTGCAGTCATCGGGAAGTCCTGAGCGGCCGTGCAGGTTTCCCGATCTGGAAAACAGCAATGTTGCTGAGGACAGGATGAGGTAGATAAGGGGCTGCCCTTTGTTTTAGACCAGTTGCATTAGCACTGAGGTTAGAATTGGCAGCTATGTTGATTTTTATCAAAATCCAAGATCGTGTTTCCATGACTCAAAAGGTTTATAAACAAAATCGGCAATATTGGTGGGAAGAAAAAAAAGGCACGATCCAGAATTGAGAGGTGATTTGTGTCCTTTAGGGCAGGGACTTTTGTAATCCTGCAGTGTGCGCCCTGGTGTATAGTTAAGCCAAATGCACAGTGCCTTATGAGTACCAGGGTTCTCATCAGACAAACTAGAAAAGGGGATCCCAGACATGTTGCTGCTGTTTCACTGTGGAGCATGACTTAGCAATATTGAAACAGATCTGAGTTTTTGCTTGGCAGCACACAAATGACGTTATTTTAGAAACTCTGTTGGAAAGTATAGGCATGAAACTAGTCTGAGGTAAGAGGCCTTCCTTTTCAGTAAAGTTTTAATAATGAAACACGAAGGAATTAGCTTTTTCGTATGTTTAATGGTACAATTTTTAATTTCATTTTAATATGTGTGCCACTCATTTGTATGCAACCATGAACAACTTTAAAAAATTAGTTGTGTGTTCTTTTTCTCCCTTTTAGTTAATACGTAATAATTACACATTTGCAGGATACAAAGTGACATTTCAGTACATGTATACAATGTGTAATGATTAAAGCAGAGTAATGAGCATATCTGTCACCTCAGATTTTAATCATTTGTGTTGGGAACATTCAGAATTCTCTCTTCTAGCTTTTCGAAAATATACAATAGATTGTTGTTAAGTATATTCACCCTGAAATACTACAGAGCACTAGAACTTATTGAGCTGTAATTTTTTATCAATCTCTCCCTTTCCTCCTCTCCCATTACCCTTCCCAGCTTCTAATAAACCACAATTCAACTCTCTACTTCCATGAACTCAAATTCTTTTTTAACTCCCACATATGAATGAGAATATGTGGTATTTATCTTTCTGTGCCTTACTTCACTTAATATGATATTGTCCTCCAGTCTCAGACATGATGCTTCAGATAACAGGATTTCATTATTTTTTATGACTGAATAGTATTCCAGTGTATATGAAACACTTTTTTCTTTTTTTTGAGACGGAGTCTCACTCTGTCACCTGGGTTGGAGTGCAAGTGGCCTGATCTCAGCTCACTGCAACCTCCGGCTCCCGGATTCAAGTGATAATCAAGTGATATTCAAGTGATAATCCTGCCTCAGCCTCCCAAGTAGCTGGGACAACAGGTGCGTGCCATCACGCCTGGCTAATTTTTGTATTTTTTTTAGTACGGACGGGGTTTCACCATATTGGAGAGGCTGTTCTTGAACTCCTGACTGCGTGATCCACCCACCTTGGCCTCCCAAAGTCCTGGGATTACAGACGTGAGACAGCATGAACAGCCTATAACACATTTTCTTTATGTGTTTTGTTTTTTAAATAATAAGATGGGGGGTGGTCTCACTATGTTGCCCAGGCTGATCTTGAACTCCTGGCCTCAAGCAGTCCTACCACCTTGGCATCCCAAAGTACTGGGATTACAGGCATGAGCCACTGCAAGCAGCCTATCCATTCATTTGTTGGGGGATGCTTAAGTTGATTCCGTATCTTTTGCTATTGTGACTGGTGCTGCAATAAACATGGGGATGCAGATATCTCTTTGATAATATTGATTTGATTTCCTTTGGATAAATACCCAGTAGTGGGATTACTGGATCATATGGAAGATCTATTTTTAGTTTTTTGAGAAACCTCCATGCTGTTTTCCATAATGACTGTACTAATTTACCTTCCCACCAACAGTGCATCAGAGTTCCCGGTTCTCTGCACCCTTGCCAGCACTTGATTTGTGGTTTTGATTTGCATTTCTCTGTTGATTAGTGACATTGAGCATTTTTTCATACATGTGTTGGCCACTTGTATGTCTTTCTTGGAGAAGTATCTATTGAGATCCTTTATCTATGTAAAAATTAGATTTATTTATTTTTTGTTGGTGAGTTGTTTGAGTTCCTTGTTTATTCTGGATATTGGCACCTAAAAATTACTCTTAATCATACCATTTGTTAAATGCTTATCATATCCTAGGAGTTTTCTAAGTCCTTCGAATACATTATCTTATTTCTCAGACCCTATGAGGAATTTGTATTTCCATTTTACAAATGAGCAAAGTGAGGCATAGTGGAAAAAAATTAAGCAAGTTACCCAAATCATGTACCTAGTAAGTGGCAGAGCTAGGATTTAAAGACAGATCTGTCTGACCCCAAAGCCTGTTCCCTTAAAAATTATGTGGCATAGCCTCTCCAGATAAACAGAAAAACAAACAAAACGAGACATTTTACAAATGTAATCTCATTTAATAATCATGTAAGAAGATGTTGTTATGCCCATTTTACAGGTGAGGAAAGAGACTCAAAAAGGTTAAGCAATTTTCCCCAAAGTCGCCTCCCTATTAAATGATGGACAGCGTTTGAACTCCAGCTTGTGTGACGCCAAGCTCATTGCACAATTCCATTTCCCCTTTCTGGATCTCCACCTCATTTGGCTTCAGTATTCTCTCCAGTCAGGCGCTCACAGTTCATGAACTAGTGGACACTTGGTGCTTGTGAAAACCTTGTTGAATGAGTGCATGAATTGCGCACATCAGCACATGCCCTGATGGCAGACAGGAATAGCTGCTGGTAAGGTAGATTGGTAAACTGGCCTTCTGGTTGTTTACATATTGGCCTGTGACTCTGTTGAACATGAATGAGTGTCCCCTCCCTCCCACCCCCCACCAAGGTCAACTCTGCGTGGACTGAGCCTTGTGTTTCTGAGCTGTGGGCTCAAATGGACTCAGGTATTGTCCACTGTGAGGGGCAGTCTGGCTGGCCAGCTGGTCCCCCTCTGTAACACCAACCTCTCAATTTTTTTTTTTTTTTTTTTTTTGAGACAGAGTCTCACTGCATTGTCAGGCTGGAGTGCAGTGGGCACGATCTCAGCTCACTGCAACCTCTGCCTCCCAGGTTCAAGTGATTCTCCTGCCTCAGCCGCCTCAGTAGCTGGGATTACAGGCATGCACCACCGCGCCCAGCTAGTTTTGTATTTTTAGTAAGAGACGAGGTTTCTCCATGTTGATCAGGCTAGTCTTGAACTCCCAACCTCAGGTGATCCACCCTCCTCAGCCTCCCAAAGTGTTGGGATTACAGGCACGACTCACCGCACCCTACCTCTCAACTTTTAAAGCTGCACACTGTTAAGTTCTTGTCCCCCCTGCTTCAGGACAAACTACAGGGTATATGCATCATTTTTCCTCTAGCACCAGCTGGTCACAGGGGTATTCATAAAGCAGACATTTGAAGCTGTTGGAAGGGAACCGAAGGTTACCTGGTGAGTACGGAGGCATCGGCTGACTTGAGGGCTGGTGTCCTAAACCATGGTAATCTAGTGCATCCCTATCAATACATAATTCTGTGCTAGGCAGTGAGGGTGCAGGCCCACCTACATCACAGACCCTGCCCGGGAGGTCACATGTAAACAAGTAGAGGCAAATATGTGCTTGCTGGGCACCCCCCTGAAGCTTGTCCTTCATGAAATCTCTGACCCTCTGAGCAGCATGTCTCCCTGCCTTCGTGACCTGCCCACCCCATGGCCAGGCCACACCTACCCCACACCACTGGTATTCATGTCACTTGATTGCAGTTGCCTGTTTCCTTCTCTGACTTCCTTACTGGGCCAAGCAACTGGAGGGCAGGAGACTTGTGCTTAAGAAGAAAGGACTCTGGACTTTGGCTGAGGGACAGGCCTTCAGTTCCGAAAGGGACAGAGGCAGGAAGCAGAGGTGTTTGAGGAAAGATGGGGGTCCAGGTGAAGGATCACTGGAGACTGACATAAAGTCTTCCTCCTCACAAGTATGGATCCCACTCAGCAGCCATCATGCATTGTCCCATTCCTGGAAAAAGAAAAAAATGCAAAATGGCATTGATTCTGCCTGTGCAGTGTCCTACGTGCAGCAGATGACAAAGAAACATGGATGGATCAGAGCAGGCCTTACGGTATCGGACTGGTGTTGTCTTGGTCGCATTGAAGCTACACACAGCACCCCAGTGACAAATTCCCAGGAGGGGCAGGAGCTGCTGGTCCCAGGACTGTCCTGTGCCTTAAAACTGGGGGACCCCCATGATGTTGGAACCCAGATACCCTTCTTCCCCTTAGCATAGTCTCAGCAGTTTTCTTTTGAGATAGTCAAGTTGCCCTAATTCAGGTAGTCTGTTTGTGAATAAGAAGAACAAAATCTCTGCCCCAGTGGGTGTGTTGGAGAAGTGGGCCCCAGGTCTAATGCCGACGTGGTGGGAGTGGCATTAGACTGATCGTTACTGTTAGGAAGGTGCCAGTGGCCTTGCAGTGCTGACAAAGCCTCGTCACCCATGCTCTCTCACTGGCCTCCTCACACCTTGGGAGGTGATAAGTATACATTGTATTCCTTCATTTTATGGACAAGGAAGCTGAGACTCAAGAGAGATGATTTGCCTCCAGTTGGGGGATCAGGTGTCCTGACTCCCAGCTTCAGAGCTCTTCCCCCTGACTAGGGACTAACAGTTCTGTGTGGTGCATCTAGGTCCCAGGAATTTGCCTCTCTTCCCTCAGTTGGATTTCCTTTACTCCAATGGTTTTTTAAGTTTCATGTGAGGGGAGGCAGGATCCAAGTCGTAACCCTGGTAGCTAACATAGGACATCTGCTTGTCCCAGAAGATCCACTCAGGTGTTCTGTCTTCAGACCTGTGAGGATGCATTTTCCTTTATGCCACAGATTTTCATTAGCAACTGCATATCCTGCCCAGGGGGCGCCAGACACTGGCGATGCAAATGGACCCGAGAGGGGGGACTTCTTTTATGAAACAACATTGAAAAACATGGAAGATTTTAGGCTGGGCACGGTGGCTCACACCTGTAATTGCAGCACTTTGGGAGGCTGAGGTGGGTGGATCATGAGGTCAGGAGTTCGAAACCAGCCTGGCCAGCATAGTGAAACCCCGTCTCTACTAAAAATACAAAAAATTAGTCTGTGCGGTGGCAGGCACCTGTAATCCCAGCTACTCAGGAGGCTGAGGCATGAGAATTGCTTGAACCCAGGAGGCAGAGGTTGCAGTGAGCCAAGATTGTGCCATTGCACTATAGCCCGGGTGACAGTGTAAGACTCTGTCATAAAATAAAATAAGGTAAGACAAGACAAGACAAAATAAAATAAAAATGGAAGATTTCACCTAAAAATTCAGATTTCTGGTTCCTTGGAAAATTGGAAGCCCTTGTGCTCTGGGACATACCCACATGATAGATTTTCCAGGAGCCAAGTTTCAGCTGACCTTTTAGACCCAAAGTTGGGGACTGAATGCTCACAGAAAAGAACCAGTGACTCCTCATCGAGGTGTGTGTGTGCTCTCCCCCTCCAGGTGTACATGTGCTCTGTCTCCCTCCAGGTGTGCATGTGCTCTGTTCCCCTCCAGGTGTCGGTGTGCACTGTCCCCCTCCAGGTGTGTATGTAGGCGCTGTCCCCCTCCAGGTGTGCATGTGCTGTGCCCCCCCTCCAGGTGTGCATGTGCTCTGTCCCCCTCCAGGTGTGTGTGTGCTCTGTCCCCCTCCAGGTGTGTGTGTGGCTCTCCCCATCCAGGTGTGCATGTGCTCTGTCCTCCTCCAGGTGTGTGTGCGCACCCACGCCTGCCCCATCATTTATTCCCCGTTGCTTGCCTTACCTCTGTGTTTATCTGTACTCATTTATTCATTCATTCAGTGGATATGTATCACATGCCCTCTCTCTGCCAGCCCTAGAGGATTTAAACAGCAAAGACATTGTTTCCCAGGGCTGTTGTAACAAAGCAACAGAAACTGTGGCCTAAAACAATAGAAATTCAGTTTTAGTTTTTGGCCGGGCACGGTGGCTCATGCCTGTAATCTCAGCGCTTTGGGAGCCTGAGGCGGGCGGATCACCTGAGGTGGGCGGATCACCTGAGGTTAGGAGTTTGAGACCAGCCTGGCCAACATGGTGAAACCCCATCTCTACTAAAAATAGAACAGTTAACCAGGCGTGGTGGCAGACGCTTGTAATCCCAGCTACTCAGGAGGCTGAGGCACAAGAATCCTTTGAACCTTGGAGTGCAGTGAGCTGAGATCGTGCCACAGCACACCAGCCTGGGCGACAGAGTGAAATTCTGTCTCAAAAAAAAAAAAAAAAAAAGGAAATTCATTTCTTCAGAGTTCCATAGTCCGGAAGGTACAAAATCCTTGGGTTGCCTCTCCATGCACTGTCTCTAGCATCTGGTGGCTGCCAGCAGTCTTTGATGTTTCTCAGCTTGCAGCCATAGAGCTCCAAATCTGCCTCTGTCATCACTTGGTTTCGTCACCTTTGCGTAAAGTATCTTCACTTGGTGTTTTCCTCTCTGTCTCTCTCTCTCTCTTTTTTAAAAGATGGAGTGTCGCTCTTGTTGCCCAGGCTGGAGTACAGTGATGCAATGTCGGCTCACCACAACCTCTGCCTCCCAGGTTCGGGCGATTCTCCTGCCTCAGCCTCCTCACTAGCTGGGATTACAGGCGTGCGCCACCATGCCTGGCTAATTTTTGTATTTTTAGTAGAGATGAGGTTTCGCCATTTAGGCCAGGCTGGTCTCGAACTCCTAACTTCAGATGATCCACCCACCTTGGTCTCCCAAAGTGTTGGGATTACAGGTGTGAGCCACCTCGCCACCACACCCAGCCTCTGTGTCTCTTCTTATAAGGACACCAGACATATTGAATTGAGGACCTGCCCTACTCCAGCATGACCACATTGTAACTCAATTAAATCTGCGATAACCCTATTTTCAAATAAGTTCTCATTCACAGGTACCTGGGGTTAGGTGTTAAACATATTAGATTTTGTTTTTTCTTCTGGAGGATCTAGTGAGAGAACATATCACTTTGGGGACATGATTTAAAAAAATCCCAAATCACACGAAATGTAGAGCATGGCTCTTGCTCATCATCATCCACTCTGGGAGACTCCTAAAGCGTCAGCCAGTGCACGGTGGCAGCTCTGGTTCGGTGGCCTTGTTGCTTCAGATACACTAATCACTGGATCCCCACAATAGCCGTCCTCTGGCAGAGATTCTATTGCTGCTCCACTTCAGCACAGATGAGGAAACTGAGGCACAGAGAGGTTATACAGCTTGACTGAGGCTACAATTAAAACCTAAGTGACTATATCCAAATATATACAAAATAAAAACCAGGCACGGTGTTGCCCACCTATAATCCCAGCTCCTCTGGAGGCTGAGGCAGGAGGATCACTTGAGCAGAGCTGGCATGTGGGCAGGAGGCAGGGTCCTGAGAAATGAACAGTGTGTTTCCTGGTAAAGCCTAGCAGGCTGTGTTCTCTTTCCCATCAGACTCCTCCCTTGTGATACGGACAGCAGGAAACTAACCTATATTTTGGTCACTCTCCTGAAATCAAGTCTGCAGTCATTTAAATACCCTCACAAGGTAGGACAGGCCGTCCTGCCAATTTCCCAGGGTGACCGTCTTGCAAGGAGACGGATGGCACAGAAGCAAGGGCTTCTGGTATAAGGTAAAACAAATCTGATGATTTTCTTGATGCAGAAGGTGATATTTCTTTTTTTCTTTTTATTTTTTTGAGATGGAGTCTCACTCTGTTGCCCAGGCTGGAGTGCAGTGGCACAATCTTGGCTCACTGCAGCCTCTGTCCGCCTCCCAGGTTCTAGTGATTCTCCTGCTTCAACCTCCCACGTAGCTGGGACTACAGGTGCATGCCAGCACACCCAGCTAATTTTTGTACTTTTAGTAGAGACAGGGATTTCACCATATTGGCTGGGCTCCTGGTCAGAAGTGTCGAACTCCAGACCTTGTGATCTGCCTGCCTCAGCCTCCCAAAGTGCTGGGATTACAGGCATGAGCCACTTTGCCCGTTTTTTTTGTTTGTTTGTTTGTTTGTTTGTTTTGGTTTTTGACAGGGTCTTGCATAATGGCTTGATCTAGGCTTATTGCAACCTCTGCCTCCTGGGCCCAAGTGATCGAAGCCTCCCAAGTAGCTGCGACTACAGACGTGCATCACCACGCCTGGCTCCTTTTTGTATTTTGTGTTTTGTATTTTTTGTAGAGAGTTTCACCATGTTGGCCAGGCTAGTCTCCAACTCCTGGCTTCAAGTGATCCACCCACCTTGGCTTCCCAAAGTGCTGAGATTACAGCTGTGAGCCACCACACCCGGCCCAGAATGTGATGTTTCTAACCTTCCATTTACACAAATTTATGTCCATATTTAGAGTCAATTTCTTAGGTCTCTGTCATGTTCTCTAGTAGATGGAAGAACCATCCAGAAACCATTGCGTGCTCTAAATAACCTTTCTTTTGTGGTACTGCTTTCTCTAAGCAAATATAGTTAGCACCAGATGGGACTGTTGCAATGTAGAGTTTTTAACAACAGCAACAAAAAACTGATTCATTTAGGGTTTCCTTAAATTAGGTGAGGGATTTTTTTTTCCTTAAGCAATGAACTCCCACATTCAATATTCCCAGCGTGACATTTTGTGCTGTTATACTTGGTAAGTGAAGCTCAGCTATTCTGAGCTTTATGTGCCAGGAGCCTGTGCTCAGAAATCCTTTTTTAGTTTAGCTCATAAAGGTTACTTGTGTGTTTGGGTATTTCATGCAGAAGGAAGTCTTCCGGGCTGGGTCATTCACATTCTGTGCTCTCTTGCTGGGCATCTACAAAGTTCATAGCCATTTTTAACACACACCTTTGCTGCGTTAAAATCACAGTCAGAATTTAAAGCTATGACTGGTCTATTTCCTTTAGCATAATGTCTTCAGGGTTCATCCGTTAAGCTAAGGGAAATAAGCCAGTTATAAAAAGAGAATTACAGTAGAATTATATTAGTATGAGGTACCTAGAGCAGGCAAATTCATAGAGACAGGAAGTAGACTGGGGCAGGGGTTGGAAGGAGTCATGGTTCAATGTTTCAGAGTCTCAGTTTTACAAGGTGAAAAAGTTCTGGAGATGAATGTTGGTGAGAGTTGAACAATAATGTAAATAGACTTAATGCCACTGCACTGTACACTTGAAAATAGTTAAAATGGTAAACTTTAACCATTATTTTACCACAATAACAAAAAGCCACTACCCTACAATAATAGCCTAAGTGACTATATCCAAATATATACAACATAAAAGCTGGGCATAGTGTTGCACACCTATAGTCCCAGATACTCAGGAGGCTGAGGCAAGAGGACCACTTGCGTGCCCAGCAGTTCAAGGCTGTGCTGTGTTACCATCACGCCTGTGAATAACCACTTCTTTCCAACCTGGGAAACATAGTGAGACCCACATCTCTTTAAAAAAAAAAAAAAAAAAGGCCAGGCGCGGTGGCTCAAGCCTGTAATCCCAGCACTTTGGGAGGCCGAGACGGGCGGATCACAAGGTCAGGAGATCGAGACCATCCTGGCTAACACGGTGAAACCCCGTCTCTACTAAAAACTACAAAAAACTAGCCGGGCGACGTGGGGGCGCCTGTAGTCCCAGCTACTCGGGAGGCTGAGGCAGGAGAATGGCGTGAACCCGGGAAGCGGAGCTTGCAGTGAGCTGAGATCCGGCCACAGCACTCCAGCCTGGGTGACAGCGAGACTCCGTCGAAAAAAAAAAAAAAAAAAAAAAAAAAGCAAATATATACAAAATGGTGAATATGTAAAAGATCACATTTCTGCAATTAAACATGATGTACACCATAAATATCAATTATAATCGTGTATATATTTATATGAAATTTGCTTTCGGTTTGTATCTTTCCAGATTTTTCAAATTAAAAATTTCCTCGGCAAATAGAAATTATTTTAACTCTCTTGACTTACTAACTCTGTGACTTTGAACAAGTCTCTTGTTTTTTGAGCTATTAGTGTCCTATATAATAGGAATGATAGTACTGTACAGGGTACCCACCCCCCTCCAAATTGTAAAGCCGTGAAATTTGCTCAGCAACGCAGGTAGAAACCAAAGTAAATTGAGATCATCTTTCAGTGGGGTTTAAGTGGTAGTGGGAACAAGTGCAGTGTTGGGAATCCCTTAGCCCTATAGCACGGCAATCCCAAGCCTGAGTCCTTCAGGGGCCAAGCAGGCGATGGCAAAGAGGGAAGCAGACTGGGGCAAGGCAATGAGGAACGGCAGTGATTGTGGCAAACTGGAGGGCCTCAATTTAGAGGCATTTATATTCAGTTAGAAAAAAACAAAAACTCCATGCAGGCCAAACAAAACATTGAGGGGTTTTATCTGGCCAGTGGGCCACCGGTTTTCAATTTCTGCTTTACTTTTAAATTTAATTAATTAATTAATTAATTAATTTTTGAGATGGAGTTTTACTCTTGTTGCCCAGGCTGGAGTGCAATGGTGCAATCTTGGCTCACTGCAACCTCCACCTCGCGGGTTCAATTGATTCTCTTGCTTCTGCCTCCCAAGTAGCTGGGATTACGGGCATGCGCCACCATGCCCAGCTAATTTTGTATACTTTTTAAAAAAAATTTTAATTTGTTTGTTTGTTTGTTTTGAGACAGAGTCTGACTCTGTCTCCCAGGGTGGGGTGCAGAGGTGCAATGTCAGCTCACTACAACCTCTGCCTCCTGGTTTCAAGCAATTCTTGTGCCTCATCCTCCCGAGTAGCTGGTCTTACAGGTATGCACCACCATGCCTGGCTAATTTTTTGTACGTATCATGTTGTCTTGGTCTCAATCTCCTGAGCTCGGGTGATTTGCCTGTTTGGCCTCCTAAAATGCTAGGATTACAGGCGTGAGCCACTGTACCCAGCTTGCAATTTCTGTTTTAGAGTGAGAGATGCTTGGCTCTAGAAGGGACATGGAAGGCCTTTTGGTCCCAACCCCTATTTTTCAGAAGAGAAACCATGACTAAGATATGGGCTGCCTTAGGAAAAGCTGGTCTAGAATCCAGGTCTTAGACAATTATTTTCAGGGCTCTCTTCTACCTCCCTGCCAGCTAGAAACATTTTTTATTTTCAGATAATGTATCCTTCCAAGTTTGAATTTGAATCTGTTTTTAAACGTAGATACGTTTGTTTAATTTTGTGTTACTGCCCAGATCAAGTCAGCTCCTGGTGCTTTACTATTTTAATGATAGCTGCCACCCAACAAAACCCAACATTCAATGTTCAGCAGAAATTCTGATATGCATACTATGTGCCTACGAGCCTTTTCAAATTGCAATGACAGTGTTTTTATTTGGTTCTTTGGATTAAATTGTCTAAAGAATTTATTGTGAACATTATTGCATCTCTGATTCTGTTGGTCTTCTATGAAATTTCACACGTCTTGAGACAGGCAGATTTTTATCTTTGGTTCTCAGGTTATTAACATGTACTGTGAGAATTTAGATTGTTTTAGTAGAACTCTAACCCGTGGCACAAACTGGCAGGCCTGGGATGAGCAGGGCCTCTGCAGACATGTGTTGCTCATCAGCACTATGCTTCAAAATACCTTTTTCCAGGCTGGGCACGGTGGCTCATGCCTATAATCCCAGCACTTTGAGAGGCTGAGGTGGGTGGATCACGAGATCAGGAGTTTGAGACCAGCCTGGCCA
>NW_012116488.1:2416329-2418864 GCF_000951035.1 Colobus angolensis palliatus
GGAGGCTGAGGCAGGAGAATTGCTTGAACCTGGGAGGCAGAGGTTGCAGTGAGCCGAGATCGTGCCACTGCACTCCAGCCTGGGCGACAGAGTGAGACTCTGTCTCAAAAACAAATACAAAAAAACTTTTTCCTTGGAATGACATGCCCTCAGGGCAGTGTGTGCTTGGGGGAGCCCTGCAGGTTCCCCACTTTCTCCAAATAACATTTTCCTCTTTTGAGCTCTTCTAGCCCATCCCTGGCCAGTGGAGACATATGTGGTTGTGATGGGTCTCAGTAAAGGGGAATCATGGTGCCTGCCGTGTGTAGTGTAGTGCTGTCCAAGTGAGGCTAGTTTTTTTGTTTGTTTGTTTGGTTGGTTTTTTTGGTTTTTTTTTTTTCTGAGACAGGGTCTTGCTCTGTCACCCAGGCCTGAGTGCAGTGGTGCAATCATGGCTCACTGCAGCCTCAACCTCCCAGGCTCAGGTGATCCTCCAGCGTTAGCCTCCTGAGTAGCTGGGACTACAGGCACATGCCACCACTACTGGCTAATTTTTCTTTTTTTTGTAGAGATTGGTGGGGAGGGGATCTCACTATGTTGCCCAGGCTGGTCACGAACTCCTGGGCTCAAGGAATCTGTCCACTTCGGCCATCCCAAGTGCTGGGATTACAAGTGTGAGTCACCATACCCGGCCTAAAGTGAGGTTCTTGAGATGTATACAGAGATCAAGAGTAAGTGCTGGAAGCTTCCGTGTCAACTGATACTGCTGGGACGGCTGCATGCCTCTGGGCAGGGGCCACTCTGACTGCTCTAACTCCTGTGCCTGCTGCCTCCTGGCCACGTGGCCCTTTGGTCAGAAACTTGAGAAGCCCCCAGTGAGCAGCAAAGGGGACCCCCTGACTGTTTAGTAATGGAATTCACAACCGTTCCGCCCAGTGCAGCTCAGCAGGTGTTTGTGGAGAGCATGCCCAGGGTCAAGCCTGCGGGGCTATCAATATTAGGGTGGTAACACAGCAGCTGCCTACATTGGCACATTGCCTGCCAGCAAGCAGGTTCTGAGCAAAGCTCTTTCCCTGTGTGGATGCTGGGGCCCATGTCAGGAGGCGGAGTGCCTCCTGGTTTGCTCGGGTCGTTCTCATTGGAGCAGGGGTCCCCAGCCTTTTTGGCACCAGGAACCAGTTTCCACAGACTGGTGGCAGGTGGGGATGGTTTCAGGATGAGACAACAGTTTCATCTCCGATCATCGGGCATTAGATTCTCATAAGGAGCACGCAACCTAGATCCCTCGCATGCACAGTTCACAGCAGGGTTAGCGCTCTCAGGAGAATCGAATCTGATCTGACAGGACGTGGAGCTCAGGCGGGAATGCTCACTCGCCTGCCGCTCAACCTCTGCTGTGTGGCCCAGTTCCTTACAGGCCACGGACTGGTACCAGTCTGTGGCCCAGGGGTGGAGAACCCCTGCGTTAGAGCACCAAAAGTCCCTCCACCTAGGAACCGGCTCATCCCAAACAAAGCAGGACAGTTGGTCACCATGGGCAGCAGCATGACTTTTACCTAAATTCCATGGTATGATATAAAGCAGAATGAGAGGCCAGGCACTGTGGCTCACGCTTATAATCTCAGCACTTTGGGAGGCCGAGATGGGTGGATCACCTGAGGTCAGGAGTTCGAGACCAGCCGGGTCAACATGGTGAAACCCTGTCTCTACTAAAAATACAAAAATCAGCCAGGCATGGTGGCACATGCCAGTAATCCTAGCTACTCGTGAGGCTGAGACAGGAAAATCGCTTGAACCAGGGAAGCAGAGGTTGCAGTGAGCCGAGATTGCACCACTGCATTCCAGCCTGGGTGACAGAGTAAGACTCTGTCTCAAAAAAATAAAAATAAACAAATAAAGTGGAATGAGAAAATAAAACACTTGCCCCAAAGAATGACCAAGTTCTCTAGGGAAGGTCCACGCTGCAGGGAGCAGCCAAGATGTACAATCAATTTAGTGGGGCCAGAGGAGCATTTAAATTTTTTTGGCCAGGTGCAGTGGCTCACACCTGTAATCCAGCACTTTGGGAGGCAGAGGCAGGAGGATTCCTTGAGCCCAGAAGCTCAGGTCCAGCCTGGTCAACATGGTGAAGCCTCATCTCTACAAAAAACACAAAAATTAGCCAGGCGTGGTGTTGCGTGCCTGTAGTCCCAGCTCGGGAGGCTGAGGCAAGAGGATCTCTTGAGCTTTGGAGATAAAGGCTACAGTGAGCTACACTTGGCCTGGCCCCCAGAGCAAAAGACAGGAGCATCAGGAAGTAGGGAGGAAGTGGGCAACAGCCCAGCTTTAGCCTGGGCAACAGAGCAAGACCCTGTCTCCTAAAAAAAATTATTGGCCAGGCGTGGTGGCTTACACCAGTCATCCTAGCACTTTGGCAGGTCGAGGCGGGTGGATCACTTGAGGTCAGGAGTTCGAGACCAGCCTGGCCTACGTGGCAAAACCCCGTCTCTACTAAAAATACAAAAAAATTAGCTGGGTGTGGTGGCACGCGCCTGTAATCCCAGCTACTCTGGAGGC
>NW_012116488.1:2419269-2426150 GCF_000951035.1 Colobus angolensis palliatus
CATTCTCCTGCCTCAGCCTCCTGAGTAGCTGGGACTACAGGAGCCCGCCACCACGCCCGGCTAGTTTTTTGTATTTTTAGTAGAGATGGGGTTTCACCATGTTAGCCAGGATCGTCTCAATCTCCTGACCTTGTGATCCGCCTGCCTCAGCCTCCCAAAGTGCTGGGATTACAGGCAAAAATCTTATTTTTTAGAGCAGTTTAGAGCAGTTTTAGGTTCCTAGCAAAATTGAGAGGAAGGTACAGAACTATCCCAAGTGCCCCCTCACCCCCAGCATGCAGAGCCTGCCCCGTTATCAGTGTCTCCCTGGGTAGTGCATTGATTGCCCTTGATGAACCAACATGGACGCATCATAACCACCTGGTCCATGCTACATTCGGGCTCACTCTTGGTGTCGCACATCCTATGCAGCAAAACATTTTTAAAAATAAAAGCAGCACAGACTACGTCAGGGTGCTTTGCATCTGGTGACGGTTAAGTACAGTATCGTTCTGGGAAACGTTCTGTTTCAGTTACTTATTTGAATGTATGTGCTGTTTGTCATGTAGAATTATTCCCTAACTGTGAGTTGTGGTGACAAAAGATTGAGAGAGACTTTGGGAGTTCAAGGGATGGAGAGGCACATCAGGTTAGGGAGAGCCTGGAAGGGCTTTTTGGGATCAGGGACCCCTGGAAGGTAGGGGAAAGCAGGGAGAAAACCCAACAGAGGCCTAGAGTATTGGGGGAGGGATTGAGGGGAGTGTGGAGGATGCCCAGGAGGGGGCAGGTGGGGGGCAGTGACTGGGAAGGATGGTGAGACCATGGGCAGGGTGGAGCCCTGGAAGGCTGTGAGGAGGGGTTGGGGTCTGAATCCTGTGCTCCTGCTTACTGGATGAGTAAACCCCAGCACTTACTTAGTCTCTCTATGCCTGTTTCTCAGCAGTGGGATGGGGGCAGTTATGGTGCCCATCTGGGCGGGTTGGTGCTGGTGCCAGGCGAGTAAACTGTGGCACTCCCTGGCACAGTACCTGAAGTATCAGAGACACCTATCCTTAGCTGTTACTATGGTCAGACTTTGCTTAGGGAGACTTGTGGGGTAACCCTCTCTAGAATAGCTTGGGGAAGGCAGAGATGGTGTCTGAACCAGGTAACTGGCCAGTAGAGGGTGCAGATGGGAGATGCTGAGAGCTGGGATGAATGGCTATTATTTTTATTTATTTACTTTGTGGAGACAGGGTCTTGCTCTGTTGCCCATGCTGGAGTGCAGGGTGCGATCAAGGCTCACTGCAGCCTCTACCTCCTTGGCTCAAGTGATCCTCCCACCACGCCCAGCTAATTTTTGTGCCTTTTGTAGAAACAGGGTTTCATCATGTTGCTAAGGCTGGTCTCGAACTCCCAGGCTCAAGGGATCTGCCTCGGCCTCAAAAAGTGCTAGGATTACAGGCATGAGCCAGCGTGCCAGCATGGCTGTTCTTTGACGTTTTGTTCTTGGGGAGTAGTCCACAGATCACATGCTTGTCGTATTGGCGTGGCTTATAGTGCAGAGGTTGATCTGCTACACGCTGAGTTTGGGGCAGGGGAGGGTGCAGACTCTATATGTTCGTGGCTTCAGGAGACTCCTCCAGGGCCTGGCCACACCGTGAACAATGCCATGCTGCAGGGCTGTCTCTGTCATCCCGGCCGGGTTCCCCATGGTGGCCGCCCACTGTGCCATGACATCTTCAGGAGTTGGGCCATGCCTCCCAGCCCATTGACACCTGGTAAACCTGTAGAGCACAAAGAGATGTTGTCATTCCCCTCATTAAGACACACACCCCCTCCTCCCCCCTCGTGCCGAGCAGGTTTTGGTTCCTGGTTATAAACTGACCTTAGGGAGCGCCCTACAACGGCCTGGTAGCTTTCCGCTCTTGCTTTTGTTTTTGTTTTTTGTTTCTGAGACAGAATCTCACTCTGTCACCCAGGCTGGAGTGTAGTGGCACGATCTCGGCTCACTGCAACCTCCACCTCCTGGGTTCAAGTGATTCTTCTGCCTCAGCCTCCCGAGTACCTGGGACTACAGGCGCCTGCCAACACGCCTGGCTAATTTTTATATTTTTAGTATAGATGGGGTTTTACCATCTTGGCCAGGCTGGTCTTGAACTCCTGACCTCAAATGGTCTGCCCACCTCGGCCTCCCAAAGTGCTAGGAATACAGGCATGAGCCACTGCACCCGGCCCACTATTGCTTTTGAAAACACAAACACCACTGACGCAGGCTGAACAATATAACCCATTGCTTTTAGAGAACTGGCCCTTTAGAACAAAAAGCCTATTTCATTCTCCTGGGATGAGCAGGGGTCTCTCTGCACTCTTCTACCCACCAAAGAAAACTAAGTACCATCTCCTTCTTCAGCAGCCCCTCCACTCCCTTCACCCGTGTGCCTCTGCTCTTAGCCAGATTAATGGCTCTTTGTGGCTAGAGATCACACAAGTGCTGTGCCCAGAGCAGTTTCCTGTCCCCATCAGAGTGATGAGAGACTCTTAGGAAATGATCTAAGGAAATGGCCCCACAGTAAAAGTTCCAACTGGCACAGCCATGAAAATATCACCACCAGCTGCTTTTCACCTGGGAGAGCCAGGGTGGGTGGGGCCAAAGGGCCTGAGAAGGCGTCTTCTCAGGATCAGATTGAGGGAGGGGGATCCTCACCCGCAGGGATGTCAGGTATTGGTATCTACCTTTTGTTAATCCAGCAAATACACCCTGAAGACTTCCCCTGCCCACGCGGAGCCCGACCCTGTGCCTCCAAGGAAACCAACAATTATGATGCAACGTGATGATTGCTAAATCAGGAGCACCCTGAGTTCAGAGAATCAATGTGCCTTGTGGGCTGGGGTGAATGGGAAGGGAAGGGGGTCAGGGAAGGCCTCCTTAAGGAAGCTGCCAGTTAAATGAAGCCCCAAATGCTGAGCAGGAAGCGGCCAGATGAACAGAATAGGGGAGGGTTGTCTATGGCCATACCACCTGCACCCCATCGCCTCTGATCTCGGAAGCTCGGCAGGGTCCGGCCTGGTTAGTACTTGGATGGGAGAACAGGGAAGCCTTTCCAGTCAGAGGGAACAGCACTTGTGAAGGCTCCTGGAGTGGGAGGCATACCAGAGGCGGGACGGGGGCTGCAGCTCTGAGGGTGGGCTTGAAGGTGGGATGTCCAACTCTGACGTACAGATATTGGGGCGTGATCGGGCCTCGCTGCACAGGAAGAGGAAGAGTTTAAACCATGGTGGGGCCAGGCATGGTGGCTCACGCCTGTCATCCCAAAACTCTGGGAGGCTGAGGCAGACAGATCACCTGAGGTCAGGAGTTTGAGACCATCCTGGCCAACAAGGCAAAACCCTGTCTCTACTAAAAATACAAAAATTATCTGGGCGTGGAGGCGGGTGCTTGTAATCCCAGCTGCTCAGGAGGCTGAGGCAGGAGAATCGCTTGAACCCTGGAGGCGGAGGTTGCAGTGAGCCAAGATCGCGCCATTGCACCCCAGCCTGGGCGACAGAGTGAGACTTTATCTCAAAAACAAAACCAACCACCCAAACAAACAAACAAACAAAAACCATGGTGCAAATGAGCACCCCAAGGCTCTGAGTGGTGACCCTGGGGCCAGTGCTCTGGGCAGGCTGCTCCTTGCCAGGCCTGTAGAGGGAATAGGGGAGGCCAGCAGTCTGCCAGCCCAAGGAAGGAGGCCTCAGTCAAGCTGGCGGCAGGGGAGCTGAGCAGGTGTAGAGGCACAGGGAGGGACCAGCTTGCTCATCCCGAACAGTCTCTGAGCGCCATCAGCCTCAGACCAGGCCCTGATGGGGAATCCCAGGTAAACTGGCCACTGTCCTGCCCCCTAGGACCCTGTGGTCCGTGAGGGGATCCCCGAAGTACCCAGGGGCTACTCTGGAGCTCTTATAGGATGTAGGGGTGGAGAGGTGGAGGACAGATGGACACAGTGCAGTGCCTGTCTCAAATCCTTGTATCTGTGTGCCTTTGGTTATTGACCCAGAAACTCTTTCCACACCATGATTAGTGTATTTAATATTGGCCTGAAACCCAAAGAGATGTCAGAAGGCACATGACTGGATGCAGATGAAGGAGAGGGGGCCGGGGTCTGGGAAGGCTCCTGTCACAAGGCACATGCCTGGATGCAGATGAAGGAGAGGGGGCCGGGGTCTGGGAAGGCTCCTGGGCAGATGACCTGGCAGTGTGGGACTGCCCAGAGCCTCAGGAGGGCAGAGAGGGGAGCCACTGTGATTCTTTGGCGACACCTGTCTCCCCTGCACTGGCTGGGCTGGGATTAACACCCGGTAGGAGGGGACGTAGGAGAAGTATTGGTCTCTGTCCACGACACAAAGACAATATTGTGCCGGGCCAGGGATGAGGGGCAGGGGTGGGCTCTGCCAGCCCCGTGTTTCCAAAGAGCAGGTGGCCACCCCAACATCTTGTTGAAAGGTCTACATTTGTATGCAGCGAAATGCCAAGCTGTTATGTCATGACTGCTTCGTTGTGTTCTATGAACGGCATTTCCAGGAAAGGCCTCATTTCACACCAAGCTGAGTCCTGACGGATCCTGCTCTGGCCCCGGATGGGGAGGGTGCCTTAATCAGCCCACCCTAGGAGTAACATATGGCGTTTCCTTCTCAGGCCAGAATTTTTCCATTTTGCCCATAAGAAAATTAGAATTGGGCCAATGGCTTGTTTTAATTTGAACCGCTATGGTTCGAAGGATGCTAGTGGGCTTAAGTTGCACCTAGACTGGGCCTTCTTTTCTTTTTTTTTTTTTTTTGAGGCGGAGTCTCGCTCTGTCGCCCAGACTGGAGTGCAGTGGCTGGATCTCAGCTCACTGCAAGCTCCGCCTCCTGGGTTTATGCCATTCTCCTGCCTCAGCCTCCCGAGTAGCTGGGACTACAGGCGCCTGCCACCTCGCCCGGCTAGTTTTCGTATTTTTAGTAGAGACGGGGTTTCACCGTGATAGTCAGGATGGTCTCGATCTCCTGACCTCGTGATCCGCCCGTCTCGGCCTCCCAAAGTGCTGGGATTACAGGCTTGAGCCACCGCGCTCGGCCTTTTTTCTTTTCTTTTCTTTTTCTTTCTCTTTTCTTTTCTTTTTTTTTTTTTTTTTTTTTTTTTTGAGGCATGGTATTTTCCTGTTGCCTGGGCTGGAGTACAGTGGTTCAGTTTGATCTCAGCTCACTGCAGCCTCGACCTCCTGGGCTCAAGTAATCCTCCCACCTCACTCTTCCGAGTAGCTGGGACCACAGGTGCAGGCCATCATGCCTGGCTAATTTTTGTATTTTTGTATTTTTTCTTTTTGTAGAGAGGGGCTTTCACCATGTTGTCCAGGCTGGTCTTGAACTCCTGGGCTCAAGTGATCCTCTGTCTCCCAAAGTGTTGGGATTACAGGCATGAACCACTGCACCAAGCCTAGCCTGGACCTTCTAAAGTGGCTGGTGATTCTGTTCTCAGAAGTGGCTGGGTCTCTGGGCCGGGAGTTCTGTGCACCACGGGTAAGCCCATGGTGAGGACTGCTTATCTTTTCTTGACAAATGTGGCCAACAATCTCCAGTCAACTTGAAAAACAGATATCAAGGCCATGCATGCCAGAGAACGGAGCAGGAGGAGCGGTTCCTTGTGTGCGTGTTGTCGTGTGTGTCTGTGTGTAAACAAATGTCTGACCCCTGGCTGCCCGGCCACCCCACTCACCACCCGGGCGCTCTCTCTCTCAGGATGCACAGGGCACACTTGTGGGTTCCACTTGCTATTCTGTTTCCTGGCCTCACATGTTTGGTACCAAGTCTTGTTTCTGCCTTGTTTCCCAAGAGCACTTGAGAGCTGGGCTCTGAAACTGGCTGCCAATATCTTTCTTTTCTCAATTCTAGAAAACTTAGCCATTGCCAATTTCCTTCCAGAATTCCAACTAGATATAGGTATTTTCACGTTGATATTTTTCTTTAACCCGTGAATGACTTAGTGGTGGTGGATGCTATCCAAAACAAACTCGCGAGATCTTTTTAAAAATATCTCTCCCTTTTGTTGGGAAGATCTTGTCTTAGTGGGCTTGGTCCAGGCTCATGGTCTGGGTGAGACCTGATCTTTGAAGTGCGCGGAGGCCCTTTCTTGTGGCTGGGGTAGTCCATGACAGATTTCCGAACATGACCCCCATGAACATTTGTTCTTCTGGGCTGCAAAACGTGATATGCACATTGTTGATTGAGTTTCCAATCTCAGCCCTTGCTGCTTTTCCGCTGATATTTGAACGATCAGTATATTGAGGGATGTGCTGAAACCCCCCGGTAAGATCGGTGCTCTGCCTGTTTCTCTGTGCACGTCGTGGTTTTTGAGGCCACTCTGTCTGGGGCACTTAGGTTTAAAATCGCTTTGTCATCTGGGTGAATTGAACCTTTTCTCTTACTTAGTAGCCATCTCTATCCCTAATACAGCTTTGTCTCAGAGTCTCTTTCAACTGATCATATCTTCCGTTGGCAAGCATTTGCCGCTTCATCATTTCAGACTTTTGTTTCCACTTCTGTATGTCCTTAGGCTTTAGGTGTGTCTTTGGGAAACCGTGTGTGTCATGATGTTTTTAAAAATCCACAGCATCTGTGTCTGTCATTTGACTGATAGGTTTAGTCCACTTTCTTTTATTGCAATTGTTGATCTATTTGGATGAGTTTCTACCATTTTAATGTGTCATATCAGTTGGTCCCACTTTTTCTGTATTTCTTTCCTTTTCTCTGCCTCCTCCTCCTCCTCCTCTTCTTCTTCTTCTTCTTCCTCTTCCTCCTCCTCTTCCTCCTCTTATTCTTCCTCCTCTTCTTCCTCTTCCTCCTCTTCCTCTTTCTCCTCTTCCTCTTCTTCCTTCCCCTCCCCCTTCCCCTCCCTCCCCCCC
>NW_012116488.1:2426519-2431374 GCF_000951035.1 Colobus angolensis palliatus
GCCTCCCAAAGTGCTGGGATTACAGGTGTGAGCCACCGCACCTGGCCTCTTTTCTTTTCTTTTTTTGAAACAGAGTCTCACTCTGTTGCCCAGGCTGGAGTGCTGTGGCATGATCTCAGCTCACTGCAACCTCCAACTCCCGGGTTCAAGCGATTCCCCTGGCTCAGCCTCCCTAGTAGCTGGGATTGCAGGCACGTGGCACCATGCCCAGCTAATTTTTGTATTTTTAGTAGAGATGGGATTTCACCATGCTGGCCAGGATGGTTTCAATCTCCTGACCTCGTGATCCACCTGTCTCGACCTCCCAAAGTGCTGGGATTACAGGTGTGAGCCACCATGCCTGGCCCTGTACTTCTTTTTAATGCTGTCTGTTTTCTGAATTAACATCTGTACGCTCTCCTGAGCAGACACAGACATACTATAGAATGAGACCACCACTTCTCCTGCTGTCTTTCCCGGCTTTTCCCCGTCTCCCCTTTTCCCTAGTTTATAAGGCAGGAGAAGGAGGGGAAAGCAAAAAGTTGGAAAGAAACAGAAGTAAGATAAATAGCTAGACGACCTTGGCACCACCACCTGGCCCTGGTGGTTAAAATAATAATGATAATATTAACCCCTGACCAAAACTACTAGTGTTAGCTGTAAATTCCAGACATTGTATGAGAAAGCACTGTAAAACTTTTTGTTCTGTTAGCTGATGCATGTAGCCCCCCGTCACGTTTTCCACGCTTGCTTGATTTATCATGACCCTTTTACATGGATCCCTTAAAGTTGTAAGCCTTTAAAAAGGCCACGTATTTCTTCTTCAGGGAGCTCGGCTCTTAAGACGCGAGTCTGCCGACGCTCCCGGCCGAATAAAAAACCTCTTCCTTCTTTAATCTGGTGTCTGAGGAGTTTTGTCTACGGCTCGTCCTGCTACAATACCAGCTGCCCACATCCTTTGGTCCCCCAGGATGCCCTGACTCCTCTTGTGCTAATAACTTCTGGTCTTTTACTTCCGTATTGTTTCAGACATAGATTTCTCCATTTGGTCTTGGCTGTTTAGATTTTCTTTTCCTCTTAGTCTGTGGGCGTGGGTCTTCTTTTTGGTGCTCTATGAGCCTTTCAGTCACAAATCTTTTTAATAATTTAATTTAACTTACTTTTAAAAAAAAAAACTTTATTTTTGTTGCAACAAGTTCTCACTATGGTTGCCCAGGTTGATCCCAAATTCCTGGGCTCAAGCTATCCTCCCACCTTGGCCTCCCAAAGTCCTGGGATTACACCACACCTGGCCTCATATCCATGTTTTCGAGGCGCTGGTCTGGTTGCTGCATGGAGGATGGAACCTGGGGGCCAGAGCATCAGGGGGTGCCAGCTGGGAGGCCTGTGACACCGCTGGGTGAGGAATGGCAGCGGCATGAACTGTGGTGTCGGTGGCTGGTCTCTGTGTTAATCTGGGCCCTCCAAGAGGCAGCTGGGGAGGGCTATGGGTCAGTGCTGCAGGTCCGGCCCTGAGGAAAGGACCGTCAGCAAATCTCCTGTCCCCTGGGAACGAGCCTGCCTCAGTACCTTTGCCGTGCCAGACCGCTGGCTGGGAGCAGCTGGGAGAACATGGATTTCAGAGCCCAGCACCTGGGACCGGGCCGATGACAGTTCCTGGGGCTGTGGGGGGCGAGGGAGGTGCATTCTCACAGCCTCCACACTCCGCCAGCGTGAGCAGCTGGACCTGTCCCTGGCCTCACCTCTGTGAGGATGCATGGAGGGTCAAGGGCACTGTGGCCCTGGCCCATGCCTCCGTCCCCGCTTCCTCCCTACTTCCTGATTCTCCCGTCTTTTGCTCTGGCGGCCAGGCCACGTTTGACGGGCATTGGGGTTAAAATGGAAGGTGATTCCATTGCTGCTGCAGGTCCCAATGGAAAGAGGATGGAAAGTCAGGTCACGAGGCCTAGGAAAGAATGTACGTTAATTAAAGTTTAAAACACCTCTTTCTGCAGAGGTTCCTTGAGTCAGCCCTGAGCATGAGAGAGTGAGGCGCCAGAAGGGGTCCTGGCTGCCTGGGGGCTGTGGCCTTCGGATGGTGCCAGCACCATTGTCCCCATAGAAGAGTGGCCTGAGTGTGCCTTCAAGCTTTAATGCTTTTAAGCAACATTGAAATTCAACCCTGTACATCCTCGAGTGCCTGGGAAACGTCCTGATTCACGCTGAGAATCTGGGTCAGTTGTTTATAGAACAGTATTTGCCGAATGAAACTGGCAGCCCAGACAGCTGGGGACTTCTTGGAGGGTGGACACCGGAGGGGACCCGGCCGTGAGCTCACGTGTGTCACCTCTGCTTTGTGCTGCACTGTCACTTCCATTCTCAGAGTGTGTTAATCTGAGCATTACAACCTCCGCGGACCAGGCGGGGAAAAGGCAACAGCACAGTGTGGCTCACGGAAAGGCTTCTCTCGAGGACGAGGTGGCAAGGGCAGGAGCTGCCTTACCTGTACAGGTGACCTGGCCACCGTATGCAGCTCTGTGCCCTGCCCACACCCCGGTCCCCAACACACAGGCGCACACGTGGACGCGCATGCAGGGTGTTGGGTGGGGGAGCCTGTGTCTCTGGGCTGGACTCTGAGACTCTGTGGGCTCTGGGACTGTGACTTCTTCGTCGTTTTAAGCTCCAGGGCCTGCCTCAGTGTCTGATGTTCCTGGGTACCATAATAAACCTTTGTAGAATAAGTGAGGGAGAGGACGATCTTTGTAAACTCTCCGAATCTGAAGACAGCGCTTAGCCGTGCCATGGTCTTGCAGGTTATTGTGTAGATGAGGTCAGAGGGGCCTTGGGAGGAGACACCACTCCTGGGAACCAAGGCTGGAAACCCAACCCTCCTGGCAGAGCCCACAAAGCAGCCGGGGCCTCCTGTCTCGGGCAGAGACTTCTCCCTCCCGGTGTTTCTTCCTGATTGGGGAATAGAGGCTGACCCTGCAGCCCTGCTTTCCGACTTTTCCCACTGACCCCCAAGCTGAGCCTTGGGAAGGCAGAGGCTGCATTCTGCCCTGAGGCCTTCCGCCCAGAAAAGCTGTCCCCGGCAGAGGCTGCGGTAAGGGGCTGCCACATCTATGCCTGGGTCCCTGGTGAGAAGGATTAGTTATTTGACTCCAACCTCTCTCTGTTGTCATTGTCTTTAAGTACTTAGTATTATGACTCCCGAGTGTGTGCGTGTGTGTGCCTGTGTGTGCCTGTACTTGTGTGTGCACACACCGGGCAATAATGTAAACGTATTTCTTATAGTGGGGTCACAGTCAAAAGCTTGAGAAGCCTTCAGAGAGGCTCCATCCGTATGTGGGTATGTGTGGGGCAGGGGGAGTGTGTAGACAGATTTTCCCATCTTTCTTAAGGTAGAGAATTTTCCAGCAGTTTTCAAAAGTGATCAGGAAAGGCGGGAAGGACGTTGGGAAGAATTGCTTGGGTCAGCCTCCCTTGGTTATTTATTTATTTATTTATTTATTTATTTGAGACAGGGTCTCACTCTGTCGCCTAGGCTGGAATGCAGTGGTGCAATCTCGGCTCACTGCAACCTTTGTCTCCTGGGTTTACGAGATTCTGGTCCCTCAGCCTCCCAAATAGCTGGGATTACAGGTGCGTGGCACCACACCCGGCTAATTTTTGTATTTTTAGTAGAGATGGGGTTTTACCATGTTGCCCAGGCTGGTCTCAAACTCCTGTCCTCAAGTGACCCGCCTGCCTCAGCCTCCCAAAGTGCTGGGATTACAGGCGTGAGCCACCACACCCGGCCTCCTTTGGTTATTTAAATGATGGGCAAGCAGGCCCCAGGATGGGCACACAGGGCTTTCGCTGCTGAAACCAGGACGAGCTGGTTGTGCTAGTGGGCCCCGCTGGAGCAGGAGACGTTTCAGCTTAGAAAGCAGCTGCACATCTTGGAGAGACTCTGGGCAGAGTTGTGAAGGAGACTGGCCTGGATGGGTTGCCTGACTGCCCAGCCCCCTAGCTGGAGCTGGGTAAGGGCAGGTAGGGGCCTGTCATCAAGCCTGGAGACCGCTGTGGTGGCCTGGCAGAGAAGGCAGTGGCTTCCATGGTTTGCTCAGCCTTCCCATGGCATCCACTCTTGGCCTTCTTGGGCACCTGCCAGCCTTGGTTTCTCACAAACTTTTCTGCCGTCATTGCCTGGGGAGGGAGGTACCCCAAAACATGGCACTGATGGAGCTTTAACTTCAAAGATTCTGACAGTTTTTGCTGGGATCCCCGTTTGTCGGCTGCTGTGCTGGGGAGGGAACAGCCCCCCACCAGCAGTCGTCCTAAGATCAGGGCTATGCCTTGGTGGACAGGAGCTGGGATTCCATCTGCCCTCAGACTGACCTCCCCAAGGCCGGTTGACTGAGCGGTGTTGATAAGACCTGCCTTGGAGCCTCCTTGGGGGCCTGAGCTCCTCTCCCTCTGGACCGCCTGCTGGGCTAGGACTGGGTCTCAGGCTCTGGGGCAGCCAGGATAGACTGGCCGCTGGGGCTTCTGCTATTCCCAGTGTGGAGGTGGACACGTTTCATGCCAGGGCCTGACTAGGGCATGTCATTTGCACTCCCAATTGTGCAGAGTGATACCTGCATTGCTGGAGCATTCTTCTGCTCTCATTTCTGAAGAAAAGTATTAGGGAAAGGTCCGACATTCACAGGAGCGGAGCAAACAGCAGCACTCACAGCACCCACTCGGCCTTGGCAGCCACCTTCGCTTTGCCCAGCATCTCACTCAACAAAGTATCTGGGTCATTTATTTTCTTTCTTCCTTTTCTTTCTTTCTTTCTTTCTTTCTTTCTTTCTTTCTTTCTTTCTTTTCTTTCTTTCTTTCTTTCTTTCTTTCTTTCTTTCTTTCTTTCTTTCTT
>NW_012116488.1:2431919-2435416 GCF_000951035.1 Colobus angolensis palliatus
TTGGCCAGGATGGTCTCGATCTCTTGACCTCATGATCCACCTGCCTCGGCCTCCCAAAGTGCTGGGATTACAGGTGTGAGCCACTGCGCCCGGCACTCTTTCTTCCTTTTTAAGAGACAGGGTCTCCCTATGTTGCCCAGGCTGGTCTCATACTCCTGCACTCAAGGGATCCTCCTGCCTCAGCCTCCCAAAGTGCTAGGATTATAGGCTTGAGCCACCGCACCCGGCCAAGGTCATTTTCTTAAGTAACCAAAGGGCCCCTGTTACACCTTACAGCATCGACAGCAGTTGCTTCCCTCACCATCGTCACTGGCTCTGTGGGTCCAAAGGACCCTTTACATTTTCAATGTTTAAGTCATTTTAGAAATACAGGCAAAACTCATTTTATTGCATTTCACTTAATTGTGTTTTGCAGATATTGTTTTAATTTTTTAAACAAATTCAAGGTTTGTAAGCAAATCTCTCATTTTTTTCCCCAACAACATGTGCTCGCTTCATATCTTTCTTGTCACATTTTGCTAATTCTTACAGTATTTCCAGCTTTTTCATTAGAATTATATCTGTTACGGTGATTTGTGATGTTGCCATCGTCATTGTTTTGGGGCACCACAAACCGTGTCCTTCTGAGACAGTGAACTTAAAGGATAGATGTGCGTTCTGACTGCTCCTGGGACCGGCCACTCCCCCATCTCTCCCTAACTCCTCAGGCCTCCTTAAGCCAATATAGGCCAAAAGCTAGGTCTCTTGCGACAGACAGCCAAGTTGTGAACACAAAGGAATAGTTCTTGAAGGAAATGTAAAAGTGCTATTCCAGTGAACACATGGATAATGAAAAAGTGAAACACCCTTACTACTGATATGGAGGGAGTTGGAATCTGGATAGATAAACCAAACACAACATTCCCTTAAGCCAAAGCCTAATCCAGAGCAGGGCCCTCACTCTCTTCAATTCTGTGAAGGCTGAGAGAGGTGAGGGAGCTGCAGAAGAAAGGTTGGAAGCCACCAGAGGTTGGTTCACAGAAAGAGGGCTTTCACAGCTAGAGAGGAGAGGTCAACGTCTGGCTTCAGAGCTTCAAAGGACAGGCTGACTCTCTTGTTAGTGGCTAATGCAGCTGGTGACTTTATATGGAAGCCAGTGCTTGTTTACCATTCAGAAAATCCTAGGACACTTAAGAATATGCTAAATTATGGCCGGGCGCGGTGACTCAAGCCTGTAATCCCAGCACTTTGGGAGGCTGAGACGGGTGGATCACGAGGTCAGGAGATCGAGACCATCCTGGCTAACACGGTGAAACCCCGTCTCTACTAAAAAATACAAAAAAAAAAAAAAAACTAGCCGGGCGAGGTGGTGGGCGCCTGTAGTCCCAGCTACTCGGGAGGCTGAGGCAGGAGAATGGCATGAACCTGGGAGGCGGAGTCTGCAGTGAGCTGAGATCCGGCCACTGCATTCCAGCCTGGGCGACAGAGTGAGACTCCGTCTCAAAAAAAAAAAAAAAGAATATGCTAAATTGGCCAGATGTGGTGGCTCATGCCTGTAATCCCAGCACTTTGGGAGGCCGAAGTGGGCAGATCACTTGAGATCAGGAGTTCGAGACCAGCCTGGCCAACATAGTGAAACCCCATCTCTACTAAAAATGCAAAAGTTAGCCAGGCATGATGGTGTGCCCCTGTAATTCCAGCTACTCAGGAGGCTGAGGCGGGAGAATTTCTTGAACCTGGGGGGCAGAGGCCACAGTGACCCGAGACTGTGCCACTGCATTACAGCCTGGGTGACAGAGCAAGACCCTATCGCCCCCTACTGCTCCCCCAACCCCTGCCAAAAAAAAGTCTGGTCGAGGTGGCTCATGCCTGTAATCCTAGCACTTTGGGAAGCTGAGGTGGGTGGATCACAAGGTCAGGAGTTTGAGACCAGCCTGGCCAATATGGTGAAACCTTGTCTCTACTAAAAATACAAAAAGAATTAGCCAGGTGTGGTGGTGTGTGCCTGTAGTCCCAGCTATTCAGGAGGCTGAGGCAGAAGAATTGCTTGAACCTGGGAGGTGGAGGTTGCAGTGAGCTGAGATTGTGCCACTGCACTCCAGCCTAGGTACAGAGTGAGACTCCCACCTCAAAACAAACAAACAAAAGAATATGCTAAATTGACTCTACCTCTGCTCTATAAATAGAATAACAAAGCCCAAATGACAGCACATCTGTTTGCAGCATGGTTTTCTGAATATTTTAAGTCCATTGTTAAGACCTACTGCTCAGAAAAAAAAATTTATTTCAAAATATTACTGCTTATAGACAATGCACTTGATCACCTGAAAGCTCTGATGGAGATGTACAAGGGGATGAATATTTTCATGCCTCCTCCCATAACATCCACTCTGCAAAGAGTAATTTTGACTTTCAAGTCTTGTTATTTAAGAAATACATTTCATAAGGCTATAGATAGTGATTCCTCTGGTGGATCTGGGCAAAGTCAACTGAAAACCTTCTGGAAAGGATTCACCATTCTGGATGCTATGAAGATTTGTGATTCATGGGAAGAAGTCAAAATATCAACAAACATTGACAGGAGTTTGGTTTGTTGGTTTGTTTGTTTTGTTTGAGACAGGGTTCCATTCCCATTGCCTAGGCTGGAGTACAATGGTGCAATCTCAGTTCACTGCAACCTCCCCCTCCCTAGCTCAAGTGATTCTCCAACCTCAGCAACCCGAGTAGCTACAGGTACCTGCCATCACACCTGGCTAATTTTTGTATTTTTTGTAGAGACAGGATTTCACCATGTTGGCCGGGCTGGTCTTGAACCCCTGAGTTCAGGTGATCCACCTACCTCGGCCTCCCAAAATGCTGAGATTATAGGCATGAGCCACTGTGCCCAGCCAACATTGACAAAAGTTTGGAAGAAGTTGATTCCAACCTCATGGACGACTTTGAGGGGTTTAAGACTTCAGTGGAGGAAAGAGCTGTAGATGTGGTGGAAATAGTAAGAGAACTAGAATTAGAAATGAAGCCTGAGGATGTGACTGAATTGCTATGATCTCGTGAGAAGACTTTAACAGATGAAGAGTTGCTTCTTATGGATGAGCAGAGAGAGTGGTTTTGTTAGATGGAAACTACTCTTAGTGATGATGCTGTGAACGTTGCTGAAATGAGTGCAAAGGATTTAGAATATTACATACATCTAGTTGATAAAGCAGTGGCAGGGTATGAGATAATGGACTCCAATTTTGAAAGAAGTTCTACTGTGGATAAGATGCCATCAAACATTGTATCCTGTGGGGAAATTCTTTTGTGAAAGGAGAAGTCACTTTATGCAGTCAACTTCGTTGTTGTCTTATTTTAAGAAATTGCCATGGCCACCCCAACCTTCAGCAGCCAGCACTCGGATCAGTCAGCAGCCATCAAGACCCCCACCAGCAAAATGATTACCACTCACTGAACTCTCATGTGGTTGTTAGCATTTTTTAGCAATTATATATATATTATATATATATATATAATATGTGTAT
>NW_012116488.1:2436851-2443585 GCF_000951035.1 Colobus angolensis palliatus
CATGGCCCTGGGCCGACTACTTCTTCTTCTTTCTTCTTCCTCTTCCTCTTCTTTTTTTGAGATGGAGTCTCACTCTGTCTCCTAGGCTGGTGTGCAGTGCTGTGATTTCAGCTCACTGCAACCTCTGCCTCCCAGGTTCAAGCAATCCTCCCACCTCAGCCTCCCAAGTAACTGGGACTACAGGCATGCACCAAGTAACTGGGACTACAGGCATGGACCATCATGCCTGGCTCATTTTTGTATTTTAAGTAGAGATGGGTTTGGCCATGTTGGCCAGGCTGGTCTCAAACTCTTGGCCTCAAGTGATCTGCCCGCCTCAGCCTCCCAAAGTGCTGGAATTACAGGCATGAGCCACTGTGTTGGGCCTTCCCTCACTTCTATAATTATGAATGTCTCCCTCAGTCAGTTTTCTTCTCCTTGCTGTTATGGGTGGAAAAAGGAAATTTCAGAATGCTCGATTGTGTTGTTCAATAAGAGTGAAACAAAGGAAAGCCTGTCATCTCCAGAATTCTCTTCTACCTTCTTGAAAGTTGATGCAATACTGTGAGCAATGTAGTAAGAAAACGGAAGGGTGCTGTGGCAGAGATGGTTTATTTCATTCTGCTTTTTAGGCAAGTCCGTCAGCTTTCCATTTTCTTGTTATTTTAGTCTCTTTTAGCATAACTGGAAATACTTGATGAGTGATGATGAAATAATTCTCAGGATGATGAAATAGAAAAATATTTCAAGATACAGGAAAAATAAGATCCCTGATTCCAAAATATACCTTAGATTTACAAAAGGCTTGAACTAATCCGTGTAGGAATTGCAAGACAGAATGGGTTTATGTTCTGTAGAAGGTCTCTAAGAGAGAATAAAATTCACAAACTATCCTTATACATTGCTAGAACTACTCAAAAAGTAAACTAAAAAAATAAAAATAGGCTGGGCATGGTGGTTTACGCCTATAATCCCAGCACTTTGGGAGGCTGAGGCGGGCAGATCACTTGAGGTCAGGAGTTCAAGACCAGCCTGACCAGTATGGGGAAACCCCATCTCTACTAAAAATACAAGAAAATTAGCCGAGTGTGGTGGTGCACACCTGTAATCCCAGCTACTCGGGAGGCTGAGGCAGGAGAATAGCTTGAACCCGGGAGGCAAACGTTGCAGTGAGCCAAGATTGTGCCACTGCCCTCCAGCCTGGGCAACAAGAGCGAAACTCCGTCTCTAGAAAAAAAAAAAAAAAAAGAACTAACTGGGCCCTGATGGTAAATTGAAGATTATCATCTTTGAATATCCAAGTGCTACATTAAATGTACCAAGTACTAAATTAAATTGCTCTGTCCAAAAAAAGGTCTTTTTATAGTTGAGTTACTTAAATCAGGATCTAAATAAGATCCGCTCACGGTATGCACTGCCGTCTTAAGGTCCTTTGAAAGTGTCTTTTAATTTAGAACTGTCACCCCTCCTTAGTTTAATGCCGTTGACTCATTAAAGAAACTGGGTCAGTTGTCCTGTAGCATGTCCCACATTTTGGATTTGACTGATTCCCTTCTCACAGGGTCATGGACCTGCCCCATATTTCCTGGAGTCTGCATCAGATCGAGGTTCAGTTTTGTCTTTGGTGGCGGCAGCAGGATTTGCATAGAGGTCTCTGCCTGATCTGCCAAGGGGCCAGAAGTGGTTGGCTAGGGCCCGGCTGCTCACACCTCCTTTCTGAGCTCTGGGTTTGGGCCTGGCCTTGCTCCCCAGCGGTTTGGGGTGGGCTTTAGTGCCCTTACCTGTAAACTGGGAATTATGTTACTTGTCCTGTTTACCACTCAGAGTTCTTGTAGAGATAAAAAAAAAAAAAAAAAAGGACTTAAAAGAGCTTTGGAAGCCATCAAGAGCTAATTAGGGTGCCAGTGATTCTCCCCCTTAGGTCTACAATTCAGGACTCCCTTGTCCTGCCCCGCCTGGACAGCTCGCCTCCTTCTTCCTGCCTCCTGCCCCCTCACCCCAGGCCCCGGCACCCGGCACCCGGCTGTGTCCAGGGCTGAGCTTTGTTGTGCACCCCACGTGCTGCTGGAGGGTGGTGGGGAGTCTGTAATAGGCTTCAGGCCCTGGATGAGGCCAGGCTGAGAGCTGCTGGTTGACACAGATACAGACCGCTGGGTGGGCGTCAGGGGGCTTGCTGCCGGGATACAGGAATACTTTGGGGCAAAACTCTCGGAAGCCTGTTTATAAAAGGCTGCTCCATCTTGGCCTGCAGAGAAATGAACTTTTGGCATATGAGTTTGCAATCTGGAGGAAGAGAAGCTTAACTGACTTCTGAAGCAATTTTTGGAGCTTTGTATTGAAATATGAAATACAGAGAACCGTGGGTACCTAAGTGTGGCCCCTAAGAGTGATCATCACTCATACACTGACCACTTTTGGGGAGCTGGCACCCAGATCAGGAAACAGAACATCACACCCCCTCTTAGAAGCCCCCCTTACACCCTGTCCTCGGTGCCCTGATGGTGATCACTATCCTGATATCCCCGAAGCATTTTAAAGGCTGGTTGTCATGAACTATAAAGATAGTTGGACCGTGCTCAAAGCAGATCTAGCCAAACGCTCCCTGTCATCAAGCCCCATGAATGTGCCCTTCCCACCAGACTTCTCAGCACTGCAATTCCCCAAGGGGCTCACTTTTCTCAAAAGTGAACTAGGAATGCTTTATTTCTCTAGAAAGGATTTGTTTATACTGAAAGCCAAGAAGTTTGGTTAGGTGGCAGCAGAAGTAGGTGAGTGAAGAGGACGTGAGGAGGTCAGCGTGGACGGGCTCTAAAGAGGGCGGGCGTGTGTGGACCCCGCACTTCGTGACCAGCCAACAGGTGGAAAGCAAGCACCTCTTCTGTGTGGGGCATCCGTGTTAGCTGCACACACCAAGATGACTCTGATCTTCCCTGCCATTGAAGGGCTACTGCCTCATGGGAGAAGCAGGCACGTGGGCAAACATGCTGGCTTAGTGTTGACAAACAGCTGACCGGAATGTCAGACAAACCTGCATCCAAAGCCTAGTATTAGGTTGGTGCAAAAGTAATCGTGGTTTTTCGCCATTAATTCCAATTTGGCAAAAAACCACGATTACTTTTGATTTTGTTTGCTTTATTTATTTATTTATTTATTTATTTTTTGAGACAGGGTCTCACTCTGTGTCGCAGGCTGGAGCACAGTGGCGCGATCTCGGCTCACTGCAATCCCGGGTTCAAGCGATTCTCCTGCCTCAACCTCCCCAGTAGCTGGGATTACAGACATGTGCCACCACGCCCGGCTAATTTTTGTATTTTTAGTAGAGACAGACTTTCACCATGTTGGCCAGGCTGGTCTCGAACTCCTGACCTCAAGTGATCCGCCTACCTCAGCCTCCCAAAGTCCTGGGATTACAGATGGGAGCCACCATGCCTGGCCAAAAACCACAATTACTTTTGCACCAAGCTAATAGTTGCTGGGAGGACTGGAGAAAATAATGCATATGAAAGGCCTCTCACAGTACCTGGCCTATACTGGCCTAAGCCCTTTGCAAACACTGGTTGCTTTCTTTTCTTTTCTTCTCTTTTCTTTTCTTTTCTTTTCTTTTCTTTTCTCTTCTCTTCTCTTCTCTTCTCTTCTCTTCTCTTTTTTTTTGAGATGGAATCTCACTCTGTCATTCAGGCTAGAGTGCAGTGAAATCTCAGCTCACTGCAACCTCTGCCTCCTGGGTTCAAGCGATTTTCCTGCCTCAGCCTCCCAAGTAGCTGCCACCACAGGTGCCCGCCACCATGCCTAGCTAATTTTTATATTTTTAGTAGAGATGGGGTTTCACCATGTTGGCCAGGCTGGTCTCAAATTCCTGACTTCAAGTGATCCACCTGCCTCAACGTCCCAAAGTGTTGGGATTCCAGGTGTGAGCCATCCATGCCCGGTCCTGCCGTCATTCTGAACAAGAGCGTCTCCACCGTCGTCCAGGGAGAGGCGGAGTATCCAGAGAAGAGCAGAGCTCACAGACGGCATGGAAATGCTGCAGAGTTTCCTGTCCTGGGGTCTGTTGACAGAATTCAGGGGTTCCATGAATGCAGGGGAAACTTGTATCTTTAGTCTCACTAATTTCTACTTGAAATCTAGCATTTTCTTTAATTACGAACATAGGCAACAAACCAGAGTAGTATTAGCAGGGTCCCTGAGTTTGTCACCATCACAGACATTGCCCTGTTGCATTTCAGTTGTAACAGATCTAGAAGCGTCAGTGAGGCTCACCATTTGGACCCACAGCAGCTATTAGATCAGCCATAGACCTGCCTAATAACAATAAAGATCATTATATCACCCAGTCACTGTTTTAAAAACACTTGGTAATATTTTCTTTTTTTTCTTTTTTTTTTTTTTTTGAGGCAGAGTCTTGCTCTGTTGCCCGGGCTGGATTGCAGTGGCCGGATCTCAGCTCACTGCAAGCTCCGCCTCCCGGATTTATGCCATTCTCCTGCCTCAGCCTCCTGAGTAGCTGGGACTACAGGTGCCCGCCACCTCGCCCGGCTAGTTTTTGTATTTTTAGTAGAGACGAGGTTTCACCGTGTTAGCCAGGATGGTCTCGATCTCCTGACCTCGTGATCCACCTGTCTCGGCCTCCCAAAGTGCTGGGATTACAGGCTTGAGCCACCGCGCCCGGCCGGTAATATTTTCAGCATATTTGGTTTCATCTGTAATCTTATGTATTTTATGTTATGCTGTATAAATGGCAGCCTGGAAAGGGCTCTATAATCTTGACTACATTGGCAAAGGGATCCAGAGCACAAGATCCAAAATCCCTCTGGTGGGGGAGAAGGGAAGGATTACTCTGTGGGGCAGGCAGGGCGTGTCAGGAAGGCTTCACTGTGTGGAGGAGCCTGAAGCAGGGTTTTGTTTTGTTTTTTTGAGACAGAGTCTCACTCCCGGACTGGAGTGCAGTGGTGTGATCACGGCTCACTCAGCCTCTAACTTCCAGGCTCAAGCGATCCTCCCACTGTAGCCTCCCAAGTAGCTGAGACTACCAGCGTGCACCACCACATCCAGCTTAATTTTTAATTTTTTTTTTCTTTCCGGTAGAGATGGGGTTTTGCTACATTGCCCATGCTGGTCTTGAACTCCTGGGGTCCAGTGATCCTCCTGCCTTGTCCTCCCAAAGTGCTGGGATTACAGGCTTGAGCCACCACAACTGGCCCCCTATTGGCTTTATGGAGAATCGAAAACTTGTCCCTTTTTGTCATGGAAAAGCCATCTGGTGGTGGTCCTGAACTCCAGGCCTGGGTCCCGGTCAGTGACTCTGACCCACAGGGAACTAAACCCACCTGGAAAGGGACATGGATTTGCAATGCCTAATTGAGTATTTTAATTTAGTCTTACGATATTTTAGTTTGAAACTAAAAGGAATTTAGTAAAAGGAATTTGGCTAATGTTTAAGGACCAAAGACCTAGGAAATGTTTTGTTTTGTTTGTTATTCAATTGCAGTATTTGAAGCAATTAAATATAAAATTTAAAAGGTTTAAGAGTTCTCATTTAAACGAGCTTGTAAATGAGAATGAATGTAAACCACAAACCCTCCTGTAAATGATTGATAGAATTGACTGGATTTATACACAGCATGGTCAGATTTTTAAGTTAATCTTCAACACTTAAGGAAAAACTAGGTTTTTAAATGTAGAACTTTAATACATTAAATATATATATTTTAAAACCAAAGTAACTGCCACTAGTCATTTATATGCATAGAAGTCTTTCTTTCTTTCTTTCTTTCTTTTTTTTTTGGCTCACTGCAGCCTCTGCCTCCTGGGTTCAAGTGATTCTCCTGCCTCAGCCCCCTGAGTAGCTGGGACTGCAGGTGTCCGGCACCACACTCGGCTAATTTTTGTAGCAGAGACGGGGTTTCACCATGTTGGCCAGGTGGTCTCAAACTCCTGACCCCAAGTGATCCTCCCGCCTCAGCCTCCCGAAGTGCTGGGATTACAGGTGTGAGCCAGTGCATCTGGCCTGCAGAAATCATCTTTAAACATCTTGAAACCTCTTCCGGTGGCGTCCACACGCCCTTGAGATGCTCATCCGAATCCGCTCACCTGTGGGCCTTGGAAGGAGGAGTCTGAATTCCTCCCAACTGTGGCTTCCCCTGTGGAATGGGATACTCCAGGTCTCCTGGCCTAAGGAAGGGGGCGCTGGGACTCACTGAAGGCTGTAACATTGGGTTACGGGGTTACAACCAGCAGTTTAAAAAAAAAAGTGGAGTAGAACTAGGGTTTCCAGGTGAAATACAGGATACCCAGTCATATCTGCATTTCAGATAAGTAACAAATACTTTTAAAAATATGTATGTCTCAAATATTCCATGGGGTGGACACATACTGAAAAAAAAAAGGTATTTTCCTGAAATTCAAATTTAACAGCTGTCCCGTATTTGTATTGCTAAATCTGGCAATCCTAAGTAGAATGGAAGAGAAGGTGTGGGAAGGGGCCAGGGCGTGCAGGGGAAATGTGATTGCCTGTGTATTTGTGGGCATGTATTGTAAATACCCACGTGTTTCTTACTGTGGGTTGGAGCAAGCAATGAGAAGCCGTTGTCCCTAGTGGTTGTGAAGGCTATGTGTGAGGCTGCCAAGAAGCCGCTTAACAGCACCCAGCGAGTAACGGGGGCTCCCAGGGACTGTGATAATCATTGTCACCCCATTCCCTGCCTCCATCTTCGGTCTTTCAATAATTTTTATTTATTTATTTATTTATTTATTTA
>NW_012116488.1:2444169-2467330 GCF_000951035.1 Colobus angolensis palliatus
GTCAAAGTTTAGCACATGCAACTGTGCACAGTGTGTAATCATAATAAACAATTATGTGGTTTATGGATTTACTTTACTATATGTTTGATCATTATTTTAGTGTGCACTCCTACTTATTTAAAAAAAATTTTACTTAAAACAGCCTTGTTTTAACAGCAGGTCCTTCAGGAGGTATCCAGAAGAAGGCGTTATCATAGGAGATGACAGCCCATGCCTGCCATTGGCCCGAAGGCCTCCTAGGGGGCCAAGATGTGGAGGCGGAAGGCACTCTACCCTGAGTAGGCCTAGGCTAATGTGTGTGCTTGTGTCTTAGTTTTTGGTAAAACAAGTTTAAAAAGTAAAATAAATAAATAAATAAAATAAAATAAAACGAAAACCGTGTATATGGCCAGGTGTGGTGGTTCACACCTATAATCCCAGCACTTTGGGAGGCCGAGGTGGCAGATCACCTGCGGTCAGGAGTTCGAGACCAGCCTGGCCAACATGGTGAAACCCCATCTCTACTAAAAATACAAAAATTAGCCGGACGTGGTTGCACATGCCTGTAATCCCAGCTACTTGGGAGGCTGAAGTAGGAGAATCACTTGAACCCAGGAGGCGGAGGTTATAGTGAGCCGAGATTGTGCCACTGCATTCCGGCCTAGGCAACAGAGAGAGACTCCATCTCAAAAACAAACAAACAAAAAACCCAGAAACCAGTATGCAGTTTATAGAATAAGGATATAAAGAAAAAATATATGGCTGGGTGCAGTGGCTCACACCTGTAATCCCAGCACTTTGGGAGGCTGAGGTGGGCGGATCACCTGAGGTTGGGAGTTCGAGACCAACCTGACCAACAGGGAGAAACTCCATCTCTACTAAAAATACAAAATTAGCCAGGAATGGTGGTGCATGCTTGTAATCTCAGCTACTTGGGAGGCTGAAGCAGGAGAATCGCTTGAACCCAGGAGGCAGAGGTTGCAGTGAGCCAAGATTGTGCCATTGCACTCCAGCCTGGGCAACAAGAGTGAAACTCCGTCTCAAAAAAAAAAAGAAAAGAAAAGAAAAAAGAAAGAACGTATTTTTATACAGGTGTACAATGTATTTGTGTTTTAAGCTAAGTGTTATTACAAGAGCCCAAATGTTTTTTAAAAAGTAAAAAGTATATAAAGTTAAACCATTACAGTAAGCTAAGGCTAATTTATTATCAAAGAAAGAAAACTATTTTTTATGAACTTAATGTGGCCTAAGTGTCAGTGTTCACAAAGTTTACATTAGTGGCCAGTAATGTCCTAAGCCTTCACATCCACTCACCACCCACTGGTGACTCACCCAGAGCCACTTCCAGTCCTGCAAGCTCCATTCATGGGAAGTGCCCTAAACCTGTGTGACATTTTTATTTTTTATACCATACTTTTACTGTACCTTGTCTATGTTTGTATCTGTTTAGATACACAAATGCCGGTTTTTTTGTTTTGTTTTGTTTTGTTTTTAGACAGGTCTGGCTCTTGTCACCCAGGCTGGAGTGCAGTGGTACGATCTCAGCTAATCTCCACCTCCCGGGTTCAAGCGATTCTCTTGCCTCAGCCTCCCAAGAAGCTGGGACTACAGGTACCTACCGCCATGACTGTCTAATTTTTGTATTTTTAGTAGAGATGGGGTTTCACCATGTTGGCCAGGACAGTCTTGAACTCCTGACCTCAGGTGATCCACCTGCCTTGGCCTCCCAAAGTTCTGGGATTACAGGCATGAGCCACCGTGCCTGGCCTAGATCCACAAATATTAATACTTACCATTGTGTCACAATTGCCTACAATATTCAGTACAGTCCCACATTGTACAGGTGCGTAGCAGGCTGCCTCATCTAGGTCTCCGTCATGATGTTCACACTACCACGAAATTGCCTAATGACATGTCTCAAAACGTATCCCTGTTGTTAAGCAACACATGACTGTATAAATAGATACATTTGAAAATAAATTTTTATTTAAAAAGAATATTTGTTTAAAAATAATATTTATTTTAAAAGAATGACAAACACATAGCATGTTAACATTAGTAATTATTTTAAATGAAAAATAAGTATGTTCTGAAACCACAACAACAAAGTTGACAATAAGGGTGACATTGTTTTTCATTTTTGTCAATATCTTTAATGTCTGGCTTGATAGGAGACAGGTAGATTCTCATATCTGCTTCTGCATGAGTCTGTTGTGATACATTGTTTTGGCTGAAGTGTGTAAGGAATATCCAGCCGCTCACAAGCATGCTGTTGGAAAAGGGATGAGTAATTCAATACCGTTTTTAGATAGTTGTGACTATTCTTCTTTGTTACCACACCAAAACTGGACATGTTTAAAGACTAGTTATCATGATTATTTAAAGATTCTTTAATTTAAAAGACGAGTTACAATCAAAGATTGGTTAAAATGTGGATTAAAGGTTAATTATGTGGATTTGAGATTATAATTTTTAAACTGAAAGGGTCTTGTACATTTTCTTTTTTTTTTTTTTTTTGAGACAGAGTCTTCCTTTGTCGCCCAGGCTGGAGTGCGGTGGCGCGATCTTGGCTCACCGCAACCTCTGCCTCCCGGGTTCACGCCATTCTCCTGCCTCAGCCTCTGGAGTAGCTGGGACTACAGGCGCCCGCCACCACGCCCGGCTAATTTTTTGTTTTTTTTTTTTGTATTTTTAGTAGAGATGGGGTTTCACCATGTTAGCCAGGATCGTCTCGATCTCCTGACCTCACGATCCGCCCACCTCGGCCTCCCAAAGTGCTGGAATTACAGGTGTGAGCCACTGCGCCTGGCCTGGTCTTGTACATTTTCATTGACTTTTTGTATATGATGTGAAGTAGAGCTCCAACTTCGTTCTTCTGCAGGTGGCTATCCGCGATCCCAGCTGAAGAAAAGACTGCTCTTCCCCGACTTCACCCTCACATTTGGGGGTCAATTGATTTTGATAAGAGTGCCTTGGCTCTTATCAAAATCAACTGACCCCCAAATGTGAGTTTCTTCCTGGACTCTCAGTTCTATTATATTGGTCTATATATCTATCTGTATACAGCACACACAGGCTTGACTACTGTAGCTTTGCAGTGAATTTTGAAATCAGAAAGTGTGCATCCTCCAATCTTTGCTCTTTTTCAAGATATTTTTGGTTGTCTGGGTTCCTTGAGTTTCCACATGAATTTTAAGATCAGCTTAATTCCTACAAAGAAGCCAGCTGAGATTCTGATAGGGATTGTCTTGAATCAAGGTTCTTTTTGCTATAAGTGATAGAGTAAATGAAACAACTGAAGGAAGGTCCCCGTGAGCTGCAGTCCCGGGAGAAGAGGAAACCCTTCAAAGTGGATTCTGGAAAGAATAGCCTTGGTTTTCTTCTGAACAATAAGTTCTGGCCCAGCTGGACCCGGGGTGGGCACCGGGAGTGCTGGCTGACGGCCATCTCCTGCCAGCCCTGCGAGGTGTGGGGAGCACCTGCAGCATGGCTCACCTGAACCCCGTCCCCAGGCCCATGGCCTCTGAGAGATGAACGCTGGCTGCCCAGAAGCAGGTGTCGGGGAGGAGGCAGAAGTATCGCCCACGGGCATCCCTGGGCTCCCTGGCTCCTGCCTGCTGACATGCTGCCTCCGTCGGACAGAGGTTTCAACACGCTTGGACCCTTCCCAACACAGGCAAGGTGTCTCCTGGGCCTGGAAGAAAACCCAGGTCAGGGGATCTCCTAGTTCAATGAGGGAGAACGACATGTAAGGAAGATAAAAATTAAAGCTGTGTGGGACGTGAGACACCCAGGGTCTCACAGGACAAGACTTGAGTGGACTGCAGGCTGGGGCGGGGCTGTGGAGAGGGGAGACCTGGGGTGGGGCTGGGGACACGGGAGGCTGGGGCGGGGTGGGGGTGAGGAGTGGGATCCAGGAAGGTTCTAAGAGGAGGAGAAGATGCCCACCCACACCGGGGTTACAAGGAGGATAGGAATTTGTCAGAGGGCAAGGGGACAGCAGGAGGGAGTGACCAAGGGGGTCAGCAGGGGCAAAGGCCAGGAGGTGGTCGCGGTAGTGGTGTGTGTGGGGACAGAAGGTGTCAGCACAGCTGATGCTGGGGAAGGGGCAGGCAGGGCATCCCTGTCCTCGAGAGCCAGGCCAGAGCACTCGGGGACTGTCCTGTGGCCAGCAGGAACCTGAAGGGCTTAGGAACATCCCCGGCAGCCAGACACAGGATGGAGGGGAGTGGGTAGGACGGTGAAACCCTCTTGTTCTGGAACTCAGCCCCTCTGGGAGACACAGGAAGGAACTGCCAGGGCTGTGGACTTGCACAATCTCGTCTGAACTATCCAATCCCTGGCAGTTTTTTTGTTTGTGTTTTAAAGATGGGGTCTTACTCTGTCACCCAGGCTGGAGTGTGCTGGCACAATCATGGCTCACTGCAGCCTTGGCCTCCCTGGTCCAAGTGATCCTCCCACCTCAGCCTCGAGAGGACCTGGGCCCACAAGCACACACCACCACACCCAGCTAATTTTTATTTCATTTTAGTTGTAGCAATGGGGGTCTCACTATCTTGCCCAGACTGGTCTTAAACTCCTGGGCTCAGGTGATGCTTCCCGCTCTGTCTCCCAAAATGCACCTGATATTACAGGCATGAGCAGCTGTGCCTAGACCCTGGCAGCCTATTGAAAGGGAATGTATCTGTCACCATCTTTGCAGATTAGGAAACCAAGGCTAAGAGAAGAGAGTGACTTCTTCAGGGTCACCCTGTTATCCGTGTTGGTGGGAAAAACCCTGGACAACCCCCCACTACCCTGATTTCTTTTCCTCCTCTCTGTCCTCAGACTGGTCAGCAGGGCACGCAATGCCCACCAGAGGGCACCAAAGGCCAGACTTTGCCGTGCACTCCCACACAGCTTTGATTGAGTCTCAGATGTGGTCTCCATTGATTAGAGTCTCAGATGCGGCCTCCACTGATAAGAGTCTCAGACGCACCCCTCCATTGATTGAGAGCTTCACACGCAGTCCCCACTGATTGAGAGTCTCAGAGGCAGCTCCCATTGATTGAGTCTCAGATGCAACCCCTGTTGATTGACTCGCAGATGCAGCCCCCGTAGACTGAGAGCCCCAGAGGCAGCCCCATTGATAGAGCATCCCAGATGCAGCCCCTGTTGGCTGAAAGTCTCAGATACAGCCCCCATTGATTGAGAGTCTCAGAGGCAGAGTCCTCGTTGATTCTCAGACACAACTCCCAGTGACTCTCAGAGGCAGCCCCCATTGATTGAGCCTCAGATGCAGCCCCCATAGACTGAGAGCCCCAGAAGTAGCCCCATTGATTGAGAGCCCCAGAGCAGCCCCCACTGATGGAGAGGCTCACATGCAGCCCCCACTGAGTGAGAGCTTCAGATGCAGCCTCGGTTGACTGAGAGCTTCAGAATCAACCTCCATTGATTGATAGCCCCAGATGCAGCCTCCATTGATTGACAGCCTCAGAGGCAGCCTCCACTGAGAGCTTCACATGCAGCCCCATTGACTGAGAGTCTCAGAGGCAGCTCGCATTGAGTCTCAGATGAAACCACCATTGATTGACTTTCAGATGCAGCCTCTCTTGAGTCTCAGAGGCAGCTCCCATTGACTGAGTCTCAGATGCAGCTGCTATTGTTTGAGAGTCTTCGATGCAGCCCCCCATTGACTGAGAGACTTAGATGCAGCCCTTATTGATGGAGAGTCTCAGAGGCAGCCCCCATTGATTGAGTCTCAGATGTACCCCCATTGGTTGAGAGTCTCAGATGCACCCCCATTGCTTGAGAGTCTCAGACGCACCCCTCCATTGATTGAGAGCTTCACACGCAGCCTCCACTGACTGAGAATCTCAGAGGCAGCTCCCATTGATTGAGTCTCAGACACAACCCCTGTTGATTGACTCGCAGATGCAGCCCTCATTGACTGAGTCTCAGATGCAGCCCCTATTGATTGAGAGTCTTAGGTGCAGTCCCCACTGATTGAGAGTCTCAGATGCAAGCCCTATTGACTGAGTCTCAGATGCAGCTCCTATTGACTGAGAGACTTAGATGCAGCCCCCATTGATTGAGAGTCTCAGAGGCAGCCCGCATTGATCGAGTCTCAGATGCAGCCTCTGTTGATTGAAAGTCTCAAATGCAGCCCCCATTAATTGAGTCTCAGATGCAGCCCCCATAGACTGAGAACCTCAGAGGCAGCCCCATTGATTGAGAGCCCCAGAGCAGCCCCCATTGATTGAGTCTCAGATGCACCCGCCATTGATAGAAAGCCCCAGATGCAGCCCCCACTGACTGAGAGCTTCAGATGCAGCCCCCATTGCTTGTCAGCTTCACATGCAGCCCCCAGTGATTGAAAGCTTCAGATCCAGCCTCCATTGCTTGAGAGCTTCAATGATTGAACTTCATTCACATACAGCCCCCACTCTGGATCCCCCGCTGAAGGGTCGCCCTGGTAGAGCCTTAAGAGAATTGAAGCTCAGGTCCAGGTGGCTCTGCGGTCCTTCTTCTGAGTCTCAGGTGACAGGGTAGGTGGGATTGGCCACAGAAGGGGGTGCATTGGACTCTGAGGCTGTGACTAAGGAGGCTCTGGTGCTCCTTCTCTCCCTAGACTTTTGGGAAACTCTTCAAAGTCCTGGAGAGGCTCTGGAGTGCGGCTACTTGGAGCCCTGTGTCTGTGGGGAGCCACTGCCTAGATCTGAGAATGGTCTGGCCAGGGCTTCCCACTGGACAGTAGCTGGTTAGGGGGAGTTTGTTGGCTCCCACCCCGGCCCCCAGGTAGCACACATCAGCTGGCCTGGCTGTGCTTTGGGAGGACAGAGGACGCTCATTCCTCAGGACTAGAGGAGCCCTGTGGTGCCTCCCTCCCGCTTTAGCTGGGAGATGAGCAGAGCTGGACTGCACCTGCTGCTGCCCCCACTGTGACCAGGCTTTTGGGGTGGACAGGAGGGCTCATCCCCTCTAAACCCCTTCCGGGGTCCCCTCCCAGCTCCACACTGCAGGACTGGGCTGTGACAGGACTCTGGCCAAAGAGATGTATGGGGACATCACAGGAAAGGGGCTGGTGAACTTGGGGGCTACCCATGGGGTCCTAAGAAAGGCGGGTGCTTTCCCGCCTTGGGCTGCAGTCACAGCATGACATGAGGTGTTGCTTCCCACTGTGAACCAAAAGGCAAGAGGATTGCCAGGGATAGGCTCGGAGCCTGGATTCCATTTGGTCCACGGAGTTCACCAGTCTCAAGACCACCTGGTTAGTTCCTGGTGGTGAAGGCATCCTGGAGATGCATGTTCTCACTCAGGGAGATGGTTCAGGGGTGCAGGTGCCCCATACACCGTACCACTCCCCCAGACTCACTTTGCTGGTGGGGGCTTAGCCAGCTGCATAACCAGAGGGCTGCGGTGCCCACACTGCTCCTGGTGGGTCAATAGAATCCGGACAATATTGCCCAAGTCATCTACAAATCCATAGTCAAAGTCTTCCCCAATATGCACTCAGGGTCTTTGAGGAGCTCAGTAAATACTCTAAAAACGGAAGGAAAGACTACAGCCACAAATAGCTAAGCCAACTGAAAACGTGGAATGCCAGATGTGAAGACACACGAGGAAATGTCCTCAGAGGAGCAGCTTTTGGGAACAGAAGCAAGTAACCCACAGAGTGGGGTGGGGCCGGAGCAGGGCGAGCTTTGTGAGAATATCGTACATTCCCCCATGCACAAGGAGTGAGTCTTTTTTTTTTTTTTTTTTTTGAGACTGAGTTTCGCTCTCGTTGCCGAGGCTGGAGTGCAATGGCCCAATCTCAGCTCACCACAACCTCCGCCTCCCAGGTTCAAGCGATTCTCCTGCCTCAGCCTCCCAAGTATCTGGGATTCCAGGCACCCACCACTATGCCCAGCTAATTTTGTATTTTTGGTAGGGACAGGGTTTCACCATGTTTGCCAGGTGGTCTCGAACTCCTGACCTCAGGTGATCCGCCCGCCTGGGCCTCCCAAAGTGCTGGGATTACACACATGAGCCACCATGCCTAGCCAAGGAGTTAGCCTTTTTTTTTTTTTTTTTTCTGACCGAGTCTTGCTCGGTCATCCAGGCTAGAGTGCAGTGGCGTGATCTCAGTTCACTGCAACCTCTGCCTCCCGGGTTCAAGCAATTCTTCTGCCTCAGCTTCCTGAGTAGCTGGGATTATAGGTGCCCGCCACCACACCCGGCTAATTTTTGTATTTTTAGTAGAGATGGTGTTTCACCACCTTGGCCAGGCTGGTCTGGAACTCCTGGCCTCGTGATCCACCTGCCTCAGCCTCCCCAAGTGCTGGGATTGTAGACATGCCACTGCACTTGGCCAGGAGTGAGTCTTTTAAGCAATGGTGTAGAACAGTAGTCCCCAATCTTTTTGGCACCAGGGACTGATTTCATGGAGGACAATTTTTTCCACGACTGCTGGGGGGTGGAGGATGGCTTCAGGATGAAGGCATTAGATTCTCAAAAGGAGCACTCATCCTAGATCCCTCACATGTGAAGTTCACAATAGGGTTCATGCTCCTATGAGAATCTGATTTGACAGGAGGCGGAGCTCAGGCGGGAGTGCTCACTCGCCTGCCACTCACCTCCTGCTGTGCGGCCCACGTCCTTACAGGCCACGAACTGGTACTGGTCCACAGCCTGGGGGTTGGGAACACCTGGTGTAGAAGGCTGGATCTCTAACTTAGTGGGAAAATAATGGATCTTTACTTAACCTCACATACAAAGCAGGACTCTAGAGAAAGTAAAGTTCCAAATGTCAAAGGTAAAAATAGGGAGCTAGAAGAAAATGTAAAAGAATCTTTGTACGATACAGGGAGAGAAGGGCTTGTTATACCAGGATTCAAATGCCTAACCTGTTGCTTCTCGGGCTTCTGGCTAAGATCAAGTGTAGTATCAAATGCATAATCCACAAGGCCACAATCATTGTAAATTACATCGAAACTAAGATGCTATTGTCCAGGGACACCAGGAACAAATCGGAAAGAGATATGAGAAAAGGCAATGATAATTGCAGTATCTAAAAGAGATATGCAGTTAATTGCTCTAGAATGAACAGAAGCATCTGTGAGTCAGCAAGACTGATGGAGGGACAAAGCCAGGGTAGGGGAGGAGCCTGCACCCAACACCACCAGGTTCTCCAGGCAGCCACAGCTACGGGCTGTTTAGAGTCCGGGGTCAGTGGGACCCAGGAGGAGACTGCTAGGGTTGAGGCCGGTGGACCTGCCTCAGGAGTGCAGCAGCCCCAGGAGATGCCCCGAGGCCTGGCCCAGCTCCTCAGTTTCCCTCGCAGGTCAGGCTTAGGTATTCCATGGGGCAGGCCAAGCCTACAAAGGACAGAGGGGATCTGTCTGTGTGTGATGGGGGGGGCCATAGGGGATGTGTGTGTGTGTGTGTGTGTGTGTGTGTTGGGCCTGGGGGTGGCTGGGGTTTTTCCTGGGAACAGCGTGTGTCTGTATTAGGCCCTGTGGCTGCTATAACAAGTCACCACAAATTTGGTGGCTTAAAGCAACAGAAAAGTCTTCTCTCATGGTTTCAGAGGCCAGAAGCCTGCAATCAGTATCACTGGGCTGAAATCAAGGGGTTGGCAGAGCTCTGCTCCCTCCTGGGGGTCTAGAGTAGAGCCTGCCTCTTTCCTGCCTCCTCTGGATTCTGCAGCTGCTAGTGCTCTTGGCTGCATAGCCCCGATCTCTGCCTCATCTTCACATCGCCTTCTCTGCTGGGTGTGTGCCAGCCACCCTCTACCTGCGTCATAAGGATACAAGTGATTTAGGGCCCACCTGGATGATCCAGGGTCCTCTCCCACCTTAAAATCCTTAATGTAATCACATCTGCAAAGACTTTGCTGTATAAGGTAACATACACAGGTTCCAGGGATTAGGAACTGATACCTTTGGGGGCCCTTATTCAGCCAGCTACAGTGTGCCTAGCCCTCCCCCTAGCACAACCTCACACGCTCTGGGTCCCAGGGTTGCCTCACTCCTGCCTTCTCCCTGGATGCGCTTGGGAGCTGGTGTCGGGATCCTGAGTCTGTGTTTGATACATCAGGAGGAAACAAAGTCCAGAGGGGCCTAAGGAGCCCAGGGCCACACAGCACAGAGTGAGGATGGGACCCCCTCCTGCCACCACCATCTCTGGAATTGACTGCTGATTCTGCATGGAGCTTTGCCTGTGCTGCCTGCCTCATGCTCACCTGCACCTCAGGAAGGTGCTATTGTTATCACCCTCGTTTTCTTGAGGAGGGAGAAACTGAGGCTGAGAGAGGCCAATCATCTCGGTGGAGGCCACATAATGGATCCAGGATTGGAGCTGGACAGCCGCCACAACGCCAAGTGTTAAGGAGGAACACAGTTTGCAGCTGCCCCCTACCCCTGCCAGGCTACAGCTTGTCACCATCAGCTCCATGTAAACTAGAGAGTAGTGGCAAAACCACCTTTGCAAAAATTATGACGGTGAGAGAAACCTGACTGCTGGCTGCATTTTGCTTCTACCCTCACAAGCTAACCATCTTTGCTCATTCCTGGGTGTAGACCAAGCTAACTATGGGAGAACTTTAATTTATAGTTTAACTTTAGAACAAAGATAACAGTCCCTTCCTGAAATGAACCCCCTCCTTGCCTGGGGACCAAAACCACCTTCGTAAAGTTAACAAATTGGCCACAAGGTTACAATTATGGTTCTGGAGTCAAATAGCCAGAGATCACAAGTTTGTAACTTCCTCAATTGCTTCTATAGATTATATCATTATGGTAAAACCAAAGACTGGTGTTTGAGGTATTTTTCAGAACTTGCATTCTGAGGGATCAGCTGGTGCCGCCCAGACCCATAACCCATACCAAGAAATGGACTCACCGAGTCCTGTGACTCTACCCAGGAACTGACTCAGAGCAAGAAGACAGCTCTGGACCCTGCAAGTTCACCCCTGAACCAACCAATCAGCGTTCTCCATTTCCTAACCCCCACCTGTCAAACCAGCCTTTAGAAACTGTAGCCTCCAAATTCTTGAGGAGGGGGATTTGGGAAACATCTCCTGTCCTTCTGCTCTGTGGCCTTGTGATCCTTAGACTCCTTCTCTGCTGCAACGCGCCTGCTGTACTTAGTGCATTGGCTTTTCTGGGCAGTGGGCAAGAAGAATCCAGTTGGGTAATTCCAGTAGCTCCAGGGCTGGCAAGGGGCTGAGGGAACAGGAAATGGGCTCACACAGATTCCTCTTACGTAACAAGTCTTCGGTTAAAGACTTTTCTCCAAAATGGCGCTGGAAAATTATACTGCTTTTCAGTGACCTTCCCCTTTTATTATTTATTTATTTATTTTTATTCGAGAGTGAATCTCGCTGTCGCCCGGGTTGGTGTTCAGTGGCGCGATCTCTACTCCCTGCAAGCTCTGCCTCCCGGGTTCATGCCATTCTCCTGCCTCAGCCTCCTGAGTAGCTGGGACTACAGGTGCATGTCACCATGCCTGGCTAATTTTTTATATTTTTAGTAGAGACGGGGTTTCACCATGTTAGCCAGGATGGTCTTGATCTCCTGACCTTGTGATCCGCCCGTCTTGGCCTCCCAAAGTGCTGGGATTACAGGTGTAAGCCAATGCGCCTGGCGTGACCTTCCCTCTTTTGCCATAACTACCAAGCACACTAAAACAATATGCAGTAAAAATGATATTTTGGCATTTTGATTTGGGGCACAGATGTGCTCTTCAATTTGTGCAACATAATTTCTGGTCAGAAAAAATGATGTGGAGCAAATATGAAGCATGAACCATGTCTGGGTGAACCACAGATGTGTGTGCTGCATAAAGAAAAACTTCAGCTGATTTAAATTTAAAGGAGTTTAATGAGCAATGAACAATTTGGAGACTGGGCAGCCCCCAGAATCACAGCAGATTCAAAGAGACTCCAGGGAGGCCTCGTAGTCAGAACAAATTTATAGACAGGAAAAAAAAAAGGGAAGTGATGTACAGAAATCAGAGATGGGGTACAGAGCAGCTGGATTAGTTACAGGTTAGCGTTTGCCTTATTTGAACATAGTTTGAACACTCAGGAGTGTATGAGTGGTTGAAGTATGGCTGCTGGGATTGGCCAAGACTCAGCTATTGTTACACATACTCCTAAGTTAGGTTTTCAATCTTGTCTACTTATTAATTTAGGTTACAGTTCATGCACAAGGACTCAAATATAGAAGTGTGGAGTCCTTCTCAGGCCGGTTTTAGTTCGCTTTAACATGAGCCAGGTGAGAGGAATAAAGTGGGTCACACCTACAACTCTCCCAGTGTTGTGCCTATGTTTTTCCACGTTTCAAAGCACTCCTATTTTAGCCCTTATTTGGCTTACAGATATTTCTTTGCATGCAATAACTTTATTTTTAAGTGTGGTTTGAGTGCAAGATAACCATAAGCCTCTCCCCTCCAAAGGTTGAAATGTTGATAAAGAAAGTGGTATAGAAAGAACATACCAAAGAATGATCCCCTCTCACCTGCCTTCACCAACCACCAGCAGTTATCAGATCTCTCTTTCTCGTTTCATGGGTAAAATAAACCTCATTACTTTAAATTTTATGTACAAATGATATTTATTTACTTTTCAAGTATTGAAAATATTATTTAATACTTATAAAAAGTTACCTTTCAGTATTTAATTAATGTATTTTTACCTGTGAAAATTGTTGGCTATCTTGGGTTATGATGGACTGTAGCATAAGTTTTTAGTATTGGCCGGGCGCGGTGGCTCAAGCCTGTAATCCCAGCACTTTGGGAGGCCGAGACGGGTGGATCACGAGGTCAGGAGATCGAGACCATCCTGACTATCACGGTGAAACCCCGTCTCTACTAAAAAATACAAAAAAACTAGCCGGGCGAGGTGGCGGGCGCCTGTAGTCCCAGCTACTGGGGGGGCTGAGGCAGGAGAATGGCGTAAACCCAGGAGGCGGAGCTTGCAGCGAGCGGAGATCCAGCCACTGCACTCCAGTCCGGGTGACAGAGCGAGACTCCGTCTCAAAAAAAAAAAAAAAAAGTTTTTAGTATTAAATTAATAGAATATTTTCTTTTTTTCTTTTTTCTTTTTCTTTTTTGCAGAGATGAGGTTTTGCCATGTTGCCCAGGTTGGTCTCAAAATCTGAGCTCGAGTGATCTGCCTGTCTCAGCCTCCTAGAGTGTTGGGATTACAGGCATGAGCCACCACACCCAGCCTATTTTAAATCTTTAATGATTTGTCATTTAAAAGCACAGTTTTCAGGAATAAATTAAATCGGTAAGTGTGAGAAATGTGTATTAGAAAAATATCAATTTTGAGAAGTTAGAAAAAGAACAGCACATTAAACAACAAATAGAAGGAATGATAATGATAAGATCAGAAATTAATGACATAGAAGTGAACATACCTTATAGTGTCAACAGTCAAATTTTTATTCTTTGCAAAGATTGATATGATTGATAATTCTTTAGTAAACCTGATTAAGAAATAAAGGGGCACAAATTATCAGTATCAGTAGTGAAAAGGACTCGTACTACAAATTTTACAGCAGTTAAAATGATTACAAAGTATTATAAATCCTTTTATGGCAATACATTTGAAATTTAGGTAGATTTCTAGAAAGTAAAAATTTGTCAAAACTGACACAGGAAGAAATAGAAGTTACAAATAGTCATATCTACCAAATCAATCTAATTTGTAATTTAAAACTTTTCTACGAAAAAATCTCCAGACTCAGATGGCTCCATCAAATACTTCCAGAAGATAAAAAATGAGAAAATACTTGTGAACTCATTTATAATGCAAACATCACATTTGATACCAAAACCTGACAAAGAAAGGACACTATAAGAAAGAAAAAAATCACAGGCCAGTATAACTTAAGAATTTAGATGGAAAAATCATAAGTAAAATGACAGCAAACTGTATTCATCAATATATTTTTGTAAAATGATATATCACAACCGTATCACAGTTCTCCAGAGAAACAGAACCAACCATGTATATAGTGAAAGAGATAATATATATATTATATAAATATATTTCACTATTATGTGTGTATATATATACACACACATATGTACATGTGTATATATATAATATATATACACATACACACACACACATATAGTGAAAAAGAGAGAGTGTGTGTGTTATTGGCTCAGATGACATGGAGGCCAAGAGCTCCCATGATGAGCTGTCTGCAAGCTGGAGACCTTGGAGAGCTGGTGGTGTAATTCAGTCTGAGTCTAAAGGCCGGGGAACCAGGGGAGTTGATAATATAAGCCCTAGTCCAAGTCCAAAGGCCCAAGAACCAGGAGTGTTGATGTCTGAGGACAGGAGAAGATGAATGTTCCAGTTCAAGCAAAGAGCAAAATAACCCATCTTCTGCTTTTCTGTTCTATTCAGGCTCCCAGTGGACCGGATGATGTGTCCCTGTGTTGGGAAGGACTGTTTCCTTTACACAACCTACTGATTCAAATGCTCATCTCTTCTGGAAACACACTCATAGACACAAGTGGAAATAATGTGTTACTAGCTATCTGGACATCTCCTAGCTCAGTCAAGTCAGCACATAAAATTAACCATCACAGCAACCAAATTGAACTTATCACAGAAGTGTAAGTTTAGTGTATATTAGATATGTTTTACCACATTAACTGAAGAAAGGAAAAATCATTCGATCATCTCAATACATACCATTTGATAAATTTAATACTCTGTCATGAAAAAAAAAAAAAAAACACAGAACTCTTGGCAAACTAAGGATAGTAAAAGATGAAATACTGTAAATATAATATTTTCCCCTAAATTTATCTATAGATTCAAAGTAATTACAATAAATATCCCAACAAGTCTTCTTTTCGTTGTGGGAATCAGCAAGCTTGTTCAAAAACTCATATAAAAGAGTAACAAGCCAACTAAAAAGTTAACAATTGAGAAAGAATAAATTGTAGGGTAGTCTATACCAAATATCCACATTTATTTTTATTTCTATTTATTTATTTTTGAGACAGTCTTGCTCTGTCACTCAGGTTGGAGTGCAGTGGTGTGATCTCGGCTCACTCCGGGGTTCAAGCAATTCTCCTGTCTCAGTCTCCTGAGCAGCTGGGACTATAGGTACCCACCACCATACCTGCCACATTTTTGTATTTTTAGTAGAGACGGGGTTTTTCCATGTTGGCCAAACTGGTCTCGAACTCCTGATTTCAGGTAATCCACCCTCCTCAGCCTCCCAAAGTGTTGGGATTACAGGCATGAGCCACCATGCCCGGTCCAAATTTATTTGTTATAAAATAGCAGTGTGGCAGATTGGATTCCCCAAAACTGATGCAATAATATTTTCCATCCCACCTACTCTTCCAGAACTTTGCCATTCCCCATTGAAAAGGCGTGGTCCATATCCCTTCCCTTTGAACCTGGGTGGACCTTTGCATCAGTGTGGATGAATAGAGGATGGTGGAACTGATGCCAGGTGACTTCTGGGCTAAGCCATAAAAGATGAAAAACCTCCACTCTGGCTTTCTCCCATGACATTCACCCTGGGAACCCAGCCACCATGCTGTGAGGCAGCCCATGCCTGGAGGGAGGCCATGTGCAGATGCTCCAGCCAATAGCCCCTACTGAGGTCCTGGCTGACAGCCAGCATCAACCCCCAGACATGTGAATGAGGAAGTCTTTGAGAGGTCTGAAGTCCCAGCCACTGTTTACCTGTGAGTGCATGACAGACCCTGAGTGAGAACTGCCCCGCTGAGCCCAGTCTACTCAACAATGACAGGTAATAATAGAAATAATAATACTAATAACAACAATAAATAATGATTGTTGTTTTATGCCACTAAGTTTGTGGTGGCCTTTTATGCAGCAATAGATAACCAGAACATAACGCAGTTTAGATAGCACGGTATTGGTTCAAGGATAGACAAACAGAATAGCGTTCAGAACACACTCACGTCTGCGGCATGTGGTTTATGATGGTGCTGACACTGCAGAACGGTGACAAAAGGCAGTCTTTTCAATGGAAGTGCTGGGTTAGATGGATATTCATATGGGAAAAAGAGAACTTTACCCCCACTGCACGCCAAGCACAACAATCAATTCTAGGCAGATTTTAGATCTGAACAAAAAGCAATAAAAGAAACAATAAAACTTCTAGTAAAACAAAACAAAACAACAGGAGAATATTTCCAAGCTATTTGTATATGAAACATTTTCTTTTCTTTTTTTTAAATAAATTCCTAAGGCTGGGTGTGGTGGCTCATCCCTGTAATTCTAGCACTTTGGGAGGTCAATGTGGGAGGATTGCTTGAGGCTGTGAGTTCGAGACCAACCTGGACAACATAATGAGACCTCATCTCTACAAATAACAAAAAATTAGCCAGGTGTGGTGGTGCACATCTTTGGACAACTTCTTTGTCCAAAGACTCATTTGCAATAATACAATCAACAGTAGACACATAAACGTGTGTGTGTAAATAAATATATATACACACACATATATATATGTTCCTCACATATATGTATCTTATAAATCAATAAGACAATACAATTATAATCTTCAAAAACAAGGACCTCCAAATGTCCAATGAACCTATGATAATATGCTCAACCTCAGCAGTCTTCAGATAAATGCAAATTAAAGCCAAAATAAGATTCCATCACATATCTTCCAGGATTATGAAAATTTTTTTTTTTTTTTGAGACGGAGTCTCACTCTGTCGCCCAGGCTGGAGTGCAGTGGCCGGATCTCGGCTCACTGCAAGCTCCGCCTCCCGGGTTTACGCCATTCTCCTGCCTCAGCCTCCCAAGTAGCTGGGACTACAGGCGCCTGCCATCTCACCCGGCTAGTTTTTTGTATTTTTTAGTAGAGACGGGGTTTCACCGTGTAGGCCAGGATGGTCTCGATCTCCTGACCTTGTGACCTGCCCATCTCGGCTTCCCAAAGTGCTGGGATTACAGGCTTGAGCCACTGCGCCCGGCCAGGATTATGAAAATTAAAGAGACTACCAACTCCAAGTGTGAGTGAGATCAGGGAGGAACTGGAAATCTCAGACAGTGCTGGTGAGAGTGCCAAGTGGCAACAACCATGTGGGAAAATTGTTTGGCTGCATTGATTGAAGTTGAATATATACACACTCTATGAAGCAACATTTTCACCTCTAGGTGTAGACCCAACAGAAATGCACACGTTATTAGAAGACACAAGTAAGGATGTTTATAGGTAGGGCACAGTGGCTCATGCTTGTAATCCCAGCACTCTGGGAGGCTCAGGTGGGAGAATTGCTTGAGCCCAGGAGTTCAAGACCAGCTGAGGCAACACAGTGGGACCTCGTCTCTAAAAAAATATAGAAATTAGCCAGGCATGGTGGTGTGTGCTTCTAGTCCCAGCTACTCAGGAGGCTGAGGCAGGAGAATCGCTTGAACCCGGGAGGCGGAGCTTGCAGTGAGCCTAGATCACGCCACTGCACTCCAGCGTGGCAACAGAGAGAGACTCAGTCTGAAAACAAAAACAACAACAAAAAAAGAATTTATGCTGAATAGATCAACTTACATAAAAGTTAAAACCAAGCAAAACGAATTTATGACATTAGGCTTCAAGATCATAATTCCTTTGGGAAAAATGAGTGGGTCAGAATTGGGAGGTGGTGAGGGGTTGTCCAATGGGTGCTGGAAATGTGCTATTTATTAACTTGGGGGATGGTTACATAGGTGTGTTCACTTTGAGATAATCCATTCAGGCTTATACTAAAGATTTGTGTATTCATCTTTAGGCATATTTTAAGAAAAATGTTGAAAATATATATTTAAAAGCAAAAACTGACAAAAGTCAATTACCAGTAGAAACATCCACCATCATAGCTGGAGAACTTAAGACATCTTTCCAGGTAACCGATAGACCAAAGGGGCAAAATATCAGTAAGAACATAGAAGATTTGAACAATATGATTAGGAAACTAGCCTTCCTGGAAAATGTTGGCTAAATAACACAGCCAACAATGCAGAATATACATTATTTTCAGGGGCACCCAGAATCTCCAAACAAAATGACCACCTACTTGGCCACACACCAAATCATAACAAATTTCCAGCAGTGGTGCCATGCAATCCATAATCACGACTCTAATGCTATTAAGTTATAAACTAATCATAAAATGGTAAGGAAACAGCCCATAGGTTTGGGGGTTAAGGGACACATGTTAAAGAACCAGTCCCAGTGGAGGCTGGGACTCCACTGTGGTTCCTGCTGCCGTAACAAAACACCCGAGACTGGGTAATTGATAAAAAACAGACATTTATTTCTTAACAGTTCTGGAGACTAGAAGTCTAAGATCAAGTCTAATTCAGTGTCTGCTGGGGGCTGCCCTCTGCTTTTTTTTTTTTTGGACATTATCTCGCTCTGTCGCTCAGGCTGGAGTGCAATGGCACGATTGCAGCTCACTGCAACTTCTGCCTCCCAGGTTCGAGCAGTTCTCCTGCCTCAGCCTCCCGAGTAGCTGGGATTACAAGCGTGTGCCACCAAGACCGGCTAATTTTTGTATTTTTAGTAGAGACGGGGTTTCACCATGTTGGACAGGCTGGTCTCGAACTCCTGACCTCAGATGATCTGCCAGCATTGGCCTCCCACAGTGCTGGGATTATAGGCATGAGCCACTGCACCCAGCCTGACCTCTACTTTTAAGAAAATGCCTTGTCGCTGTGTCCTCACATGGCAAAAGGTAGAGGGCAAACCAGCGTAGCTAATTCCTTCTAGCCCTTTTATAAGGCATTAACGTCATCTGTGAGGGTGGGGCTCTCATGGCCTCTCACCTGCTAAAGGCCTCAGCTCTTAATCCTGTTGCCCTGGGAATTAAGCTTCAACATGAATTTTGGAGGGGGCACAAACATTCACATCACAGCAGCAAGACGACTAGAGACTAAATCAACATACAAACCCAACTGCATTTCTATAAACCGGTAAGAAAGGGTTAGGAAATGCACTTGAAAATGATAATCCTTTAATAACCAATGAAATGTAAAACCACCTAGGAATACATCTAGCTAAAACTGCACAAAATGTTTTTGGAGAAAATTATAAAATGTATTGAAAGATGTTAGAAGAGAGTTAAGTAAATGAAAGGATGGGCCATGTTTATGGATTTTAGTATCCATTTCCAAATTAAGAACTGAAAGCATTTCTAATGAAAATTTCAACAGGGGTGTGTGTGTGTGTGTGTGTGTGTGTGTGCGTGCGTGTAGATGGACAAGCTTATTCTAAATTACCTATAGAAGAGTAGGCCAAGCATGGTGGCTCATGCCTGTAATTCTCACTTTGGGAGGCTGAGGTGGGAGGATCACTTGAGCCCAAGAGTTCAAGACCATCTTTGGCAACATAGTGAGACCCATCTCTACAATAATAATAATATTAAAAAATAACTATAAAAGAGCAAAACCTAGCATATTCCTGAAGGAGAAAATGCAGAGAGGCTTAGCTATCAGAAATAAAAATCTATTACAAAGCTGGAGTAACTAACACAATGTGGTATTGGCACAGAGATAGATCGAAAAATTAATAAATGAAACAAAGTAGAAAGACTAGAAACAGACCCACAGATCTATGGAAACTTGACTCATGAAATAGCTAGCATTGTGGTTAGTGAAATGAACTTTTGAATAAATGATCCTGGGATAATTAGTTATTTGTATGGGAAAAAAGAAAATAGATCCCTTCTTCCCATCATTCACAGAAATCAATACTTTTAGAAGATAATATAAGGGAATATACTGGAGTAGGAAAGGATTTCTTTTTTTAATTTTTATTTTACTTTAAGTTCTGGGATACATGTGCAGAACGTGCAGGCAGGTTTGTTACATAGGTATACATGTGCCATGGTGGTTTGCTGCACCCATCAACCCATCATCTAGGTTTTAAACCCTGCGTGCATTAGGTATTTGTCCTAATGCTCTCCATCCCCTTGCCCCCTATCCCCTGACAGGTCCCTGTGTGTGATGTTCCCCTCCCTGTGTCCATGTGTTCTCATTGTTCAACTCCCACTTATGAGTGGGAACATGCGGTGTTTGGTTTTCTGTTCCTGTGTTAGTTTTCTGAGAATGATGGTTTCCAGCTTCATCCATGTCCCTGCAAAGGACACAAACTCACTCTTTTTTATGGCTGCATAGTATTCCATGGTGTATTTGTGCCACGTTTTCTTTATCCAGTCTATTATTGATGGGCATCTGGGTTGGTTCCAAGTCTTCGCTATTGTACATAGTGTTGCAGTAAACATACCTGTGCATGTGTCTTTATATTAGAATGACTTATAATCCTTTGCATATACCCAGTAATGAGATTGCTGGGTGAAATGGTATTTCTGGTTCTAGAGAAAGGATATCTTTAATAGGGCAAAAATGCAAACTGTAACAGAAAGGGTTGATACATTTGACTACATTACAATAAATACTGTAAACGCATGCAAAAATATTTGCAATACGTATAACTGACAAAAGACATACACATTTTCATACATGTTGTCTTTCCTAAGAATCCTGTGACACAATAAAAATGATAAAAATCCAAACATAAAAATGGGCAAAAGAAATAAACAGAGATGTACAGAATTAGTACAAATGGCAAATAAATTAATGAAAAAGATGCTCAACTGCATTAGCAATAAGGGAAATGCAAATTAAACCAAAATGAAATGCCATTTCCAACCCATCAGGGTGGCAAAAATTTTGAATCAGAAAAGAGTAAGTTGGCAGGGATGAAGAGCGATGAACTTTCTTCTGCTGCTGATAAAAGTGTAAATTACAATACTTTGGAAAACAGCTTGGCATCTCCTAGAGAATTTTTTTTTTTTTTTTTTCAGAGTTTCACTCTTTTTGCCCAGGCTGGAGTGCAATGGTGCGATCTTGGCTCACTGCAACCTTCACCTCCTGGGTTCAAGTGATTCTCCTGTCTCAGCCTCCTGAGTAGCTAGGATTACAGGCGTGTGCCACCACACCCGGCTAATTTTGTATTTTTAGTAGAGACAGGGTTTCACCATGTTGGGCAGGCTGGTCTCCAGCTTCTGACTTCAAGTGATCCACCTGCCTTGGCCTCCCAAAGTGCTGGGATAACAGGTTTGAGCCACCGCACCCAGCCTCCTAGAGAATTTGAACATATATATCTATACTCTATCACAGAAACGTCATGACTAGCTGTATAGTCACAGCTTAAACACAGGCGATCTCTGCTCCCAATGTTGTGTTTCCATACATGCCTGGGACACGTTCTGTAAAGACAGAACGACCCCATGTGTGGGTCCTGAAAGTCTTCCTCCAGGTTAGAGGGCACAGACTCTAGTAGACCCTGGGACATAGTCCTCCACTCCTCATCTTAAGCAATCAGCTTGTTCCAACATGCACAACATCAAGTGCGTCATTCCTTGTGTTTCCAAATAAACATTTCCTATTATAGAAGCAAAAGAAGTTTCAGAGAAACCAAAGGGCATGGAATTGTTGCTACCCTTTGAAATTAATTGCTTACACCACTGTTGACAGAAAAAGCCAAATTCTGTGAAATATTTGAAGAGATTTGTTCAGAGTCAAATGTGAGAGCCATGACCTGTGAGTCAGTCTCAGGAGCTCCTGAGAACACGTGCCCCAAGGGGTTGGGTTACAGCTTGGCCTTATACGTTTCAGTTTCAGGTAGATAGAAGACATCAGTCGATACGTATGAAGTGTACAGTAGTTGGGTTGGAAAGCCAGGACAATTGGAAGCAGGGGACTTATTGGTCACAGGTGGCTTCAAAGGTTCTGATTGGCAATTGGTTGAAAGAGTTAAGTTATTGCCTAAAGACCTGGCATCAGTAGAAAGGAATGTCTGGGTTAAGATACAAGGTAAGGGGTTGTGGAGACCAAGGTTTTTATTATGTGGATGAGTTTCATAGGTGGCTGCCCTTAGAGGCAATAGATGGCAAATATTTCCTGTTGAGACTTTTCAAAGATTATCAGGCTTTCTGGAAAAGACCCAGGAAGGGAAGGAGATTCTCTACAGAAGGCAAATTTCCCCTACAAGAGACAGCTGTGCAGGACCATGTCAAAAATATATTTTGGGGTAAATACTTTGATTTCCTTCAGGGTCTGCTATCTGTCATGTGACACTATATTAGAGTCAGTTTGGAATTTTGGTATCTTATTGCTGCCAAGAGTCTGTTTGTCGATCTTAAGGCCTCTGTTTTAATGTAATGCTGGTCAGCTGTGCCTGAACTCCAAAGGCAGGAGGGCTTATAACGAGGCGTGTCTGACCCCTCCCTTCCCATCACGGTCTGAACTAATTTTTCAGGTTTGTTCGAGTCCCTTTGGCCAAGAAGGGGGTCCACGTGTCCATTCAGTCAGTCGGGTGGCTTAGAATTTTAGTTTTGGTTTACACAACCAAATCAAGTAACAGCAGGAGCGATTTGGCCTCAGGGATGCTGAGAATCAAAAGCATCAGGTTAGGATCTCCCTCTGAATTGCCCCACCAAGGTTCAGGAAACTGGGGTACATGGTCACAGGTTCCTGTGGGCTGTTCCTGGGGATGCAAGCTCCCCAGCACTAGCCAAGCAGGCACCTCTGCCCAGAGAATGCCAGCAGCAGAGACAAAGGCCCCTGAGGCAAGAGGCCCACCCTGCGCCTGCTGCTTGCACGACTGAGATCCACTTAGCCCCCGCATCCACCTTGTCCTGTGACTGATTCTTCACATTGGTGGTTGGTTGTACCCTCTCTAAAAAAAATACACAGTAGGGTTGGCAGGGCAAGTCTAAGTACAGTCTCCACCGCTGCTGCTGATCTCACGGCTGTAAGTGGTGTCCTTCACCTCCTTTCTCACCACTCATTTTAGACCCTCCTTACTCTGGGACAGCAACGCAGCTGGGCTAGGCTCTTGGTTTCTGGGATGACTCAGACCTTCATCCTCGAAGGGTCCAAGCCCCCGGTGACCACAATTGCTCCAGCGACTCCTTTCCTGCCATCACCAGGCACGGGAGCAGCACTTTCTGTCCATCAGATGGGTTAACACGGTGTCTTCGCTACCAGGAGCCAGCACACTGTCCTGTGGAGTGTCAAGAACCTTAAAGTTCCTTCAGAAGAAGAAGTGATTGAGAGCAGAATAGTTAACAAGATCACGAAGTGCACTTTAAAAAAACAAAAAACTTTTGGCCGGGCGCAGTGGCTCAAGCCTGTAATCCCAGCACTTTGGGAGGCCGA
>NW_012116488.1:2473139-2476480 GCF_000951035.1 Colobus angolensis palliatus
AAAAAAAAAAAAAAAAAAAAATTAGATAAAGCTTGCTGTGCTAAAAATCAACAAAAAGATGACCTATTCTTCATAGGGTTCCATACCCATTTCACTATTTAAAAATTCCAGAAATTCAGGCAAAGTATGAAGGCAGCTGCCGCTAACAGCACAGGTGCAATGCCTGCTGCATAACTGGGTGCTTTCTCTCCCCTCACCTCCTGGAGTTTTCTCTACAACAAACAAACTCCCGAAAAATAATGGTAAAGCCATCCGAGAGCATCTAGAAATCTTAGAACATAGTGCTTTAAATATGATTCACAAAGTCAAATGGTAAGAATTTCAAAGTGTAAAAATTTACTTGTGCTCCATTTTCATGTGCATAGTCAACCAGATGTTGATTACAAAACTGACAGCTTTTGTACCTAAAGCACTGGACTCTCTTTAGGTACAAAATTAATTTGCCAGTGACACATATCCAATTGCAAGGTTGTGCTAAGTAGGTCGTAACTATATTTAGAACTATACAGAAAGGAAAAAGTGATTGCTTAATTCAGTACTGAAAATGAGATGGAAACTGCATGGAACTAAGATCTAAACTTCAGCTAAATGCTCCAAATCTAAACTATAATTATCAGAACCAGGTAGTTCAAAAAAAAATCACAAATTGCATTTGAAGAAAGCACATTCTGCCCATTCAGGCTTAAAGCAGTAAGGCATCTTTTAAAGAAGAAAAACTCTGCAAACAGAATGAATCACTGTTGTTAAAGTACAGAAGTAGTCGCTCCCATTTCCATTTACTATCCTGTATATCGCTGCTTTAAGATGCGTTGAATAGGCCAGCCACCGTGGTTCACGCCTGTAATCCCAGCACTTTGGGAGGCCGAAGCAGGCGGATCAGGAGGTCAAGAAATCAAGACCATCCATCCTAGCCAACATGGTGAAACCTCGTTTCTACTAAAAGTATAAAAATTAGCCGGGTGTGGTGGCGCGTGCCTGTAGTCCCAGCTACTCGGGAGGCGGAGGCAGGATAATCGCTTGAACCCGGGAGGCGGAGGTTGCAGTGAGCTGAGATCCAGTCACTGCACTCCAGCCTGGGCGACAGAGCGAGACTCCGTCTCAAAACAAACAAACAAACAAACAAAAAACCAAAAAACTTTTAATTGCATTTATTTTAGTGCTAAATTTATTCCTGTGCCATAAGTTTTTGTTTCCTCAGGGATATCTTTTTCTTGTGGGCAATCTTCCAGTTTAGGAACAAATTTATTCTTTTGCAGTAAGGATCATTTTGATGTGGCAGGGAGAGCTTTTTTTTTGTATGAGTTAATCCCACCATGAGCTCTGTAGGTCTGGTGGCACATCTTAGGTGCTTTGTTCACTTGGAGGTGCTCAATGACCAGAGAATCTACATCTAAACCCTCAAGTTCAGCATTGCTCTCTGCCTTGTTAAGCACGTGCAGCAAAAATTCAGCACTCTTCTTGGGCCACCAACCCTGTGTCCAGCCCCACTGCTTGACCTGGGCACATGTGGGCGGCAAGCCACCCAGGTGCTGAGGCAAGACATCGAAGGCACGAGCTGTTCCAGTCTAATCAAATATATAAAGTCAGAATAGTTCTACTAGATATAGGTCATAGATATGATTATATATGAATATCATTTATCATTAGTTTGTAGCAATTACTCTTTATTCCAATATTATAATACTCCTCGCTCTACAATCATAACCTAGGGAAAACCAGGCCATACAGAGATAGGAACTGAGGGGACATAGTGAGAAGTGACCAGAAGACAAGAGTGTGAGCCTTCTGTCACGCCCGGGCAGGGCCACCAGAGGGCTCCTTGGTCTAGCGGTAACGCCAGCATCTGGGAAGATGCCTGTTGCCAAGCGGACTGTGGTCTAGCGGCAGCGGCAGTGCCCAGGAAAAACACCCTCTACTTAGCAGACCAGGAAAGGGAGTCTCCCTTTCCCCGAGGGAGTTCAGAGAAGACTCTACTCCTCCACCTCCTGTGGAGGGCGTGACGTCAGTCAGACCCGCCCGCAGTTATCCGGAGGCCTGACCGCCTCCCTGGGATGCTGTGCTTCAGCGGTCACGCTCCTGGTCCGCCTTCATGTTCCATCCTGTACACCTGGCTCTGCCTTTTAGATAGCAGTAGCAAATTAGTGAAAGTCCTAAACGTCTCTGATACGCAGAAATAATGGCGTAAGCTGTCTCTCTCTCCTTTCTTTCTGCCTCGGCTACCACTTGTTTAAGTTTATGGCCGTCCACTCTCATTGCCATGAGCCCCTCTTTCTATTGTGGGAGATGAATAAATAGAAATACATCTTCATGTCTTATTGAGGATGGCCCGATTCTCTGCCCTGTCACCTGGTATGGCTACCTATCTACTATTTTGACTCAATGAGGAAGTACTTTCAGGGCCTGCCACTGGTGTGTGCATGACACCCACGGGCAGGGAGGCATCTGGGCAGGGAGACAGACAAAAGCAGAGAGACAGAGAGAGATGGAGAGAGAGAGACGGTATAAGTTGGGGAAAGGGGTGGGTGTGGCTTTGTTGCTCACATGAGCAGAAGGTGGCTGCCTTGTCCTCTGGCCTGTCCAGCAGCTGGCAGCTGGCTCACAGCTGAGCAACTGGATGGGAGTGGGAGGGTGTGAAGCCATCAGGAGTTCAAAGGAGGAGCTGGCTTGTTTGGAGAATATGGGATGCTTTTTCCTGGATGGAGGCTGAGATCCAGAGGGACCAGGCCACAGAGCTCTCCCAAAGCGTTCCCACAGGCCAGCAGCCGAGCAGGGTGGAGCGTGGCATCTGCGTGAGGCCCATCCCATCCTGTCCAGCATGACTCAGCAGGGACTTGCTCGCCAGGGGTTCGGGACTGGGAACAAGATGTTGCTGATTTCCATTTGCCTCCCCTGCACTTCCTCACACAGCCCAGAGCACAGCAGAAAGCAGCTGGCGTTTTGCTTCCTTTCTGGCAGAGGGAGGGAGCAGCTTGGTGAGGACAACTCTCCCTTGAGGCAGGGGAATGTGATCAGCACCCCCCACCTCCCTTGCCAGAAATGAGCTGCAGTTGCTGCAGTTACTGGTTTTCCTAGAACAGCTATCCAACCCAAGGCGAAGAAACACCCAAACCAAAATGTCATAAAACTTATTACGTTTAGAAACAATTATTGCTGGGCACGGTGGCTCAAGCCTGTAATCCCAGCACTTTGGGAGGCCGAGACGGGCAGATCATGAGGTCAGGCGATCGAGACCATCCTGGCTAAAACGGTGAAACCCCATCTCTACTAAAAAATACAAAAATCTAGCCGGGTGAGGTGGTGGGTGCCTGTAGTCCCAGCTACTCGGGAGGCTGAGGCAGGAG
>NW_012116488.1:2482905-2485509 GCF_000951035.1 Colobus angolensis palliatus
GCCAGGGCGGAGGAGGCGGTCACGGCGCGGCGACCCCCGCTAGCCTTGGCCCGGACCCGCGCCCTCCTGCTCTCCCCGGTTTCCTGCCCGCACGGTGCTCCCCAGGTGCCTGCCGAGTCCGACCAGATCTAATCTGGAACCAGCTCCAGTGAGAAAGAAAAACAAGTATACATCAAATTTGTGAGAAGCAGCTAAAGCCATTTTTAGGGGCAAATTTAAGTTTCAAATTTTTTATAATGAAAAGAAGAGTCAAAAAAATCAGTGAGATAAACATTCATCTCGAGAAGTCGAAAGGAGGCAGGGTGAGGTGGCTCATACCTGTAATCCCAACACTTGGGGAGGCTGAGGTGGGTAGATGGTTTGAGCCCAGGGAGTTCGAGACCAGCCCGGGCAACATAGTGAGACCACATCTGTATTAGTCTGTTGTCACGCTGCTATGAAGAAATACCCGAGATGCGTAATTTACAAAGGAAAAAGGTTCAACTTACTCACAGTTCCGCAGGGCTGGGGAGGCCTCAGGAAACTAAAGATCATGGTGGAGGGGGAAGCAAACACGTCCTTCTTCACATGGGGCAGGAAGAAGTGCTGAGCAAAAGGGGGGGAACCCCTTATAAAAGCATCAGTTCTTGTGATAATTCATTCACTATTCTGAGAACAGCAGCATGGAGGTAACTGCCCCCATGATTCAATTAACTCCCACTGGGTCCCTCCCATGACACGCAGGGATCATGGGAACTACAATTAAGTCTTCTCTGATTAAGATGAGATTTGGGGCGGACACAGCCAAACCGTACCATCATCTCCACCAAAAATACAAAATTAGTTGGGCATGGTGGTGCACGCCTGTGGTCCTAGCTACTCAGGAGGCTGAGGTGGGAGGATCACCGGAGCCCAGGGAGGTCAAGGCAGCAGTGAGCTGTCATTGTGCCACTGTACTCCAGCAGCCTAGACCACAGCCTAGGCTGTCTCAAAAAAAAAAAAAAAAAAAAAAAAAAAAGTCAGAAAGAAAAAAAAACCAGTAAATTAATTCCAAATAAAGTAGAAGAAAGTAAATAACAATTAGCTAGGCATGGTGGTATGCATTTGTAGTCCCAGCTACTCTGGAGGCTGGGGTGGGAGGATGGATTGAGCCCAGGAAGTTTGTGCCGGGGAGGTCAAGGCTTCAGTGAGCCGTGATCACGCCACAAGGGAAGGAAAGAGGAAAGGAGAAAGGGAACGAAATGTGGGTCACGTGAAAGGGCAGCGTCAGCTCCTCCGCCTGTCTAGGACGGTGGAAGGTCCGGGGGAGCTGGGAGCACAGGTGGAGGAGGAGGAAACAGTCTCGGCCGCGGCACAAGGGGAAGGGGCGGAGGAGGGGGAGTTCCCTGTCCTTTGCTTCCAGCTGGAATTGGAGTGGTTGGAGGGCGGAGCCCTGGTGTCTGGGGTTGGTTTAATTCAAATAGAGGAAGGAGGAATGAGTCTGATTCTGGCCGCAGGTCAAGTCGTTCTCCAAGCCAGGATCTGTACCACTGATTCCCTTCACTCTGCACCCGGGGCCCCTGGGGCGTCGTCGGGCACCCGGTGTGAGGCTGGACTCGGCACAGGCCTGTGCGCGCGGGGTGGCGGGGGACCCGCGGCTGACACAGCCTTTGGCCTGGAGTCCTAAACGAGGGCCTGGAGTTCCTCCTGTCTGAAGACAGAGGCCTGGTTTCCACCCCCATCGCCTCCATAGCGTCCAGGCGCCCACAGCTGCTGGAGGGTGCTTGCTGGGGCTCTGGAGGGCCCAGTCCCTGGGGCCCCGGGGTCGTTCGGGTCCTGACGCTGCAGGAGCAGCGGCGCGCAGAGGCCAGGAGACCCCGGTGCACTCGGCGGAGTTCTGCGTGCGGCGAGGACCGCGGAGGCACCCGCGACCTCTTCTGCCCCTTTGGACCCAGGGCTAGGGTCGGAGTGACACTATGAGGGGGGAGACTGAGGCGGGGTCGGGGAGACTGAGGCAGGGAGACTGAGGCGGGGAGAGGATCTCCGGTGCGGGGAGGGGTCGCGTGCGCGCCTTGGGACGCGGCTGTCCCCTAGGGCCTGCCCTCTTCTGCCGCGTCCGGGGCTCACTCCCCCAGCCAGGCGCGTCTCCTTTCTCCATCCCACCGGATCGTCTTTCTCTCAACCCCCAGCTCCCGACCCCCGCGAGTTTGTCCCAGGGCCCGCGACAAGGCCTAAGCACCGGGATTCCCGGCGACATGGACCTTGGGGCCTCGAGCCTCCAAGCACCCAGGCCTTAGGAGGGCCGCGGGAAGGGGCGCAGCTGGGTCCCCTCCAGGGGTGCGGCGGAGGCGTCCGCTGGGAACCCGCCCCACGTGGGAAGCCTCGGAGTCCCGGATCCGCCCCGCTCAACCCAGGCTGGGGTTCTCCTCCTCCCGGCCCCGTCTCTGCAGCCCGCGCGTCGCGTTTGCTTCTCCGGGCACCCGGAAGGAAGGCGCCCCCGCCATGTCCCACAAGCTTCTGCCAAGTATCCACCGGGGCCCTGTGCCCGCCCACGGCCTCAAGAGCTCTGCGCCTGGGGGCTGGCGCGTCCTTCTGGACCACCCGGGCTTGGCGAGGGCATCGGCGGCGGGGAGGCCTCCACGGATC
>NW_012116488.1:2491329-2519530 GCF_000951035.1 Colobus angolensis palliatus
GGTGCGTGTGTGTGTGATGCGTGTGTGGTGTGTGTGTATGTGAATTCCAGGCAGTATTACTCTCTGCAGCCCATGGACTCCCAGAGCTGAGACTTTAGTTCTGCCTTAGGCATTTGAACATTTTTCAAAATCAAATGCGAAAACTCGAAACTAACTTGTATCTCTGTAAGCTTCCCAGGTTTGTGGAGGGGAAATGCTAGCAGGAGCCGTGCTTTGTGAAGGACTCTGGGATTCAGTTTCTATTGAGTGCGAGATTATAGCGGAATGATGGGTCCCCGCGAAATGAACAAAGAAACACACTCCAAAAACCTTTCACTGTGGGGAGACCCAGCAAGACTTCAGTTCTCAGTACTCCTTTCGGGGACTGGCTCTGTGTCTTTTAGGCCTCAGGCGGTTCCTCGCTTTCCCCACGGGAATTTCAGTATTCACTTTCAGTAACACCTGGAAAGCAGAACCCTCTCCCCAGATGGTGGCTCCTGCTACTTGACACCCCCCAGGCAGAACACCCCCTTCATCTGTGGCAGGAATCCTTAATACCGAAGTTCAGGAAATGCCACCCCCAAATATGCCGGTTTGGTATATGGATTGGCTATAAAAGCAAGCTTTGAGTGGCACTTCCTTCTGTTTAGTATTTCAGGCAGCTCATAAAGACAAAGACCTCAGTTCCCAGCTAGGAAATCAGGTGGAGGACAGGCATGGACTCAAACCCTTGTCTCCAGTAACTCTGGGCTAAACTATTTGGACCAACCTTCCCAATGAAAACAACTAACTGGATAAAACACATATCTTTAAAAATCTTAAAAATGTTGAATAGCTGGGCTGGGCGCGGTGGCTCACGCCTGTAATCCCAGCACTTTGGGAGGCCGAGGTGGGTGGATCACGAGGTCAGGAGATAGAGACCATCCTGGCTAACAAGGTGAAACCCCATCTCTACTAAAAAATACAAAAAATTTGCCAGGCGCGTTGGCAGGCGCCTATAATCCCAGCTACTCAGGAGGCTGCGGCAGGAGAATCACTTGAACCCGGGAGGTGGAGGTTGCAGTGAGCCGAGATCGCACCACTGCACTCCGGCCTGGGTGACAGAGCAAGACTCTTTCTAAAAAGAAAGAATATATATATATAAATAGAATAGATGATGAGATAGTAAGGAATTGCCAGGCCAAAATGGAAGGGATTGTAAGAACCCAGAAAGCTAAGAAGAAGCAAGAAATGGCTTTTGCCCTGAAGCTTTTGCCAATCAGGGAAATTTCAACTGTGGTTTTCATGGCTTCTCAGGCCAGTGGGGACAGAAAAAGAAGCCCAGGGACCACCCAGTGTGAGGAGGACAGCTAAGAGGTGACTCCCCACAATGAGCTGGGACCACACCACAGAATGAGGGTGACCGCAGGAACATTGGCCCTCAGCAGAATTTCAATCCTAATTCACATTCGGTGAGCAATCCAAAAACAAAACAAAAGAAGAAACTGAAGCCATAGACTTTATTTAAAATGGTCCTGGACAATGATGCCATAGTAAACACGGCCTCTCGGGAGGAAGGTTCCTTTATTCGAGGTGTCAAATTACTCCCACAAGAGGCTGGTGTGGTGGATCATGCTTGTAATCCCAGCACTTAGGAGGCCGAGGTGGGTGGATCACTTGAGGTCAGGAGTTTGAGACCAGCCTGGCCGACATGGCGAAACCCAGTCTCTACTAAAAATACAAAAATTATCTGGGCGTGGTGGCGCACGCCTGTAATCCCAGCTAATCTGAAGGCTGAGACAGGAGAATTGCTTGAACCTGGGAGGTGGAGGTTGCAGTGAGTTGAGATCTCGCCAGTGCATTCCGGCCTGGGTGACAGAGCGAGATTCCATCTCAAAACAACCCCCCCAAAACTCAAATTACTCCCACAAGTAATTTTTTGTTTCTAGTTTGGAAAGGATAGCTTTATTCCTCCTAAAGGATTGCAGCCTGAAGGTGGCCATTCTGACAGGCTGGGAAGCATAGCCTCCGGCTGGAAGCTAGAAACAGATGTTTGGAGGGTAGGAATGGTAACACAGGGATTTATATTGATCAGAGTGGCCAAATGTACATATTCAATAAGCTTTAGGAGGAGCCATGAATATTTATGAGAGGAGAAATATAAACATACACAATTGAGCTTCATGCCTTTCTGTAGGACCCATGTTCAAATAATGGTGGCTTTAGCATGATCCAAGGGTGGAGTTTTTGGGCCTCTGATGTCAGAAGGGGAAGCAGAGAAAATCCTCACTGTGCATCCTCTGTAGACTGGCCAGAACCACTCTGAGTTCGGTGCTCTCTTATCAGGAGGGCATGCTGGTTGGTAAGGTTGTATTGACAATGCAAAAGGAAGCGGCGGCGTCAGAGTCTGGTTGATGTCGGGATGGGGTCTGTGGACCAGGCTGGATTCTGTCCAGCCCTCGGGAGAAAGGCTAAGGGCAGCTGGAGAGGGAACGGGTAGTGTGTCTGACCTGCCCTCCTGTGTCTGACCTGCGTTCCCATCATGGCCCGGAACTCAGTTTTCAAGGTATCTCTGGGGTTCCCTTGGCCAAGAAGGGCTCAGTTCAGTTGGTTGGGGGCTTAGGATATAATTTTTATGTCTCTTTTCCTCACTTTGGTCAAGATTTGCCAGAGGCAGCATCAGTGGCTGAACTTCAATTTTGTCCCGTATCGTTGCCAGGGTGGCGTGGCTCCCTGCCCCAGGTCCATCCAGGCCCTCGGAGGAACCCCATGGCCAAGGGTCTTACAGCCAAAAGACTTGCAGTCAATTAAACATTTCAGTCCAGATGGGAATGGAGGCAGGCAGACACTCATTAACCTGAAAAACTTTAAGCAACGTAAGAGCCAAAAATCAAAGCCAAAATACAAGGTTACAAAATTGGCTTATCTGTAAGTTCTATATATTGAGCTACTGCATTCTTGTTTTAGTTACACTTGTAGCAATTAGCTATATAAAACCTAAGCATTTTTCTAAAACCATATAAAGTAAGGAATTTAGAGACTTTAGTTGGGCTGCAAAGCTTTTATTTATTTATTTTTTGAGACAGGGTCTCATTTTGTCACCCAGGCTTGAGTGCAGTGGTGCAAACTTGCTCACTGCAGTCTCAATCTCTCGGGCTCAGGTGATCCTCTACCTCAGCCTCCCAAGTAGTGAGGACTACAGGCATGTGCCACCACACTCAGTTAATTTTCTTTTTTTGAGACAGAGTCTCGCTCTGTTGCCAGGCTGGTGTACAGTGGCACCATGTAGGCTCACTGCAACCTCCACCTCCCAGGTTCAAGCGATTCTCCTACCTCAGTCTCCCTGGTAGCTGGGACTACAGGCATGTGCCACCACACCCAGCTAATTTTTTGTATTTTTAGTAGAGACGGAGTTTCACCATGGTGGCCAAGATGGTCTCGATCTCCTGACCTTGTGATCCACCCGCCTCAGCCTCCCAAAGTGCTGGGATTATATGCGTGAACCACCGCGCCCAGCCCTAATTTTTTTATTTTTTGTAGAGAGGGGATATCGCTGCCATGTTGCCCAGGCTGGTCTTGAACCCCTGGGCTCAAGCTATCCATCTGCCTCAGCTTCCCAAAGTGCTGGGATTACTGGTCTGAACCACAGCCTCCGCAAAGCTTTCTGTGGTCCCTTTAGTACTTTTGCTAAAGTGGATGATTTTTTTTTTTTTTTTTTTGGTCATATCTCTATTTGTGTAAACCCCATAGCTGGAAACAACTATACCCAGAAGGCTCTGTCGTTAGATATCTTGATATTCCCTTTGCAATTCTCCTTTAATTCTGTAGGAATCGGGAATTTTCCATGATTGAGGTGGAAGGAAAAGCAGCCGACTGCTGAATGCTGACTGATGGCTCCAGGGTTGGCCCACCATCACTTCTGCCACCATTGTTGCCGCACACACTGCCCAGGAGCCCACCTGCCCTGCCCGCTGATGGCACCTGAGCAAACCGGAGGCCCAAGGACTGGCCTACCTGGACCCACCACCATTAGCACCTGCATATGCCACGCAGGGGCCTGAGAATCAGCACACCTGGCTCCGCACTGCCACCACAGCCGTGGGGGCTGCATCCTGCAGAGCCACAGGGCGGAGCCCACCCCTTGAGTCGATGTGATCCGGATAAGAGACACGGGGTTGGCCGGGCGCGGTGGCTCAAGCCTGTAGTCCCAGCACTTTGGGAGGCCGAGACGGGCGGATCACGAGGTCAGGAGATTGAGACCATCCTGGCTAACACGGTGAAACCCCGTCTCTACTAAAAAATGCAAAAAAACTAGCCGGGCGAGGTGGCGGGCGCCTGTAGTCCCAGCTGCTCGGGAGGCTGAGGCAGGAGAATGGCGTGAACCTGGGAGGCGGAGCTTGCAGTGAGCTGAGATCCCGCCGCCACCGCACTCCAGCCTGGGCGACAGAGCAAGACTCCGTCTCAAAAAAAAAGAAAAAAGAGACACGGGATTGAAGGAGATCATTTTGGAGTTTTAAGATTTAATGACTGCCCTTGCCTGGGGCCTGTAGCCCCTTTGTTTTGGCCAGTTTTCCCTTTTGGATTGGTAGTATTTAGCCAATGTTTGCACCCCCATTGTATCCTGGAAATAACTAATTTGTTTTTGATTTTACAGGCTCATAGGTGGAAGGGACTTGTCTCAGATGAGACTTTGGACTATGGACTTTTGAGTTGATGCCGAAATGAGTTAAGACTTGAGGGACTGTGGAGAGGGATGATCTATTTTGCAGTGTGAGAAGGATATGAGATTTGGGAGGGGCTGGGGGCAGAATGGAATCATTTGGATTTGTGTCCCCGTCCACATCTCATGTTAAATTGCAATTGCCAGTGTTGGAGGAGGGGTCAGGGGAGAGGTGATTGGATCAAGGGGGCGGATTTCCCCCTTGATGTTCTCATGATAGTGACTGAGTTCTCACAAGATCTGGGTGTTTAAAAGTGTGTGGCACCTCCCCCTTCACCCTCTTCCTCCCGCTCCAGCCATGAAGGATGTGCCGGCTCCCCCTTCATCTTCCACCATGATGGAAGGTTTCCTGAGGCCTCCCCAGCTGTGCTTCCTGGACAGCCTGTGGAAACGTGAGCTGATTAAACCTCTTCATAAATTATCCAGTCTCAGGTAGTTCTTTATAGCAATGTGAGAACAGAATAAGACACCAACCAACATTATCGGTGTATCTATAGGAAAATGTCTTTCCCTACAAAAGCCAATCCATAAAACTAGAAGAAACGACTATTACACCAGATGCACAGATATCAACAGAAGGACACAAGAAACACACACAGAGAAAGGAAATGTGACACCTCCAAAGGAACACAATATTTCACTGGGAACAGATCTTAAAGAAAAAGAAATGATGAAATGTTCAAAAAACTTCAAAATAAGTTTATAAACTCAGTGAGATACAAGAGAACAAAGATAAACAATACAAATAAATCAGGGGCCAGACGTGGTGGCTCATGCCTGTAATCCCAGCACTTTGGGAGGCGAAGGCGGGTGGATCATTGGAGGTCAGGAGTTCGAGACCAGCCTGGCCAACATGGCGAAACCCTGTCTCTGCTAAAACACAAAAATTAGCTGGGCATGGTGGTGCATGCCTGTAATCCCAGCTACTCGGGAGGCTGAGGCAGGAGAATCATTTGAACCGGGGAGGCGGAGGTTACAGTGAACCAAGATCACGCCACTGCACTCCAACCTGGTGACAGAGCCAGAGCCAGACTCAATCTCAAAACAAACAAACAAACAAACAAAAAAACCAGGGAAACAATTCGTGATATAAATGAAAAAAGTGGGAAAAAAAAAAAAAAGAGAGCGATAGCTACCCTTAAAAAGTACCAAATGGGAATCCTGGAACTGAAGAATTCTGTTCCAGGATTGAAGAATAAAATAAAGAAAATACAATCAAGAGCTTCCACAATAGACTAGGTCAAGCAGAAGAAATAATTTTGGAACTTGAAAACATGGACATGGCTTTTGAAATAACCTTGTCAAACAAAAAATAAAAGAGGGTGTGGTGGTGCATGCCTGTAATCTCAACACTTTGGGAGGCCACACAGATAGATTGCTCGAGCCCCGGAGTGTGAGACCAGCCTGGGCAACATGGCGAAACCTCATTTCTACAAAAAATACAAAAAATTAGCCAGGTGTGGTGGTGCATGCCTGTAGTCCCAGCTACTTGGGAGGCTGAGGCAGGAGGATCACTTGCACCTGGGAGATGAAGGTTGCAGTGAGCCCAGATTGCACCACTGCACTCTAGCCTGGGTGATAGAGCAAGACCCTATCTCAAAAAAGAAAAGAAAAGCAGTAAAAAATAAGAAGAAAGGCTATATGACATATGAAACACCATAAGTTGCCAAATATTCAAATTTTTGGAGTTCCTGAAGAAGAGATGGGCAAAAGTGTAGAAAACCTTTTTAATGATATAAGAGCTGAAAATGTCCCAATCTTACAAGAGATATGGGCATCCAGACACAGGGAGCCCAAATATTCCCAAATAGACCTAACAAAAAGCTCTTCTTCAAGGCACATTATGTCAAACTGTCAAATGTCAATGACAAAGAGAGGCTGGGCATGGGCTCATGCCTGTAATCCCAACACTTTGGGAGGCTGAGGTGGCAGATTAACTTGAGTCCAGGAGTTCAAGACCAGCCTGGGCAACAGAGCAAGTTCCATCTCTACAAAAATAAAAAAAGTCAGTTGGGTGTGGTGGCACATACCTGTAGTACTACCTACGTGGGAGGCTGAGGCAGGAGGATCACTTGAGCCCAGGAAGTTGAGGCTGCAGTGAGTCATGATTACACCACTGCACTTCAGCCTGAGTGACAGTGTGAGACCCTATCTCAAAAAGAGTGAGAGAAAGAGAAATTGAGAGAGAGACAGACAGAGAGAGAGAGAGAGGGAGAGAGAGAGAAAGAATGTTAAAAACAGCAAGAGTAAAGTGTCAAGTCACATATAAGGGAATCCTCATCAGACTAACAGTGGATTTCCCAGTAGAAACCTCATAGGCTGGGAACATGATGATACATTCAAAATGCTGAAAGAAAAACCTGCTAGTCAAGCATAGTACAGCCTGCAAAGCTGTCCCTCAAAAATGGAGGAGAAGTAAAGTCTTTGTCGGATGAGCAAAACAGAGAGAACTAATTGCCACTCAACTGGTCCTATAAGAAATGCTTAAAGGACTTTAACATCTATAAAATATCTATCATCAGAAAACACAGAAACCTATAAAACTCACTGGTAGAGTGAGAAATACGCAAATAAGAAAGAGATATACAAATGAGAAGAGAAAGGAATCAAATGTTTCAACTATGAAAAACCACCAACTGACAATGACAAACAATAAGGGAGGAAGAAAGGATATACAAAACAATGAGAAAACAGTTAACAAAAGAACAGGCATGAGTACTCACCCATCAATAATAACCTTGAAAGTAAATGGATTAAATTCTCCACCTAAGGCTGAGTGCGGTGGCTGATGCCTGTAATCCCAGCACTTTGGGAGGCCAAGAGTTTGTGACCAGCCTGGCCAACATGACAAAACCCTGTCTCTACTAAATTACAAAAATTAGCCGGGCATTGTGGTATATGCATGTAATCCAAGCTACTCAGGTGGCTAAGGCACGAGAATTACTTGAATCCAAGAGGCGGAGGTTGCAGTGAGATGAGATTGTGCTGCTGCACTCTAGCCTGGGTGACAGAGTGAGACTCTGTACATTAAAAAAACGCTATTCCACTTAAAAAATATAGACTGGGCCAGTTGCAGTGGCTCATGACTATAATTCCAGTACTTTGAGAGGCTGAGACAGGGAGATCACCTGAGGCCAGGAGTTCAAGACTAGCTTGACCAACATGGCAAAACCCTGTCTCTACTAAAAATACAAAAAAAAAAAAAAAAAATTAGCCAGGCATGGTGGTGGACACCTGTAATCCCAGCTATTCGGGAGGCTGAGGCAGGAGAACCTCTTGAACCTGGGAGGAGGGGGTTGCTGTGAGCTGAGATCCTGCTACTGCACTCCAGCCTGGGTAACCAGAGAGAAACTCCATCTCAAAAAATATAGATATACATGTCTAGACTGGCTGAATGGATTAAAAAACAGAACCCAACTCTGTGTTGCCTACAAGAAACTCACTTCACTTGTGAAGACACATATAGACTGAAAGTGAAGAGATGAACAAAGATATTCTATGCAAATGAAACCCCAAAGTGAGCAGGAATAGCTATACTTATATCAGATAAATCATACTTTAAGTCAAAAACTATAAAGAGAGGCAAAGAAGGTCATTATATAATGACAAAGTGATCAGTTTAAGCAAGAGGATAAAGTAATTCTTAATATATATGCACCCAACACTGGAGCACCCAGATATATAAAGTAAATGTTATTAATTCTAAAGGGAGAGATAGATTCCAATACAATAATAATTAGGGAATTTAACACCCTACTCTCAGGTGTGAACAAATAATCTAGACAGAAAATCAACCAAAAAAATTTAGATTTAAACTGTCTTTCGACCAAATGAACCTAACAGACATCTGCAGAACATTTTACCTGACATATGCAGAATATATATTCTTCTCATCAACACATGGAACATTCTCCAGGATAGACCATATGTTAAGCCACAGACAAGCCTCAAAATACTTTAAAAAGTCAAAATCAATCACATATCTTATCAGACAACATTGGAATAAAACTAGAAATCAACAACAAGAGGAACTTTGGAAGCTATATAAAGTCATGTAAATTAAACACCAGGCTCCTGAATGACCACTGGGTCAATGAAGAAATTAAGATAAAAAATCCAAAAATGTCTTAAAACGAATGAAAATAGGAACACTACATACCAAAACCTGTGGGATAGAGCAAAAGCAGTGTGAAGAGGAAAGTTTATAGCAATAAAAGCCTACATCAAAAAATAGATTTCAAATAAGTAACTTGATGATGTACCTCAAGGAACTGGAAAAGCAAAATCAAATAAAACCCAAAATCAACCAAAGGAAAGAAATAAAATCAGAACAGAACTAAACAAAATAAAGATGAAAACTCAATACAAAAGATCAACAAAACAAAAAGTTAGTTTTTAAAAAATATAAGCCAAATTGATAAACCACTAGCTATGCTAACAAAAAAAAAGAAGACCCAAATAAAATCAGAAATGACAAAGGAGACATTACAATGAAGATGCAGAAAGACAAAGGATCATTAGAGACTGTTATGAACAATTATACACTAACAAATTCGAAAACCCAGAAGAAATAAAGTCCTGAATATATATATCCTACTAAGACTGAACCAGGAAGAAATAGAAAACTTGAACAGACAAATAATGAGTAATGAGATTGAATCAGTCATAAAACATCTTCCAACAAAGAAAAGTCGAGAACCAAATGGTTTTACTGCTGAATTTTACTAAAATTATAAAGAACAGCTAACATCAGTTCTTCTCAAACTATTCCAGAAAAATGGAAGAGGAAGGAATTCTTCCTAACTCATTCTATGAAGCCAGAATTATCCTGATATCAAAAATAAGACAAGGACATGACAAAAGAAGAAAGAGAAAATTACAGGCCAATATCTCTGATAAATGTAGATGCGAAAATCTTCAAAAAATACTAGCAAACGGAATCCAACAACACATCAAAAAGATAATACACCATGATCAAGTGGGATTTATTCCAGGGATGCAAGGATGGTTCAACATATACACATCAATAAATGTGATATGTCACATCAACAGAATGAAGAACTAAAACTTTATCACCGTCTCCATAGATGCAGAAAAAACATGTGATAAAATTCAACATCCCTTCATGATAAAAACTCTCAACAAATTAAGTGTACAGGGAATATACCTCAACATAATGAAGGCAGGCTATTCATCTGACAAGAGACTAATATCCAGAAGATACAAGGATTCAAACAACTCAACAGCCAAAAAGCAAATAATCACATTAAAAATGGGCAAATGATCTGAAGGGACATTTAGCAAAAGAAGACATAGAAATGGCCCGCAAGTACGTGAAAACATGCTCAACATTGCTAATCATCAGGGAAGTACAAGTTAAAACCACAATGAGATATCATCTCACCTCGGTTAGAATGGCTGTTATCAAAAAGACAACACACAAATGCTGACGAGGAGGCAGAGAAAAGAGAACTCTTATACAACATTGGTGGGAATGTACATTAGCATGCCATTATGAAAAACAGAATGGAGAATTCTTAAAATGCTAAATATAGAACTACCATATGATCCAGCAATCCCACTCCTGGATATTCATCCAAAAGAAAGGAGATCAGTATATCAAAGGAATACCTGCACTCTCATGTTTATTGCAGCGCTATTCACAGTGGCCAAGATACGGAATCAACCTATATGTCCAGCAACAAATGAATGTATATGTGTATACAATTTCAATGCTATTTGCCTGTAAAAAATAAAATGTTGTCATTTGCAGCAACATGGATGGAACTGGAGGTTATTATGTGAATTGAAATAAGCCAGGCACAAAAAGACAAACATTGCATGTGTTATTCATATGTGGGAGTTTTAAAAGTGGATCTCATAGAGATAGAGAGTAGGAAGATAGTTACCAGAAGCTGGGAAAGGTGCAGGGTGGGGTGAAGACAGATTGATGAATGAGTACAAACATACAGTTAGAAGGAATACGTTCTAGTGTGTGATAGCGCAGTAGGGTGAGTATAGTTAAAAATAATTTCTTGTATACTTCAAAATAGCTAGATGATGGCCAGGCACTGCGGCTCACACCTGTAATCCCAGCACTTTGGGAGGCCGAGTCGGGTGGATCACTTGAGGTCAGGAGTTTGAGACCAGCCTGGCCAACATGGTGGAACCCCGTCTCTACTAAACATATAAAACTTAGCCAGGTGGTAGTGGCACGCTTGTAGTCCCAGCTACTCAGGAGGCTGAGGCAAGAGTATCACTTGAACCCGGGAGGCGAAGGTTGCAGTGAGCCGAGATTGCGCCACTGCACTCTGGTCTGTGAGACAGAACAAGACTCTAACTCACAAAAAAAAAAGAAAAAGAAAAAAAGCTGGAAGAGAAGATATGAAATGTTCCCAACACATAGAAATGGCAAATATTTGAGGTGACGAATATCCTAATACCCTGATTTGATCATTACAAATTGTATGTATGTATTACAATGTCCCACGTACCCCATAAATGTGTACAGTTATTGTGTACCAACAAAAATAAATATGAATTCTAGAAACAAAACAACTGTAATTACTAAAAATACTTCTGGACATTGTTCTGAGCAGGAGACGCGAGAGGGGAGAAGAAAGGGCACGATACACAATGCTATTAAGGGTAAACAGCCTTTATCCCAAGTATATGGCAACACAGAGGGAATAAACAAATCACAGTGGGAAAGGGAGAAGAAAAGATATGTCTATATATATATTTACACCCAGCAGACTATGGAGGAAGCATCACCAGGGTTGAGCCTCATCAGTAAACACGTGGGCCTGGCATTGGGCCAGGGCCAGTCTGGAAGTCAAGTTAGCATTTTCCTTTTCCAGCTTACCTTTCTCTTGTAGCAACAGGTCCCTATCTTGACACATTAACTTATAAGCAGTAAGCAAGCACCATTCATGCCAGGAAATTCCCTCAGCGTCCTCTTTATCAACTAGAATTTCCTGCAGCATCTCACACACAGCCAACAGTTCAAAATGCACTCGCTTGGATTCCCAATGTTCACAAAAGCCAGTTTCCCTGGACCATTCAATGGCCAAGGGGGAGAACGGGGGAGTTCCCATCCCAGTGTGTGGGAAGTCTCCCAGCCTCCAGCCCAGGGTCTGCGACTGAAAAGTGGCATACTTTCGTTTTTGAATCCTGTTCGTGATACCAAAAAGTTCTGTGTGGGAAATGCCTGAGGGGAGAAGAAAAGGCACACACAATACTTTTAAGGGTAAATAGCCTTCATCCCAAGTATGTGGCGACACAGATATAATAAGCAAATCACAGTGGGGAAGGGACAAGAAAAGATGTATCTGTATATATTTGCACCCATCAGACTATGGAGGAAGCATCACCAGACCAGGAAGCAACAGCCTGGGCTCCAGAGGCGGCCGCCCATCTGCGCACAGAGAAGAGGTCTGGCGGAGCTTCTGTGGGGTCTGGGAGCCTAGCCCTTCTGTAGCATTCCTTTTTTGCCTGAGCCCCAGGCATGAGGGCCCTTTGTGACTGGACTTAGGGAACACAGGAAGGTTAGCCTATTCTCTAGATTCTGTTGTTTGTTTGCCTTCAGGTAGAAAATGTACCTTATCAGAACAAACAGTATAGGTTATTAGCTCCCGGGCAGATGCCCAGAGGCTGTTTACTGGCACATAACCATTCCTTGTGTTCAAGTTCAACTGAGTTCAAATTTGATACTTGACTTTTCCTCCACATGGTTCACACCTATAATCCCAGCACTTTGGGAGGCCAAAGCGGGTGGATCACTTGAGGTCAGGAGTTTGAGACCAGTCCGGCCAGTGTGGCAAGACCCCTGTCTCCACTAAAAACACAAAAATTAGCTGGGCGTGGTGGCGGGCACTTGTAGTCCCAGCTACTTGCGAAGCCGAGGCAGGGGAATCACTTGAACCTGGGAAGCGGAAGTTGCAGTAGCTGAGATTGTACCACTGCACTCTAGTCTGGGTGACAGAGCAAGACTCCATCTCGAAATTAAAAAAAAAATAAAATAAAAAGAAGAGAAGATTTGAAATGTTCCCAACACATAGAAATGACAAATATTTGAGGTGATGAATATCCTAACACCCTGATTTGATCATTACAAATTGTATGCATGTATTACAACATCCCATGTACCCCATAAATATGTACAATTATTGTGTACCAATAAAAATAAATAAATATGAGTTCTAGAAACAAAAAACCCTATAATTAGTAAAAAATCTTTCTGGACATGTAGAATATCATTGTGGACACAGTGAGAGGCACATGAACTGCAAGAAAGGTGTGAAGTGAGACCCAGGACACGGAATAGAAGTACCGGGGCACAGAGTCTGTCTCCCGCTCTGCCGCCCGGCGGGTGTATTTCTGTGGTCTGGAGCCCCTCTTGATCCTGGCTTCTGTCTCTGGTGCTTAGCTACCTTTGTGCCCCACCTTGTCCTTGCACATAATGGTTGCAATATTTTGAGGGGTGCAATGCGGGCGCCCTCCCCGGAGGCTGTGCATGTGCTTCTGGACGATCTCCCTTTGCACGCCCAGTGTAGTGTGGAGGGGATTTTCCGTAGACACCCCACTCCAGCACCCAAAGGTCGTGTTGTCTTCCCTCCCATGGGAATCAGTGTTCTCATTCACCCCCTAAACTCTCCTGGGTCTTCCTGCTTGGCTGACCCCACAGAGTCCTGCTTCCCTTCCATTGGGTCTGGTGATTATCTTGCCAGCATTCCAGTTTTTTAAAAAGACACTCGTTTTTTTTTTTGAGACAAAATCTCTCTTTGTTGCCCAGGCTGGAGTACAGTGGTGTGACCACGGCTCACTGTAGCCTTGACCTCCTGGGCTCAAGCCATCTTCCTGCCTCAACCTCCCCAGTAGCTGAGGCTACAGGTGTTCACCACCACACCCAGCTAATTAAAAACTTTTTTTTTAGAGAGACAGGGTCTGGCTATGTTGCCCAGGCTGATCTCCAACTCCTGGGCTCAAGCGACCCACATGCCTCAGCCTCCCAAAGTGCCAGGATTACAGATGGGAGACACCATGCCTGGCCAAAAAGACAGGATTAAAACACTGAGTCCACCGTATGATCTGGTTTCAGTGGGAGTATTGGTCTGACTGCATGGACCCTCCCATCCACTTTTCTCCCACTCCTGTGTCTGCGGCCCAATTCCACTTTCCTGGCTTATTCTCCTAAGAGGCTGAAATCCAGAGTGGAAAGGAGCTGGGCCCAGGAAATTAACTTGGGGTATTTTTTTAATGCTACGCCCAAATGCTCCCATGTGACTGGTTATTGGAACCTGCACAGATGTGGCCAGGGGAGGGCCCTTCCCGCTGCCAGGGGGATGCCACCACATGCGAGCAAGGGCAAGGGTCCCGCCCCTCCCTGCACCCAGGAGGCCTTCCAAGGTCAACCCAGTGCTGAGGTGGGGGGTGCAGTAGAGACCAGGAGCCACAGGGAGATATGACCATGGGCGGGACCCAGCCCGGGAACCCTGGATTCCGGCCCTGAGCTGGGGTGGGCAGGGTGGGGAGAGGGCACAGTGTGAGGACTCCGCCCACCCCAGTCCAGTCCCTGGAGGGAGTCTGTGCCAGGAGCCCAGGGACAGAGAAGGCTCCAACCCAGGGAAGGAGGCCCCACGGCTCCCTCAGCACCCAGGGCCTTGGGCATGTGCTGGAAAATGGGATCAGGGTCACTTTTAAATATTTTGACTGCCTTCCCCAATTATTCAACTGGAGTTAGTAAATACTGAGATTTGTTATTATCTAATCCAGTTTTAAACTTCTATTTTGAAAAATTATAGACTCACAGGAAACTGCAAATAGTAGAGCCCTATATTCTCCCCAGATCCTCCAATGGTGACATCCTATAAAGGATCCAAAGGTGTCCTTTTAAACAACACCTGTAATTGGGTGCTATTTCATTTATATAAAGTGTACAATTCACTGGTTTTAGTATATTCATAGAGTCGGATGTTATTTTTATACCTTTTTTTGTAATTTTTTTTTTTTTTTTTGAGGCAGGGTCTCACTTTGTCACTCAGGCTGGAGTGCATCTATGCAGGCATGGCTCACTGCAACCTTGACCTCCTGGGCTCACGTGATCCTCCCACCTTACCCTCCTGAGTAACTGGGACAACTGTTGTATGCCATCACACTTGGCTAATTTTTAACAAAATTTTTTGTGGAGATGAGGTTCCACTATTTGCCCAGGCTGGTCTCGAACTCCTGGGCTCAGGTGATCCTCCCATCCTGGCCTCCCAAAGTGCTGGGATTATAGACGTGAGCCACTCACCTGGCCCATTTTTAAACAAAGTTATAATGGAGAATGAGCTGAGCCTGTAATTGCCCAGTGGAATTTTGCCAGCTGCACAGAACAGCCAATTTACCAAGACAGTAGTAGTGCGGTAGAGAAAGTTTAATTAAGGCAGGGCTAGCCATGTGGTATACTGGAGCTTATTATGCAAATCAGCCTCTCTGAAAGCTGGGAGCCTAGAGTTTTTCAAGGATCATTTGCTGGGTATGGGGCTAGGGAATGGGAATACCAACTGGTTGGCTCAGAGATAAAAATCATAGGGGGTTGAAGCTGTCTTCTTGCAGTGAGTCAGTTCTTGGGTGAGATCACAAGCCCAGATGAGCCAGCTTCTTGGTATGGGCTACTGATCCAGGTGGCTCCAGCTGATCCACCAGAATACAGGGTCTGAAAAATACATCAGACACGAATCTTACATTTTTCAATTATGTTATCTATAGGAGCAACTGGGGAGGTTACAAATCTTGTGATCTCTGGCTACCTGACTCCTGAGTCATAATTCTAATCTTGGGGTCTTTCATTAGTCTTACAAAGACGGTTTTGGTTCCTGAATGAAGAGGAGATAGTTTTGGGAAGGGCTATTATCATCCTTGCTTCAGTGTTAAAATATAAACTGAATTCCTCCTAAAGTTAGCTTGGCCTATGCCCAGAAATGAACAAGGACAACTTGGAGGTTAGAGGCAAGTGTGGAGGAAAAGTTAAACGTTAAATTTGAACTCAAATGAACATGGACACAAACAATGGTCACCAAGTCCCAGAATGGGTTGTGTGAGCCCCTTGAGGCGTTTATCCAGCACTGTTTTGGAGAAATCTCTAATTCAATCTATTCCTATACATTAGTTATTGAAAAACAATAGAAAATTGCAAAAACAAGTTGACCCTTTTGTGTTCCTTGAGCCCAGTCACAAAGGCCCCTCATGACTGGGCCTCACGCCAAACAACTTGTTACAAAAAGAGCTAGGATCCCAGACCACGTCGAAGCTTCCTGAGACCTCTCCTCGTCTGTGCACAGATGGGTGGCCAATTCTGGAGCCCAGGCTGTTGCTTCCTGGTCTGGTAGTGAATCCTCCATAGTCCAGTGAGTGCAAATATATATATGTATCTTGGCCGGGCATGGTGGCTCATTCCTGCAATCCCAGCACTTTGGGAGGTGGATTGCCTGAGGTCAGGAGTTCAAGACCAGCCTGGCCAACATGGTGAAAGCCTGTCTCTACTAAAAATACAAAAGTTAGCCAGGCATGGTGGTGGGCACCTGTAGTCCCAGCTACTTGGGAGGCTAAGGCAGGAGAATTGCTTGAACCCAGGAGGTGGAGGTTGTGGTCACTCGAGATTGCACCACTATACTCCAGCCGGGGCCACAGAGCAAGATTTTGTCTCGGGGGCAGGGGAGTGGAAAAAAAAAAGAAAGACTATTTAGCCATTTGGCACAGAATTCCATCAGATTTGCATGTTTTATCTCATTTATAGCATTGCATACAGCAATAACATTTTAATTTCCATGTAGTTCTAAATATAACCTATTTATCAAAGTTTTTAAAAAGGATAAAGTGTTTCCTGGGTAACTTAATTGCATATAGAAATAGAGGGAGCCCAGCTCAGTCAGACTGCAGTGTGATTGACAGTTAATTAAAATATGTCTTTGAAAACTGAGTGAAAATACAGAGTTTGAAACTTTCTGAGACTTCTTATTAGATTCCTCTCCTTGGACAGGTCTTGGATGTCAAATGCTATCCCCAGCAGCCTCACATCTACAAAGCAGTGACACAATCATGCACCCACCACCAGCTGAGCAACTGAGAATACCGTGTTCACCAGGATACCCAGCACCCAGAGGCATCTCACTTTGCTGGTGGGAGTGCACTTGTTTGTTTGAAACAGAGTCTTGCTCTGTCACAAGGCTGGAGTGCAGTGGCGTGATCCTGGCTCACTGTAATCTCCACCTCCTGGGTTCTAGCGATTCTTCTGCCTCAGCCTCCCGAGTAGCTGGGACTACAGGTGCGTGCCACCACACTCAACTTTTTTTTTTTTTTTTGGTACGGAATCTCACTCTATCGCCCAGGCTGGAGTACAGTGGCACAATCTCGGCTCACTGCAAACTCCTCCTCCTGGGTTCACACCATTCTCCTGCCTCAGCCTCTCAAGTAGCTGGGACTACAGGTGCCCGCCCCCACGCCTGGCTAACTTTTGTATTTTTAGTAGAGACAGGCTTTCACCATGTTGGCCAGGCTGGTCTTGAACTCCTGACCTCAGGCAATCCACCTCCCAAAGTGCTGGGACTACAGGTGCCCGCCCCCACGCCTGGCTAATTTTTTGTATTTTCAGTGGAGACGGAGGTTCACCGTGTTAGCCAGGATGGTCTCGATCTCCTGACCTCATGATCCGCCCGCCTTGGCCTCCCAAAGTGCCGGGATTACAGGCGTGAGCCACCGCGCCCAGCTGGGAGTGCCTTTTGTACAAACACCTGGGGAAACTGTTTGGCAGTGTCTACTAAAGCTGAACCTACCCAAACCCTACGGCCTGGCAACTTCCAACATGTGAGTGAATAAGTTTAACTGTGAGTGAATAAGCCAGACGCAGAGAGTACATGGTGTGCGCATCCTTGTTAACTGATAAAGAAAAGCGGCTCAGAACAGCCTGAGGAACGGGGAGTCTGCAAAATGCATCAGGTCCAGAGGGACAGGATCACGGGACCTTGGTCACAGCCCCGCAGCCATGCCCAGGGGTAATTGTTTAAGGACTTTGTTTTTTTCTTTCCTTCCCTGTAGTTTCCAGGCTGACTAATAAATTACCTAAAATATTACCACAAGTTGCACAATGTGAGCCTCACCCATTATCTTCATGCTTCTGGAATTTGTGATACAAAGAACCATGTATAATAAATCACCAGGTTATGTTATTTTAATGAAACAATAAAAATTTTTGGTAAACAACTTAGGAACTGCCCCATTTTTCCTTTAGAAACTGACTTGTGGCTGGGTTTGGTGGCTCGCACATGTAATCCCGGTGCTTTGTGAGGCCAAGGATTGGGAGGAGGGCTTGAGGCCAGCAGTTCAAGGCTGCAGTGAGCTGTGATCATACCACTGCCCTCTAGCCTGCATAACAGAGTGAGACCCTATCTCTATTAAAAAAAAAAAAAGCCAGGCATAGTGGTATGCACCTACAGTCCATGGTTCTAGCTACTCAAAGGCTGGGACTAAAGGCTGAGGTGGGAGGATCACTTGGGCCCAGGAGTTTCAGGCTGCAGTGAGATATGATCTCACCACTGCACTCCAGCCTGGGCAACAGAGCAAGACCCTGTCTCTAAAAAACAAACAAAGAAACCCCCCAAAACCACAATTGTATCTGTGGCTAATCAGAGCTTATATTCAGGGTGACTTGAATCTATGTCTCTGGACTGCAGTCCTCAACCTTAGCTCAAGTAAATGCTCTACTTATATTAGTTTTGCTTCAGTTTCTTTCCTTCCTTCCCTCCTTCCCTCCTTCCCTCCTTCCTTCCTTCCTTCCTTCCTTCCTCCCTCCATTCCTCCCTCCCTCCCTCTCTCTCTCTCTTTCTTTCTTTCTTTCTTGACAGAGTTTCACTCTGTCACCCAGGCTGGAGTGCAATGACTCACTGCAACCTCCCCCCAGCCCGGGTTCAAGTGGTTCTCCTGCCTCAGCCTGCCAAGTAGCTGGGATTATAGGCACCCCCTACCATGCCTGGTTAATTTTTGTATTTTTAGTAGAGAAGGGGGTTTCACCATGTTGACCAGGCTGGTCTCGAACTTCTGACTTCAGGTGATCCACCTGCCTCAGCCTCCCAAAGTGCTGGGATTACAGGTGTGAGCCACCGTGCCTGGTGCCTCAGTTTCTTAATTTTGGTTGGCATTTTCCTGGTGGTGTCCGGAGGATTCAGCGCTATTCCTCCCCTGCCGCCACCTGGCATCCTCTTTCAGACTCAACAATCCGAACCAGTATGAACCCTCTGTGTTCCTCTGACTCCAGAGGTTTCCTTGGGTGCAAAGGTTGAGTCCTGAATTCAGACCTGCCTTCTTTTGGTTGAGGTCTACATCTTTTTCTAAGTTTTAATTTTAATTTTTTGTGCATATATGTGTATATATTTATGGGGAACAAAAGATGTCCCCCATAAATGCAACACGTAATCATTTCATCGTGGAAATGGGGTATCCACCCCCACAAGCATTTATCCTTTATGTTACAAACAATCCAATTATACTCTTTTAGTTCTTTTAAAATGTAAAATTAAATTATTATTGACTATAGTCCCCCTTTTGTGCTATCAAATACTAGGTCTTATTCATTGTTTCTAACAGTTTGTTTTGTATTCACGAACCACCTCCCCTTCACCCTCCCACTACCCTTCTCAGCCTCTGGTAATCATCCTTCTACTCTCTGTCTCCACGAGTTCAATTGTTTTGACTTTTAGATCCCACAAATAAATGGGAACATGCGATGTTTGTCTTTCTGAGACTGGCTTATTTCATTTATCGTAATGACCTCTAGTCCATCCATGTTTTTGCAAATGACTGGATCTCATTCTTTTTTATGGCTGAATAGTACTCTATTGTGTGTAAGTACCTCTGTTGATGGACATGTAGGTTGCTTCCAAATTTTGGCTGTTGTGAAGAGGCCGAAATTTTATTTGGGCTGTTTTCCAAACCCTTTCTTTCCTGCAAGAGTGAGGGCTTCTGTCTCTGTCTCTGGACAGGAGATTTAGGCAAAAGCTCTGCAGAGAATGTCTGTCTTCTCCTTGGCCTCGTGGCAGGGGTTTTGGGTTACAGCATTGGAGTCCTAGTGTAACTGCTCAGTGGGTTCCTCTTGCCACTGCTCAGAGGGAGCCAATTTATCAAGTCAGGGAATTGCAATAGAGAAAGAAAGAGTTTAAGGCCGGACGCGGTGGCTTATGCCCGTAATTCCAGCACTTTGGGAGGCTGAGGTGGGCAGATAACCTGAGGTCGGGAGTTTGAGACCAGCCTGACCAACATGGAGAAACCCCATCTCTATCAAAAATACAAAATTAACCAGGCGTGGTGGTGCTTGCCTGTAATCCCAGCTACTTGGGAGGCTAAGGCAGGAGAATCGCTTGAACTTGGGAGGTGGAGGTTGTCATGATCTGAGATTGCGCCATTGCACTCCAGCCTGGGCAACAAGAGTGAAACTCCGTCTCGTAAATAAATAAATAAATAAATAAATAAATAAAAGAGTTTAACACATGTTATCACCGGCTAAACAGGAACTAAAATTTTATTACTACTCAAATCAGCCTCCCTGAAAATGCAAAGTCTAGGATTTTTTAAAGATAGTTTGGCGGGCAGGAGGATAGGGAAGTGGGAGTGCTGACTGCTTGGGTTGGGGATGAAATCACCAGGAGTCAAAGCTGCCCTCTTGGGCTGAGTTGGTTCTTCAGTGGAGATCACAAGACAAGATGAGCCAGTTTACCAGTCAGTGTAGCATCAGCTGAACCATCAGAATGCAGGGTCTGAAAAACACCTCAAACACTAACCTTAGGTTTCATAATAGTAATGTTATCTATGGGAGCAACTGGGGAGGTCAGGAATCTTGTGGCCTCTGGCTGCATGACTCCTGTGCCAAAAGTTCTCATCTTGTGGCTCATTTGTTAGTTTTACGAAGGCAAGAAGAGGGTTCGATCCCCAGGCAAGGAGAGGGTTTGCTTTGGGGAGAGACTGTTATCATGTTTGCTTCAACCTTAAAACTCTAAATTCCTTCCTTCCTCCTTTGGCCCACACCCAGGAATGAACAAGGGCAGCTTGGAGGTTAAAAGCAGGGTGGAGGTGGTTAGGTCAGATCTCTTTCACTGTCGTAATTTTCTCATTGTTATATTTTTTCAAAGGTGGTTTCACTAGCACTGGTGATTTCACTTTTTTTGACCTAAAATTACATAGCATGATTTTAAAATTGTAGCTGTTTCGTATTGCTAGTAATTTGGACTTGTCTTTTCAATTGTGACCAATTTCTGCTAGTTTCAAGCCAAAGGGTGCATGAGGGTGAGTTCTCTCACCTGGAAGTTAAGAGACACTTGCTCCCTCCAAACCCAGCTGGATGCTGTAGGGGACTAGAGATTTTATGGGGGTGCTGGGAGGTTTGTCCATGATGTGTCGCAGTCTGAGAGGGCCTCCCTGCAGCACAGACCCCAGCTGGAAGGTGCACATCAGGGCTGGTCACCTGGCGCCTTCAGCACTCTACCACTGCAAGGGGACCGGGGATTCTGAGACACATAAGACAGTCAATCACGGCTCACTAGGACCCCAGGGAGTGACACTCGCAAGCAGCACACTTGAAACTCTGTCCCAGCCTTGATCACTTTTGAGAAGGAATTTCTAAAAGTATGGGAAAATGGTCGTCAAAAACTGAGCTTTCCTTTAAGGGGCAACCCCCCTTGGAAGCACCAATTGCGTTTGTGGGTCACCCCCGTACAGCACCATGCTGTGGACACCCAGGTAGATGCATCCACATGACTCAGGATGACCCCAAATTGCAATGACCAAAATCGGGGTCTTTGGAAATTTCTAAGTTAATATGTTTGTGCACATGATTATCAGGTTTTAGAACCAGACAAATTGAACAACAGGCCTATTTTAATGGTAGGTAGAAGCTTCTAAGAGGGGTATGGAAAAAATGGCCTCCCTCTAGGAGATAAGTAAAAATTGTCAGAAACGATTTCACAACTAAAGAAAACCTTGAAAATGTCTTCTCTTTCTCCTCCCACTGCTCTGCTGTTGCCTCCTCCCACACCTCTACATCCACTTTTGTTAGGCCTTCCATGCTCTGGTTACCATCTCTCCTACCCCTCCTCCGCCAGATGAAGAGGCTCAGCAAATCCCAGAACACTCTTGCAGATCTTCTGGTCAACCTGCTTCGTTCATCTCAGGCAGCTCCAGCAGCTGACTGGCCAGACCTAACCTCTTAAGAAGAGGCAGATAAGCCCACATGACCACAGAGGGGTCTGCTTCTCTTGCAAGAAACAAAGTCACCTTTAAAAAGATTGCAAACAACTTAAATTGCAACAGGAGAGACAAACCACCCAAGAGAAATAGAGCTGCTCTGGGGAGGCTAAGGGGGCATTTCTATTTCTCCTTCGTCTCCCATTAGGAGGAGTGGGCACACTGCTGAGTGAAGAGACTCCTGCCCTCACTGACACCAGAGCTGTCTTCTCTGTTCTCAACCCCATCACATGTAACTGTCCCCTTCCTCAGAGGAACAAAACCACTGAAATGGTGGGAGTGCCTAACCAATCCATGACTGTAAGACCCAAGTTTCAGAATTTCAAATGGGGACTGTGAGACTATTTTTGCATGGCTGCAAAGAAACACCTGAAGCTGGGCATGGTGCCTCACGCCTGTAATCCCAGCACTTTGGGGGGCCGAGACAGGTGGATCACCTGAGGTCAGGAATTCGAGACCAGCCTGGTCAACATGGTGAAGCCCTGTCTCTACTAAAAATGCAAAAATTAGCCAGGCATGTGTCAGGCCTCTGAGCCCAAGCTAAGCCATCATATCCCCTGTGACCTGCACATATACATCCAGATGGCCTGAAGCAACTGAAGAATCACAAAAGAAGTGAAAATGGCTGGTTCCTGCCTTAACTAATGACATTACCTTGTGAAATTCCTTCTCCTGGCTCAGAAGCTTCCCCACTGAGCACCTTGTGAACCCTGCCCCTGCCTGCCAGAGAACAACACCCTTGGACTGTAATTTTCCACTACCTACCCAAATCCTATAAAACGGCCCCACCCCTATCTCCCTTCGCTGACTCTCTTTTCGGACTCAGCCCGCCTGCACCCAGGTGAAATAAACAGTCTTGCTGCTCACACAAGGCCTGTTTGGTGGTCTCTTCACACGGATGCACATGACATTTGGTACCGAAGACACAGGACACAAGGACTCCTTCAGGAGACGAGTCCCCTGTCCTTGCCCTCACTCCATGAGGAGATCCACCTACAACCTCGGGTCCTCAAACCAACCAGCCCAAGGAACATCTCATGAATTTCAAATCGGGTAAGCGGTCTTTTCACTCTCTTCTCCAGCCTCTCTCACTACCCTTCAGTCTCCCTGCTCTTCCAATTCCAGTTCTTTTTCCTCTCTAGTAGAGACAAAGGAAACACATTTTATCCATGGACCCAAAACTCTGGCACTGGTCACAGACTCGGGAAGACAGTCTTCCCTTGGTGTTTAATCACTGGGGGGACACCCACCTGATTATTCACCCACACTCCATTGGTGTCTGATCACTGCGGATACGCCTGCCTTGGTCATTCACTCACATTGACTTGGTGGCGAGTCAATTGCAGGGACGCCTGCTTTGGCTGCTCACCCACACTGGAGCCCAGGGCTGCTCACCACCCCCCTTCTCCGAGTCTCTACCCTCTCTTTTCTCTGGGCTTGCTTCCTTCACTATGGGTAACCTTCCACCCTCCATTACCCCTTCTTCTCCCTTAGCCTGTGTTCTCAAAAACTTAAAACCTCTTCAACTCTCATCTGTCCTAAAACCTAAGCGTCTTATTTTTTTCTGCAACACCACTTGGCCCCAGTACAAACTCGATAATGGTTCTAAATAGCCAGAAAATGGCACTTTCGATTTCTCCATTTTATAAGACCTGGATGATTTTTGTTGAAAAAATGGGCAAATGGGTCTGAGGAGCTTGATGTCCAGGCATTCTTTTACACATTGGTCCCTCCCTCGTCTCTGCTCCCAGTGTGACTTGTCCCAAATCTTTCTTCCTTCTCTCCTGTCTGTTTGTTCAGTCTCCACCCCAAGCTCTGAGTCCTTTGAATCCTCCTTTTCTACAGACCCATCTGACCTCTCCCCTCCTCCCCAGGCTGCTCCTCGCCAGGCTGAGGCAGGTCCCAATTCTTCCTCAGCCTCCGCTCCCCCACCCTATAATCCTTTTATCACTTCCTCTCTTCACACCCGGTTGGCTTACAGTTTCGTTCAGTAGCTAGCCCCCCCCCACCTGCCCAACAATTTCCTCTTAAAGAGGTGGCTGGAGCTGAAGGCATAGCCAAGGTTAATGCTCCTTTTTCTTTAGTTGACCTCTCCCAAATCAGTTAGTGTTTAGATTATTTTTCATCAGATATGAAAACCCAGCCCAGTTCATGGCTTGTTTGGCAGCAACCCTGAGATGCTTTAAGCCCTAGACCCTGAAAGGTCAAAAGGCCATCTTATTCTCAATATGGGTTTTATTACCCAACCTGCTCCCGACATTAGAAAAAGCTCCAAAAATTAGATCCCAACCCTCAAACTCTACAACAGGACTTAATTAACCTCGCCTTCAAGGTATACAATAATAGAGTAGAGGCAACCAAGTAGCAACGTATTTCTGAGTTGCAGTTCCTTGCCTCCACTGTGAGAGAAACCCCAGTCATGTCTCCAGCACATGAGAACTTCCAAACGCCTGAACCACAGCAGCCAGGCATTCCTCCAGGACCACCTCCCCCAGGATCTTGCTTCAAGTGCTGGGATTCTGGCCACTGGGCCAAGGAATGCTCGCAGCCCAGAATTCCTCCTAAGCTGTGCCCCATCTGTGTGGGACCCCACTGGAAATTGGACTGTCTAACTCACCTGGCACCCAGAGCCCCTGGAACTCTGGCCCAAGGCTCTCTGACTGACTCTTTCCCAGATCTTCTCTGCTTAGTGACTGAAGACTGACGCTGCCTGATCACCTCGAAAGCCCTCTAGACCATCACGGACGCCGAGCTTCGGGTAACTCTCACAGTGGAGGGTAAGTCCGTCCCCTACTTAATCAATATGGAGGCTAATCACTCCACATTACCTTATTTTCAAGGACCTGTTTCCTTTGGCTCCATAACTGTTGTGGGTATTGATGGCCAGCCTTCTAGACCTCTTGAAACTCCCCAAATCTGGTGCCAACTTAGACAAAATTATTTTATGCACTCCTTTTTAGTTATCCCCACCTGCCCAATTCCCTTATTAGGTCAAAGCATTTTAACTAAATTATCTGCTTCCCTGACTTTTCCTAGGCTACAGCTACACCTCATTGCCGTTGTTTTCCCCAGTTCAAAGTCTCCTTCACATCCTTCCCTTGTATCTCCCCACCTTAATCCACAAGTATAGGACACCTCTACTCCCTCCTTGGCGGCTGAGCATGCACCCCTTATCATCCCATTAAAACCTAATCATCCTTACCCCGCTCAATGCCAATATCCCATCCCACAGCATGCTTTGGAAAGGTTAAAGCCTGCTATCACCCACCTGTTAAAACATGGCCTCTTAAAGCCTATAAATTTTCCTTACAATTCCCCCATTTTACCTGTCCAAAAACCAGACAAGCCTTACAAGCTAGTTCAGGATCTGTGCCTTATCAATCAAATTATTTTACTTATCCACCCCAAGGTGCCAAACCCATATACTCTCCTATCCTCAGTACCTCCCTCCACAACCCCTCCACAACCCATTATTCTGTTCTGGATCTCAAACATTCTTTCTTTACTATTCCTTTGCACTCTTCATCCCAGCTTCTCTTCACTTTCACTTAGACTGACCCGGACACCCATCAGTCTCAGAAATTTACCCGGACTGTACTGCCGTAAGGCTTAACAGACAGCCCCTATTACTTCAGTCAAGACCTTTCTTATAATTCACTTTCTTTCCATCCATCTGCTTCTCACCTTATTAAATATTTTGATGACCTTCTACGTTATAGCCCCTCCTACAAATCTTCCCAACAGGACACCCTCCTGCTCCTCCAACATCTATTCTCAAAAGAATATCTTGTATCCCCCTCCAAATCTCAAATTGTTTCTTCATCCATTACCTACCTCGGCATAATTCTTCGTGAAAACACGTGTGCTCTCCCTGCCGATTGTGTCCAACTGATCTCTCAAACCCCAACCCCTTCTACAAAACAACAACTCCTTTCCTTCCTGGGCATGGTTGAACACTTTTGCCTTTAGATACCTGGTTTTGCCATCCTAAAAAAATCATTATATAAACTCACAAAAGGAAACCTAGCTGATCTCATAGATCCTGAATCCTTTCCCCACTCCTCTTTCCATTCCTTGAAGACAGCTTTAGAGACTGCTCCCACACTAGCTCTCCCTGACTCATCCCAACCCTTCTTTCATTACACACAGCCAGAGTGCAGGCTTGTGTAGTCAGAATTCTTACACAAGGACCAGGACCGTGCCCTGTAGACTTTTTGTCCAAACAACTTGACCTTACTCTTTTAGCCTAGCCCTCACGTCTCCATGCAGCAGCTGCTGCTGCCCTCATACTTTTAGAGACCCTGAAAATCACAAACTATGCTCAACTCACTCTCTACAGTTCTCATAACTTCCAAAATATATTTTCTCCCTCACACCTGACGCATATACTTTCTGCTCCCTGGCTCCTTCAGCTATACTCACTCTTTGTTGAGTCTCTCACAATTACCATTGTTCCTGGCCCAGATTTCAATCCAGCCTCCAGCATTATTCCGGATACCACACCTGACCCCCATGATTGTATCTCTCTGATCCACCTGACAATCACTCCATTTCCCCATATTTCCTTCTTTCCTGTTTCTCACCCTGATCATACTTGGTTTATTGGTGGCAGTTCCACCAGGTCTAATCACCACTCACCAGCAAAGGCAGGCTATGCTATAGTATCTTCCACATCTATCATTGAGGCTACCGCTCTGCCCCTTCCAGTACCTCTCAGCAAGCCAAATTCATTGCCTTAACTCAGGCCCCAACTCTTGCAAAGGGACTATGCATCAATATTTATACTGACTGTAAATATGCCTTCCATATCCTGCACCACCATGCTGTTATATGGGCTGAAAGAGGTTTCCTCACTACGCAAGCGTCCTCCATCATTAATTCCTCTTTAATAAAAACTCTTCTCAAGGCCACTTTACTTCCAAAGGAAGCTGGAGTCATTCACTGCAAGGGCCATCAAAATGCATCAGATCCCATCATTCAGGGCAATGCTTATGCTGATAAGGTAGCTAAAAAAGCAGCTAGCATTCCAACTTCTATCCCTCATGGCAGTTTTTCTCCTTCCCATCTGGTTACTCCCACCTACTCCCCCGCTGAAACTTCCAGCTATGAATCTCTTCCCACACAAGGCAAATGGTTCTTGGACCAAGGAACATACCTCCTTCCAACCTCACAGGCCCATTCTATTCCGTCGTCATTTCATAACCTCTTCCATGTAGGTTACAAGCCGCTAGCCCACCTCTTAGAACCTCTCATTTCCTTTCCATTGTGGAAATCTATTCTCAAGGAAATCACTTCTCAGTTGTTCCATCTGCTATTCTACTACTCCTCAGGGATTGTTCACGCCCCCTCCCCTCCCTACACATCAAGCTCGGGGATTTGCCCCCACCCAGGACTGACAAATTGACTTTGCTCACATGCCCTGAGTCAGGAAACTAAAATACCTCTTGTTCTGGGTAGACACTTGCACTGGATAGGTCTGAAAAGGTCCACAGCAGTCATTTCTTCCCTTCTGTAAGACATAATTGTTGGGAGCAGGCCCCCCCAAAATCTGGCCATAAACTGGCCCCAAAATTGGCCATAAATAAAATCTCTGCAGCACTATGACATGTCCATAATGGCCCTAACGCCCAAGCTGGAAGGTTGTGGGTTTACAGGAATGAGGGCAAGGAACACCTGGCCCGCTCAGGGCAGAAAACTGCTTAAAGGCATTCTTAAGTCACAAACAAAAGCATGAGCAATCTGTGTCTTAAGGGCATGTTCCTGCTGCAATTAATTTGGCCCACCCCTTCATTTCCCATAAGGGATACTTTTAGTTAATTTAATAACTATAGAAAATGCTAATGACTGGTTTGCTGTTAATCAATATGTGGGTAAATCTCTGTTCAGGGCTCTCAGCTCTGAAGGCTGTGAGACCCCTGATTCCCCACTTCACACCTCTATATTTCTGTGTGTGTGTCTTTTTTTTTTTTTCAGATGGCAGCTTGCTCTGTCACCCAGGCTGGATTGCGGTGGCGCAATCTCGGCTCACTGCAAGCTCCACCTCCTGGGTTCACACCATTCTCCTGCCTCAGCCTCCTGACTAGCTGGGACTACAGGCACCCACCACCATGCCTGGCTAATTTTTTGTATTTTTAGTAGAGATGGGGTTTCACTGTGTTAGCCAGGATGGTCTCGATCTCCTGACCTCGTAATCCGCCCGTCTCGGCCTCCCAAAGTGCTGGGATTACAGGCGTGAGCCACCACGCCCAGCCA
>NW_012116488.1:2519580-2533009 GCF_000951035.1 Colobus angolensis palliatus
TCAATATGTGGGTAAATCTCTGTTCAGGGCTCTCAGCTCTGAAGGCTGTGAGACCCCTGATTCCCCACTTCACACCTCTATATTTCTGTGTGTGTGTCTTTTTTTTTTTTTCAGATGGCAGCTTGCTCTGTCACCCAGGCTGGATTGCGGTGGCGCAATCTCGGCTCACTGCAAGCTCCACCTCCTGGGTTCACACCATTCTCCTGCCTCAGCCTCCTGACTAGCTGGGACTACAGGCACCCACCACCATGCCTGGCTAATTTTTTGTATTTTTAGTAGAGATGGGGTTTCACTGTGTTAGCCAGGATGGTCTCGATCTCCTGACCTCGTAATCCGCCCGTCTCGGCCTCCCAAAGTGCTGGGATTACAGGCGTGAGCCACCACGCCCAGCCATGTGTGTGTCTTTAATTCCTCTAGTGCCACTGGCTTAGAGTCTCCCTGACCAAGCTGGTGTTGGCAAGTGGCGTCCATTTGTAGGGGCTCAAATCCATGTTGAAGGGTCGCCAGAGCGACGGTTGGAATGGAAAACTAGCTGGAGGACACCCAAGTACTCTTAAAGCAATTCCCGCGGTGAGTAAGAAGGGGAGTTTGGAAGCATTAGGGTAACAATGGGGCAAGTTTGGGGTCTGGTTCGTTCCACCTTGGAACTTTTTCACACTGATGATGAGGAGGAACAAGAGTATACCGAAGTAATAGAAGAGGTTACAAAGCATGTTTATGTGCCGCTGAAGCTAAAGCGGCAAAGGAAGGAGAGGTTCATCCCTACCCTTTTGCACCACCTCATTATTGTTTTGAAGAAAATGACCCCCCCCGATCTTTCTTTTCCAGAGGACACTGGGCGAAAAGTAGTTGCCCCCGTGACTGAGCAGCACTTGAGTGATGGCTCTTAGTTCTATTCAGGCAGGAATTCAGCAAGCTAGATGAGAGGGTGATTTAGAGGCTTGGCAGTTCCCTGATAGAATACACCCCCCAGATCAACAGGGAAATATTACAGCTACATTTGAGCCTTTTCCTTTTAAATTACTCAAAGAATTAAAACAAGCAGTAAGTCAGTATGGACCAGGTTCTCCTTTTGTAATGGGACTGTTAAAGAATGTTACTGTTTCCAGTTGAATGATACCTACTGACTGGGACGCTCTTACTTGAGCTTGTCTAACTCCTCAGTTCTTACAATTTAAAACTTGGTGGGCAGATGAAGCTTCCATTCAGGCTGCTTGCAATGCTCAGGCCCAACCTCAAATTAATGTAACTGCAGACCGACTTTTGGGGGTTGGCGACTGGGCTGGTTTAGATGCACAACTGGTCATACGGGATGATGCCATAGAACAGCTTAGAGGAGTGTGCATTAGAGCTTGGGAAAAAATCACTTCAGGTGGGGAAAAATACCCTTCCTTTAGTGCTATAAAACAGGAACCCAGAGAACCATATATTGATTTTGTAGGTCAGTTACAGGAGTCTCTTAAAAAGATGATTACAGATTCTGCTGCTCAGGATATAGTGTTGCAGTTATTAGCTTTCCACAATGCTAATCCCGATTGCCAGGCTGCTCTGCGACCTATCAGAGGGAAAGCACATTTAGTTGATTATATCAAGGCCTGTGATGGTATCGGAAGTATTCTGCATAAAGCTACCTCGTTGGCACGGACAATGGCAGGACTGAGAGTGGATAAAGGAAATACTCCATTTCCTGGAGCTTGTTTTAACTGTGGGAAGCATGGTCATACTAAAAAAGAATGTAGAAAAAAATCAGCGAGTCAGGCCACCAGATAGGGGAAAAAAGAAAACTGTTGAACCTGAAATATGTGCAAAATGTAAAAAAGGGTAACACTGGGCTAGTCAGTGTCACTCTAAGTTTGATAAAGAAGGGAACCCGATTTCGGGAAATGCCATGAGGGACCCGTACCAGGCCCCATTCTAAACCCAGGCATTTCCAGCTCAGGTCATTCCCTCACCCCTGTACAATGTCTGTCCCCTGCCATAGTCGGTAGTGCTGCAGTAGATTTATGCTGCACAAAAGCTGTGAGCCTTCTGCCCGGGGAACCCCCTCAAAAGGTCCCAACAGGAGTCTGTGAACCCTTGCCAGCAGGGACAATAGGATTAGTTTTAGGACGGTCTAGTTTAAGTTTAAAAGGTGTACAAATACATACAGGAGTCACTGATTCAGATTATAATGGGGCAATTCAAATTGTTATGTCCACTTCTGTTCCCTGGAAAGCAGAGCCAGGAGAGCACATGGCACAGCTCCTGATGGTGCCGTATGTGGGAATGGGAAAAAGTGAAATTAAATGAACAGGAGGATTTGAAAGCACAAATAAACAAGGCAAAGCAGCTTATTGGGTAAATCAAATTACTGATAAATGTCCTACCTGTGAAATAACTATTCAAGGAAAGAAATTTAAAGGTTTGGTAGATACAGGAGCAGACATTTCAATCATTTCTCTACAGCACTGGCCATCCACGTGGCCAATTCAACCTGCTCAATTTAACATAGTTCGAGTTGGTAAAGCCGCTGAAGTATATCAAAGTGGTTATATTTTGCATTGTCAGGGGCCCAATGGACAACCTGGGACTAGTCAACCAATTATAACTTCTGTACCTATAAATTTATGGGGAAGAGATTTATTACAACAACGGGGAGCACAAGTTCTAATTCCAGAACAATTATATGGACTATGTGGATGATAAACTTTGTGCTGCCCTGACTCGAGAAATATTACTCCAATGTCATGATCACTTGCAAAATTCAATTTCTCACACTGGTTTAATTATAGCTCCTGACAAAATTCAGACTACTCCTCCTTACTCCTACTTGGGGACCTTAGTAAATGACACTACCATTGTGCCACAGAAAGTAACCATATGTAGGGATAAATTAAAAGCATTAAACAATTTTCAAAACTTACTAGGGGATATTAATTGGATATGACCTGCTCTAGGCATTCCTACCTATGCCATGAGTAATCTGTTTTCTATCCTTAGAGGAAATCCTAGTCTCACTAGCCCTCGGCAATTAACAGAGGTGGAGGCAAAGTTACAACTGATTGAGAAGCAAGTCCATAAAGCTCAGATAAATAGAATAGATCCAGAGAAGACTCTAGATTTGCTAATCTTTTCAACTCAGCATTCACCTACTGGTGTTAGTGTCCAAGAACAGGACTTAGCAGAGTGGCTTTTTCTTCCACATACTAATTCACGGACTCTTAACTCCTTATTTAGATCAAATCGTTACTATGAGAGGGATTGGGAGAACTCAGATTGTTAAATTACATGGATATGATCCTGGAAAAATTATTGTCCCTCTCATAAAGGCACAAATACAGCAAGCTTTTATAAATAGTCTTACTTAGCAAACCCATTTAGCTGACGTTGTGGGTATTCTCGATAATCACTTTCCTAAAATGAAGCTGTTTCAGTTTTTGAAATTAGCTAATTGGATTCTCCATAAAATAACTAAATTTAAACCAATTGAAGGTGCTGAGAATGTTTTTACAGATGGTCTAGTAATGGTAAAGCTTCTTATTTTGGCTCAAAAAGTAAAGTTTTTCAGACGCCCTATACTTCAGCTCAAAAAGCAGAGCTTGTAGCTGTAATTGAGGTATTGACTGCTTTTGATCTGCCTATTAATGTGATTTCTGACTCTTCATAGGTGGTTCACTCCACACAGTTAATTGAAAATGCTCAGTTACGATTTCATACAGATGAACGACTGATGACTTTATTTACCCAATTGCAAGCAGCAGTTAGGAGTAGAATGCGCCCTTTTACATCTCTCACATTAGGGCTCATACACCTCTTCCAGGACCTTTGACTGAAGGGAATCAAATGGCTGATTGCCTAGATGCTACTGCAATATCTAATGCTAGACACTTTCACAATTTGACCCATGTTAATGCCTCTGATCTCAAACGCAGATACAGCAATACCTGGAAAGAAGCTAAAGCTATTATCCAGTGATGCCCAACTTGCCAAATGGTACATTCCTCATCTTCTACAGGAGGAGTTAATCCTCGAGGACTGGAACCTAACTCTATTTGGCAAATGGATGTCACACATCTTCCCTCGTTTGGGAGACTAGCTTATGTACATGTATGTGTGGACACCTTTTCTCACTTTGTCTGGGCTACATGCCAAACAGGAGAATCTTCTGCATATGCTAAATGTCATCTTTTGCAGTGTTTTGTGGTGATGGGCATTCTAGCTTCTATTAAAACAGATAATGCCTCAGGCTATACTAGCCAAGCTCTAGCTACATTTTTCTCTGTGTGGAATATTAAACACATTACTGGTATCCCATGTGATTCTCAGGGACAAGCCATAGTGGAAAGAATGAATCTCTCCCTAAAACAGCAGTTGCAAAAGCAGAAAGGGGGAGATAAAGTATATGGAACCCCATAAATGCAGTTGAACCTAGCATTATTAACTTTAAATTTTTTGAGCCTGCCCAAAGGCCAGATATTATCAGCAGCTGAACAGCATCTACAGAAACCAGTTGCAAAGACAGAAACAGAACATATGATTTGGTGGAGAGATCCAGTAACAAAAACTTGGGAAATAGGTAAAATAATAACTTGGGGTAGAGGTTATGCTTGTATTTCTCCAGGCCAAAATCAACAGCCAATTTGGATACCATCAAGACACCTGAAACCTTATAATGAGCCAGATGCCAAGGAGGAGATTCCGGGAGGATCCCGAGGACCCCCTGGTTGCAGCCATGTCAAGGCTGACGCTGAGGAGGACCCCAACTGTCACAAGCAACACCTGTCAAACACAGCCACTCACCTGGGGACAAATCAAGAAGCTGTCACAGATGGCGGAAGAAAACCTGAGGAAAGCGGGACAACCAGTCACAATGAATAATTTGATGGTAGCTATGACAGTGGTTATCACCACTGCTGTGAGTATTCCTTCAATAAGGGCTGACACAGAGAACAATCATACTTATTGGGTATATTTATCAATCTTGGCTGGCAATAATGCCTGGATGCAATCACTATGACACAGTTACACATGCTTTCTGATCTCAGTACTTACCATAATAAATCTGCTCCTATAATTGAGGCATACCGCCCTCAAAAACCTATTTGTAAACAGGATTGGACCCAGTCAGAAAAATGAACATACTCATTTAGGAAGATTGCTTTGCAGAACAGGCAGAGGTGCTGCACAATGATTCCTATGGAATCATTATTAATTGGTCCCCTGAGGGGATGTTTAGCTTGAATTGCACCTCTCAGTCTGGGTGCCATGGCCACACTATGTTCAGATGATCTGAACAAAATTGTCAGATGGTCAAAATTATAAGAAGTATGGCAAAAGTTCCTATTATCTGGAACCATGGCGGTATAGTGGCACCTCAACCTCAAATGATACGGCCCACTCTGGAGCTAAACCTAAGGATTTGTGCTATTAAATGCTCTTAATAAGATCAAAATTTGGGAAAGAGTAAAAAAGCATCTAGAAGGACACTCTACAAACTTGTCTTTGGATATAGCAAAATTAAAAGAACAAATATTTAAAGCATCCCAGGCACACCTGACCTTACTGCCAGGAACTGGAGTGCTCGAAGGAGCTGCAGACAAATTAGCAGCTAGTAACCCATTTAAATGGATAAAACCACTTGGAAGTTCTGTGATTTCAATAACGATTGTGCTTTTAATCTGTGTCGTTTGTCTTTGTACAGTCTGCAGGTGCAGATCCCGACTCCTGCGAGAAGTAGCTCACTGTCACAAAGCTGCCCTTGTTTTTATCTCTTTGCAAATCAAAGAAGAGAGACATGTTGGGATCAAGCCCCCCAAAATCTGGCCATAAACTGGCCCCAAAACTGGCCATAAATAAAATCTCTGCAGTGCTATGACACGTCCATAATGGCCCTAACGCCCAAGCTGGAAGGTTGTGGGTTTACAGGAATGAGGGCAAGGAACACCTGGCCCGCCCAGGGCGGAAAACCGCTTAAAGGCATTCTTAAGCCACAAACAAAAGCATGAGCAATCCGTGTCTTAAGGGCATGTTCCTGCTGCAATTAATTCGGCCCGTCCCTTTGTTTCCCATAAGGGATACTTTTAGTTAATTTAGTATCTATGGAAACAATGCTAATGAGTGGTTTGCTGTTAATCAATATGTGGGTAAATCTCTGTTCAGGGCTCTCAGCTCTGAAGGCTGTGAGACCCCTGATTCCCCACTTCACACCTCTATATTTCTGTGTGTGTATCTTTAATTCCTCTAGCGCCGCTGGATTAGGGTCTCTCCCAGTGAGCTGGTCTCAGCACATAATTCCTCGGTTTGACCTTCCCACCTCTATACAGTCTAATAACAGACCGACCTTTATTAGTCAAATCACCCAAGTAGTTTCTCAGGCACTTGGTATTCAGTGGAATCTTCATACCCCTTACCATCCTCAATCTTCAAGAAAGGTAGAACAGACTAAAGGTCTTTTAAAAACACACCTCACCAAGCTCAACCTCGCCAACCAAGCAAATAATTATGCTGAACCCCCTTGGGCACTCCTTAATTACGTGTCCTGGGTCTTCCCAATTCTTATTCCTTTAATGTCTGTTTTTCTCCTTCTCTTATTTGGACTTTGTGTCTTCCATTTAGTTCTCAATTCATACAAAACAGCATCCAGGCCATCACCAATCTTTCTATATGACAAATGCTCCTTTCAACAACCCCACAATATTGCCCCTGACCACAAAATCTTCCTTCAGCTTAATCTCTCCCACTCTAGGTTCCCATGCCACCCCTAATCCCACTCAAAGCAGCCCTGAGAAACATCGCCCATTATCTCTCCATACCACCCCCCAAAATTTTCGCCATCCCAACACTTCAACACTATTTTGTTTTCTTTTTCTTTTTTTTCTTTTTTTTTTTTTTTTTGAGACAGAGTCTTTTTCTGTCGCCCGGGCTGGAGTGCAGTGGCCGGATCTCAGCTCACTGCAAGCTCCGCCTCCCAGATTTACGCCATTCTCCTGCCTCAGCCTCCCGAGTGGCTGGGACTACAAGCGCCTGCCACCTCGCCCGGCTAGTTTTTTGTATTTTTTAGTAGAGACGGGGTTTCACCGTGTTAGCCAGGATGGTCTCGATCTCCTGACCTCGTGATCCACCCGTCTCGGCCTCCCAAAGTGCTGGGATTACAGGCTTGAGCCACCGCACCTGTCCTGTTTTATTTTTCTTATTAATATAAGAAGACAGGAATGTCAGGCCTCTGAGCCCAAGCTACGCCATCATATCCCCTGTGACCTGCATGTATACATCCAGATGGCCTGAAGCAACTGAAGAATCACAAAAGAAGTGGAAATGGCCTATTCCTACCTTAACTGATGACATTACCTTGTGAAATTCCTTCTCCTGACTCAGAAGCTCCCCCACTGAGAACCTTATGACCCCTGCCCCTGCCCCTGCCCGCCAGAGAATAACCCCCTTTGACTGTAGTTTTCCGTTACCCACCCAAATCCTATAAAACAGCCCCATCCTTATCTCCCTTCACTGACTCTCTTTTTGGACTCAGCCCACCTGCCACTAGGTGAAATAAACGGTCTTGTTGCTCACGCAAAGCCTGTTTGGTGGTCTCTTCACACAGATGTATGTGACAGCATGGTGATGGGCGCCTGTAATCCCAGTTACTCGGGAGGCTGAGGCAGTAGAATCGCTTGAACCCAGGAGATGGAGGTTGCAGTGAGCTGAGATAGTGCCACTGCACTCCAGCCCAGGCCATAGAGCGAGACTCTACCTCAAAAAAATAAAAAAAGAAAGAAAACTTTTTGAATTCGGAACCAATGGATGATGGGAGCAACTTATGGCAAACCCTGCCTGATCATTTATGGTCACGAGCACCCACGTATATTGGGAGAAAAATTTCAGCCCCTCATCATTTGTGTTTCTTTTCACATGCGTCCGTGTGAAGAGACCACCAGACAGGCTTTGTGTGAGCAAGAAAGCTTTTTAATCACCCGGGTGCAGGCGGGCTGAGTCCGAAAAGACAGTCAGCGATGGGAGATGGGGTGGGGCTGTTTTTATAGGATTTGGGTAGGTAGTGGAAAATTACAGTCAAAGGGGGTTGTTCTCTGGTGGGCAGGGAGGGGGTCACAAGGTGCTCAGTGGGGAAGCTTCTGAGCCAGGAGAAGGAATTTCACAAGGTAATGTCATCAGTTAAGGCAGGAACCAGCCATTTTCACTTCTTTTGTGATTCTTCAGTTGCTTCAGGCCATCTGGATGTATACGTGCAGGCTTGGGCTCAGAGGCCTGACATTTCTCATGCTGTGGATAGGCTCTCAACTCATCGTTCGCAGTGTAGCGGGACAAGCTGAGACAAAACCTCTCAGACACCGAGTTGTAGAAGGAAGGGCTTTATTCAGCTGGGAGCATCGGCAAGTGACTGACTTAAAATCCGAGCACCCCGAGTACACAATTTCTGTCCTTTTTAAGGGCTCACAACACTAAAGATTTCACATGAAAGGGTCATGATTGATTTAAACAAGCAGGGGTACGTGACAGGGGCTGCATGCACTGGTGGTCAGAGTGAAACAGAACAGGGCAGGGAGTTTCACAATGTTCTATACAATGTCTGGAATCTATGAATAACATCAGTTTCCAAGTTATAAGCTGATTTTTGACTACTGGGTTTAGGCCAGGCAGGCCCAGGCCTGGTTTCAGGCCTGGTGCCAGGCTGTCTGTCTTTGGTTTTACTTCCTTGTTTTTTCTTAAAACAGGTACTGAGTATAAAACAATATAAAACAATATGAGAGGGTCTCTCTCTTTCCTCAGCAGCATCACTCTGGCTACAGGCTTGCTTCATGTGAAGTTCTTCCCTTGCCTTCACCTCACATTACTCTCCCATTGTAGGGATCTTAGCCTTGCTACTGTGCTGCCATTACCTTCTGATGGGCTGCTCCCTGACTGTATTGCCCTGACCCAGCAAATTCTCACTCCTAGGCAGAACTCACAGGAGACACTACAGAGGATGCTGATGTAATTTGGTTTACTGATGGCTCCTAATTAAATAGCAATGTTGGAAGACACTGCAAGGTGATGCAGTTGTCTCTGTGACTGAAATAATAAAAGATTCTCTCAGAGGCAAAGTTGGTCCAGCAAGCAAAACTGATTGCCTTAGCCAGAGCTTGTCGATGAGTAGAAAGCAAGGTTGCTGATGTTCACACAGAGAGCAGATGTGCATTCACAGTAGCACGTGATTTGGGGATGCTCCGGAAATAACGTAGATTCCTGACTTCTTCCAGACAATCCTTTAAAAATGGCCAACAGGCCTTTGATCTCTTGGAAGTCATTCAAAAACTGAAATCACTGGCCCTTATCAAAATTCCTAGACATTGGAAGCTAGACACTTTTGATGGTAAGGGCAACTGCTTCACAGAGGCTGTGGCCAAAAATGTTGTCTGACTGTCTTTCCTTGCCCAAAAACTATACATCTTGAGCTATCCCTGCAAGCACACGCCAAAATTAAAACCATGCGGAAGGAGGCCAAGCACGGTGGCTCACACCTGTAATTCCAGCACTTTGGGAGGCCAAGGTGGGCGGATTACTTGAGGCCAGGAATTCAAGACCAGCCTGGCCAACATGGTGAAACTCCATCTCTACTGAAAATACAAAAATTATCCAGGTGTAGTGGCGCACGCCTGTAGTCCCAGCTACTCGGGAGGTTGAGGCAGGAGAATTACTTGAAACCAGAAGGCAGAGGTTGCAGTGAGCTGAGATCGTGCCACTGTACTCCATCCTGGAAGACAGAGTGAGACTCCATCTCAAAAACAAAACAAAACGAAAAATCCTTGCTGAAGGAAGCACAGAGAAAGGCCCTGAAAAAGAGTTAAAGCTTTGGAAAAGTAAGTGGGGAATGTCATGTCCTTTCCTGAAACAGGTTTATAGTACGGTTCAGTGATAGACCAATTCTTCTCTCGCGACTTTGGTTACCCTTTTTACAATATGTTAATGAATTAACTCACTGGAGTCAGATAAAATGATTTTCATGAAAAACAATTTAATGGAAAAATAATATTACTGGAAACTGTCAACCATGATGCCTCAAAAGGAGTACTCTCGGCTGGGCTCAGTACCTCATGCCTGTAATCTGAGCACTTTGGGAGGCCGTGGCGGATCACTTGAAGTCAGGAGTTTGAGACCTGCCTCAGCCGCCCAAGTAGCTGGGATTACAGGCACCCACCACCACGCCCAGCTAATTTTTGTGTTTTTTGTAGAGATGGGGTTTCACCATGTTGACCAGACTGGTCTCGAACTCCTGATCTCAGGTGATTCACCTGCCTCACCTCCCAAAGTGTTGGGATTACAGGCGTGAGCCACCGTGCCCAGCCCAGTGAAGGGTTTAATTGAAAATGAAAGGACACTCCACAGTGTGGGAGCAGGCCTGAGAATAGGGGCTCAAAGGCCCTGTTACAAAGTTTTTGTGAGTTTAAATACCCTCTACTTGGGGTACACCTGTGTAAATGAAGAGGATGAAGTAAAGTGATGCCCTATGGAGCGGATATTTCCTGTTGTAGCTGAAGTGTGAATTGACCTTATGTTCCCTGCCTCCAGACCTTATTTACCTGACTCAATGGGAAGTTACAGGAACAACTGGCAAAGTTTACAGAAACTTGGAACTTTGTCTTGCCTAAGGCTTTTCCATTGGTATTGCTTAAATGACCTTCTATCAGTTTGGAAAACCTCAGCTTTCTCCCTTTGAAATAACTGCAGGAAACCCCATGTGCCTGGGGTGTGACGAAGACCCCAGTGATGGCCCAGTTCACTGGGATGAGTTCACTGGGATGAGCCCAGTGAACCAGCTCATCCTAAAGGTGACATTCTTCATGATTGCAAGGCCTTATACAAACTTCTCACTAAAAACTCTAAATTAAGGATTCTTTGAGGAGTCAGCACTCAGGAGATGAAGACATCAGAGGTCATGGCCTGCAACTAGGAGGTTTTGATTCTTGGAAAAGACATCAAATCAAGGACTCTATCAAATAAGGTACTCGCTCCAGCTCACTGGAAGGGCCCATGTCAGGGATTGTTGACCAATCCCTTGTGCAGCTAAACTCAAAGGCACTGACTCATGCATTCACATTTCTCATTTTAAAAAGGCAGTGCTTGCAGCCATAAAAAAGAATGAGGTCACGTCCTTTGCAGGGACATGGATGAACCTGGAAGCCGTCATTCTCAGCAAACTAACACAGGAACAGAAAACCAAACACTGCATGTTCTCACACATAAGTGGGAGCTGAATAGTAAGAACACAAGGACATAGGGAGGGGAAAAGCACACACTGGGGCCCTGTCAGGGGGTGGGGGCAAGGGGAGGGAGAGCACCAGGACAAATACCTAATGCATGTGGGGCTTAAAACCTAGATGATGCGTTGATGGGTGCAGCAAACCACCATGGCACACGTATGCCTATGTGACAAACCTGCACGTTCTGCACGTGTATCCCAGAACTTAATGTAAAATTTAAAAAATAAAATAAATAAAAAGGCAGTCCTGAATGCATGGGTACCTTGCACCTGGAGATCCCCAGCTGAAGCTGATCTGCAGCCAGTTACCTTATTCTTCAGACCAGGACAAGAAATGGGAAATTGATTAGAAATCACTCAAAAAGCTAAATGGGCCGAGTGTGGTGGCTCACACCTGTAATCCCAGCACTTTGTAGAGCCAAGGTGGGTGGATCCCTTGAGGTAAGGTGTTCGAGACCAGCCTGGCCAACGTGGCAAAACACCTTCTCTGCTAAAAATACAAAAAGAAGAAAAAAAAAATAGCCAGGTATGGTGGTACAGATCTGTAATCCCAGCAACTCAGGAGGCTGAGGCAGGAATATTGCTGGAACCCAGGAGGCAGAGTTTGCGGTGAGCTGAGATCACGCCAATGCACTCCAGCCTGAGCAACACGGTGATGCTCTGTCTCAAAAAAAAAAAAAAAAAAAAGCAAGATGTTAGAAAAACAGACCCCTCATGTGATTTACACGATTGATTGCCTTTAGGAATAGGAATGCTTTCCAGATTGGGATTTTATTTGCATCATATTTCTTATTCTTCACTTGATTATGCCTTGTGTTTCTAGATGTCTAAAGCCAAGAACAAAAACCAAAATCATGATAGCTAGAACACTTAGGAATGATCCGCCACACCACGGCTTCTCTCCAAGCAGGTGGCCTGGGATCCTGCTTCTCTGTCCCATTGTGCTGCCAATATCTTCTGCCTGGAGACCTCACTGAGTTCAGGAGCCAGAGCACCTTTCCTCCTGCCCTCCACCCACCATGTGAGAATGAGCCTTCCCAGTGATGCTGGGCAAATTTACACTTAAAATGTTGATCAGCTAGGTGCAGTGGCTCACGCCTATAATCCCAGCACACTGGGAGGCCAAGGAGGATGGATCACTTGAGGCCAGGAGTTAGTTCAAGGTCAGCCTAGGCAACATGTCAAAACCCCATCTCTACTAAAAATACAAAAATTAGCCAGGCATGGTGGCACACGCCTGTAGTCCTAGCTACTCGGGAGGCTGAGACATTAGAATTGCTTGAACCCTGGAAACAGAGGTGGAAGTGAGCAAAGATCGCACCACTGCACTCAAGCCTGGGCAACAGAGTGAGACTCTGTCTCAATAAATAAATAAATAAATAAAATGTTAGGTACAGTTAGGTTCCCTCTTCAAACAGCTTATCCAGTTTCCTCATTCTCTATCCTATAATTCCAAATACCCCCTTGCCTTTGCTGCACCCCAACTTGTCTGAATATGCCTAGGCATGCCTGAACTTGCTACAACCCCAGTCCACATTTCTTTCCTTATTAGGGAATAGGTTACCTTCTTAGTTCCTCCGTAAATGACCCCACTTCTCTCCCTTCTCACCTCCCTTACGTGCCTACCTTATCTAAGAAAGTTTAAATGTTTAGCCAGTCGGGACTAGTTTGGTCCCAGGGAACCTGTGCTGTCCAATACTAGCCGACAGGGGAAAGACACAGAAGCAGAAGCTGCATTAGAGATAATAAAAACTCCTGCTTTCTTTTGTTCTGTATGCTCTTGCCGGTGCTCTGTATGCGAGATGCACCTTTCTGCAGAAGTAAATTTGCCTTGCTGAGAGATCCTTTGTCTCAGTGCTGGTTCTTCTTTGCAGCACTGAGCATTCATTTCCAAAAAACTAAAATAAATAAAATAAAATAAAATATTGATCATCAATACTTTCAGAGAGCAAGATCTTCATCCAAAGGAGGAAATAAGAAAGAAAAGTGGCTCAGAGCAGCCTGAGGAATGTGAGATCTGCAAATTTATCAGGCCCAGAGAGAGATGATCCCAGCAGCCATGCCTAGGGTTCACTGTTCAAAGGCTTTTTCTTTCCTTCCCTGTAGTTTCCAGACTAGCTGACTGTCTAGACTTCCTGAAAGTTGCCACAAGTTGTACAATGTGATCCTTATCCATGTCAATGAAAAGAGTCAAATTCT
>NW_012116488.1:2534144-2534623 GCF_000951035.1 Colobus angolensis palliatus
TACAGGGTTAAAAAAAACCTATCTCATTAGAATTTATGGTTTGTAGGGCATGACTCCCCAGACCCCCTAGAAAGGAATTTGGGCAAGATAAAAAATCAGAGCTTAGCCCTTGCCCATTATCTTTATGTTTCTGAAATGTGTGATACAAACAACAATGTTCAGCCAATCAATAACTGATGCAATTTTTTTGTAAATTATTTTATTTCTCCCTTGATGATTTAGAGGGACTATCTTCAAACCAGTACAAATATTTCATATGTAATACCTGGCCATTTTCTAACCAATTGAGTAATTTGTTGCACAATAAGCTACCTCACGTCTTTCAGCAAGAAATATGTTAAATTTGAAAGGTAAAGACATTACATAATGAATTAGGACACAGCTAAAATTTGCTTTAAATAGTTCTTTGGGGGAGGGGACACCACACTTCTCAATGAAGAGAAACATTTTTATAGTAAGAGGCTTTTTTTTTTTTTTTT
>NW_012116488.1:2534923-2540959 GCF_000951035.1 Colobus angolensis palliatus
CTTGGCAGGAGTCTTGCCCTTAACTTGTTTGTCTACAGCAATGCCAGCAGCGTGCTGGGGAACACTGTAGACTCTTCCAGCTTTGCCGTGGTGACACTTGTGGGGCTTCCTTTTTGAACAGTTCCCATTCCCTTGATGTCTACAGTGTCACCTTTCTTATAGATTCGTGTATACCTGGCCAGAGGAACAATTCCATGTTTTCTAAAAGGCCTGGAGAACACGTATCGGGTGCCTCTCCTCTTTCCCTTTGCGTTCATCATTTTGGTGAATTACTGGAAGATGGTGGCTCCGGCTGAAAGGCACTGATGCTATTTGAAAGAACCGATGTACGTTCCTGGTAAATGACCAAACTGCTCCTTCAACTTTCCTTTAAAAATCTACTTGTGTCTGCTGCTTGTTGGAGCTCATTGTCAGGGTAACTTGAGTCTATGTCTCCTGGGCTTCAGTCCTCCAACGTGGCCCAAATAAACTCTCTATTTATGTTAATTTTGCCTCAGTTTCCTCCTTTATGTTGACACAATAAAGTTCAAGGATGGGTAAAACCGATTCATGGAGTTAGAAGAAGTGAAACACAGCTGTCACCTTAGTGGGGGAAGTTGGGAAGGGGTGGGAAGCGGCCTCACGTTATTGATTCCGTGGGTGGGCTTGCTTTGTAAAAATGTTTCCAGCTGTAGCTTGATGATTTGTATACATTTCTGCAGGCATGTTGTGCTTTGATTTAATACTCTTAACATCTTTAGGCAATGGCTCTACTGAGACTTTGCCCTTGGATGCTGTGAGGGGCCTGGGGCTCAGGCCACCCAATCTGGCTCAAGACACTGATTTCCCGGAGCACAGGTGAGAGCAAGTGAGAATCTGACAGCAAGAATTGCTAAGTGCCTGGGGCTGACAGCAGGGAAATCCACAGCAGAGACTGCCTATCCCTGGGGCTTCTCCTCTTCTTAAGCACCACTGCCCACCCCCTGACCCCCATCAGCCCTGCCTTCCCCCTGGGGAATGGCGGGGAACCTCTACCAAGCTCTACCCATGCCAGTGGTCTCTGCCCTGATCCCTGATCGAAATGACTGACAGCAAGCGCTCCTTCAGGCCCGCCCTCCCCGGAGTTCTCACTTAGCACATGGCTTTCTAAGGAGAGCACAGTCCTTTGTCCCTGTGTGTGGACTGACAATGAATAAAAGCAGCAGAAATCCGTGGTGGACTTTATCTCAGCCAATAGAGGACAAAGATCAACAAGAGCTCCTGTAGGATTCGGGACACTGGTCACCCACATAGGCACGGAAAGGGGAAAACGGAATCTACCTTTCTGGGGCCAACCTGACAATTTGTGTGCAAAGCACAGGAATTCCACACAAGGAATTTGGCCTAATAAAAGTAATTAGGGCTCGCGTGCTGCCTCAGCCTGTAATTCCAGCACTTTGGGAGGCTGATGCAGGAGGACTGCTTGAGCCTAGGAGTTGAAGACCAGCCTGGGTACCAGAGCAAGACCCTATCTCTACCAAAACAAATAAATAAATAAGTACAAAAATTAGCTGGATGTAGTAGCATGCACCTGTCAAAAAAAAAAAAGTAATTAGTAACAGGAAAGCTCCAAACTTAGGAGAAAAAACAAAACAATATTTTTAAACTGCTAAGAAGACCAAAAAGTATTTCGAAACCATGAGGTAAAATGACTTCAATGGCATATGAAAAATCAAACTATCAGCCAGGCACAGCGGCTCATGCCTATAATCCCAGCACTTTGGGAGGCTGAGGCTGGGGGATTGCTTGACCCCAGGAGGTTGAGACCAGCCTGGGCAACATAGTTAAACCCCATCTCTACAAAACTAAAAACCTCAGCCAGGTGTGGTGGTGCAGACCTGTAGTCCCAGGTACTTGGGAGGGTGAGACAGGAGAATCACTTGAACCTGGGAGGCGGAGGTTGCAGTGAGCCGAGATCTCGCCACTGCACTCCAGCCTGGGCGACAAAGCAAGACTCTATCTCAAAAAAAACCAAAAACAAAAACAAAAATCAACAATTATAGTGAAATAATTTAAAAAATAACTTTGTAGAACAAATGCTTCTCAGACCTCGTGGTGAATCAAATCATCCATGAGCTAATACAGTCTACAGGCTGGATCTGTGTTTTCCCAGGCCCCCCAGGCAATTCTGACGCCCCCACACTTGAGACCACTCCCAAAGCTGGAGGAAGATTTCCAGGGAAAATACCATCTGAAGCCATGAGAAACGTCATGTCAGTGACGGGATTCACTTGGACTCTCCTCTGAAGGCCACCTCCCCTTCCCCTGGGAGCGGGGTGGGGGGCCTGCAGGTTCTCCCACCACTCACCTTGCACTTGCTTCCTCCACCTGTCCACGGAAAGGCCCACCCAGCTCATCCCAAAGGCCCAGGGCCCCGTGGTGAAAACCCCAAGGGAGACAAACGAAAGACCTTTACAATCTGGTTTAGAAGAGAAAAGCTTCCCGTAAGCAAGTGATCTGGTTAGGCTTTGTGTCTGTCCCTGCCCAAATCTCATCTTCAATTGTAATCCCCATAATCCCCAGGTGTCAAGGGAGAGACCAGGTGGAGGTCGTTGAATCCTGCGGGCGGTTTTCCCCACGCTGTTCTCGTGACAGTGAGTTCTCACGAGATCTGATGGTTTTATAAGGCGCTCTTCCCCCTTGGCTCAGCACAGCTCCCTGCTGCCTTGGGGAGGAGGTGCATTGCTTTCACTTCGCCTTCTGCCATGATTGTAAGTTTTCTGAGACCTCCCCAGCCATGCTGAACTGTGAGTCAATTAAACCTCTTTCCATTATAAATTACCCAGTCTCAGGCAGTTCTTTATAGCAGTATGAAAATGGACTAATACAGCAATTCACCACAAATTCAAGGCAGGCGTCAGTCTTTTTCTCTCCCGTACATAGTTCATTTGAGAATAAACTTAGTTTTAGAAACTGGATACTTTGGCCCTCGTTGAGGATATAGACATATATACACACACATAGGTGCACTTACACACCTATGGTGTAAAGTGGCAGCCGTGACGGTCCCTTCACCTGACTTGTCTAGAAATGTCCAGTTCCAGAGGCAGTGACCCTAGAGGGACAGAGAGTGTGTCTGGGAGAAATGTGGAAGGGTCAGCTGCATCCAGTGAACTTCGCGAGGCACCGCAGCTGCCTTTTCCAGGTCGAATCTTCGAAGTGCAACTCAAGCAAGATGGATCTAATGGGGAACTTGCGGGGAGTCTCCAGGTCTGATGCTGGAGTTGTGTCCACAGGGAAGGCGACGAAGAAGGGAAATTCAGGAGCAGTCGCTGCCCCGAGACGACAGACTGAAGACCCATGTCAGTTCCCGCTCCTTCTGACCTTGGGTACCAGGGTATTCTACAAAAGTTAGCTTTGTTTTGCTTTTGGGATGGGGCTTCAATCTGTCACCTAGACTAAAGTTCAGTGAGAGGATCATAGCTCACTGCAGCCTTGAACTGCTGAGTTCAGGTGATCCTCCTGCCTCAGCCTCCCAAGAGACTGAGATTACATATACCATCACACCCTGTCAGTTTTTGTTTATTTTTGTTCAACGTCTTTAATGTAATCAGCCTGGTAATTTTTAAAACCTTTTTTTTTTTTTTTTTTTTCAGAGAGGGGGTCTTGCTGCATTACTCAGGCTGGTCTCCAACTCCTGGGCTCAAGTCATCCTCCTGCCTGGACCTCCCAAAGTGCTGGGATTCCACACGTAAGCCACTGTGCTGAGCCCAAGCCAGTATTTTTATTTAGTAACTCATTGTTTTTAAATAATATTTATGTTATATCTTTTGTCTGCTAATCTTACAGCCTGTAAATGAGGCTGAACTGGCTGGTTCTCTGCCTCAAGGGAAAGCAGACCTCTCCAGAGAAGCTGGCTTCCGTTGCTGTGTGGCCCTATAAGCATCTTTCAGCCTGGGCCACTTAATGTTGATTTCTTAGCTTGTTGGTTCCAGGGCCTCAAAAAAATGATGTTCAGTTTAAACCCAAACACGCAAGAGGATGGGGCACCTGTCACAAATCTTACGGGAGACACTTTTATTGTCTTAATGAGAGCCCTGGATAGAAAAATGTCTTTCTCACCTCTGCTTGCTGATGGTTGGAAAATGAATTCACCTTTTCACTGAATATATATATATATATATTGTCCTTCTAGGATGCACACCTGTGTGGAAGTCCTAGTCTCCTTTACAGACAAAGCTCAGGGCTTCTGAGATGAGGAATTCCTCTGGGGCAGCAGTTGCATCGGTGTCAGTGGCTACTTACATTCCCAGCAGCTTTGTTGTTTGGAAGATTTCCTTTTTTTCCACAATTGCATCTATGCAATAATGGATTTTGTAATATTTAATTCAGAATGTCTAGCCTCAAAAGATTTTTCAAGTTATCTGATCTACTTTGTTGTTGGGAAGGAAATAACTGCTTGTCTTGCGGTGGTTCCGTCCCGTTTGTCTACACTGTTGTGCCATTTGTCTACACTGTTTTGTTTACACTGTTGTGCCCGTTGGCAGAAAGCCCTTGGTGTGGTTGTGGCATTTCCAGTGTTCCCAGAGCGGGCCTCAGTCTGGTCCTCCCAGAGGTCTCTGCGGTCACTCCCCGCTGATGCCAGTGGTAGCTGCTTATTTCCCAGGAGTGCCATTCCCTCTCTGCACCCGGAGGCACTGAGATCCCAGTTCCTCTCAACTGGGAAGAGACCTGGAGGGCAGAGAGATTCTCTCTGGCCTAGAGCCAAAGGCTCAGAGAGGAGTCCAAGGCTTCCTGGCCCAACCAGGCCTCTGGAGTAAGATGAGACCAGGAGATAGGGACAGGGAGCTCCTGGGATATGGGTGGCACTTGCCACCTGCAGGAAGCTCACGTTCTGACCTGCAGTTCCCTGTGATGAACTTCAAGAGGGAACTCCCACCCGGGCTGCCTAACTCAGGGCAGTGAGACCAAATCTGCGATGTAGGAATGAGAAGATCCATAACTTTTGGTGCAGCCACCAACGTTACCCGCTCCAGCCCAGACGTGATCCGTGACAAAGCCGGTGCTTTCGTTTGCATGTTCTTGAGTCCCCTTTGTTGTGTGATCTCTGAACTGGTTGGGTCTTGGGCAGGAGGAAGGAGGCTGTCATTTACTGGGTCCTTCCCGTCCTTACATTAACACTACATTGTTCGATGTTATGCCATAAGCTTTTCAGCTGTAAAGAGCCTCAATAAGCAATTAGCAAATGTATTTCATTAGAATATTTGAAAAGTAGGCTGGGCAGGCTGGGTGCGGCGGCTCATGCCTGTAATCCCAGCACTTTGGGAGGCCAAGGTGGGCGGATCACTTGAGGCCAGGAGTTCGAGACCAGTCTGGTCAACATGGTGAAACCCCATCGCTACCAAAAATACAAAAATTATCTGGACGTGGTGGCAGGTGCCTGTAATCCCAGCTACTTGCGAGGCTGAGACATGAGAATCGCTTGAGCTTGGGACGCGGAGGTTGCAGTGAGCCGAGATCATGCCACGGCATTCCAGCCTGGGTGAGAGGGAGACTCTGTCTTAAAAAACAAAATTTTACATATATATATATGTGTGTAAATTAGGGTTTAATTCAGAAAGACAAGCATTGGTTCAGTCACTCAAAAGATCAGATATATCAGCTTGGCTATGATGCAACAAACACATTCCTAAAATCCACTGGGCTATGCAAAATTGCACAATAAAAACCACAGGACTTACAACAGAAAAATGAGGTCGGGGCAGGATACTCAAAGCACCTCATCAGTGACACAACTTTTTAAAGTGATAGGAACCTAATAAAGAGCGTAGAAGGGTTTTACGTGCTAAATTGTTGAGGAATATATCAATACTACAATGAGCACGGCACTTTATTTGAAGGCCGGAAGTCAGTTGTGCAGTAGATGGAGGAAGGGGTGTAGACTGTGAGATGCCTGAAGCAGGGAACAGGGTTCCCTGGGTCCCTGGAGAAAACACGGTTTGGCTCTGTGTCACCACCCAAATCTCCTCTCGAATTGTAATCCGAATGTGTCAGGGAAGGGACCTGGCGGGAGGTGAT
>NW_012116488.1:2542056-2548957 GCF_000951035.1 Colobus angolensis palliatus
GCGGGAAACTGAGGCCGCTTGCGTATTCTGAGGTGTGTGCACGTGCACTCTGCGTGTTCCTGTGCGGCGGGAAACTGATGCCTCAGTTCCACTGGGGGTGTTTCCTGTGTTCATCTGGTGTTTCTTACAGACAAAATTACACATAAGCAATCGCAAAATTCAAATACATTGGAAAGAATTGACATTTTCTTTTTTGTTTGTTTTTCTTTTTTTCTCTTTTTTTTTGAGATGGAGTCTCATTCTGTCACCCAGGTTGGAGTGCAGTGGTGTGATCTCAGCTCACTGCAACCTCCGCCTCCAGAGTTCAAGTGATTCTCCTGCCTCAGCCTCCTGAATAGCTGGGACTATAGGCACGCACCACCACACCTGGCTAATTTTTATATTTTTAATAGAGACGGGGTTTCACCATGTTGGTCAGGCTGGTCTCGAACTCCTGACCTCGTGATCTGCCTGCCTCAGGCCTCCCAAAGTGCTGGGATTACAGGTGTGAGCCACCGTGCCCAGCCGAATTGACATTTTCAAAGTGAGCACTGTAGTAGAATTGCAGTCATGCAATACCCACCATGTGGTAGACGCTGTTCTAGACACTGCAGCAGCAGGCCATGTGCAGCCCTACCCTCGGAGGAGCTACCTGGCAACGGGGGAAGCAATCAACAAATCAATATCTCATTTCACGTGATGAGAAGTGCTGTGAAGGAAAAAGGAGCAGTGCAAGACAGCAAGGGATGGCTTTGTGGTAGCATTTTTTTTTTTGGTAGGTCAATGTATTTGCTTCCTGGGGCAGTCATTTACAAAGTGCCACAGCCTTGGTGGCTTCAACAGAAATGACTCTCTCCCAGTTCTGAAGGCCAGGTGTCTGAGATCCAGGTATCAGCAGGGGTGGCTCCTTCTGGGAGCTGGGAGGGAGGATCTAGTCCAGGCCTCTCCCAGCTGCGTGTGATCTGCCGGCAGTGTCTGGCTCCTGGCTGCTGGACATGTCCCTGCCATCCCTGCCTCTGTCCTCATGTGCTGTTCTCCCTGTGTGCGTGTCGGTGTCCAAATTCCCCATTACATAAGGACACCGGTTATAGTGGATGAGGGCCCAACCACTCCAGTATGACCTCATCTTAACTAATTACATCTGCAATGACCCTGTTTCCAAATAAGGTCACATTCTGAGGTACTGAGGGCTGGAAACTCAATGTATGAATTTTGCGGGGATACAGTTCTACCTACAACAGTTGGTAAGGGAAGCCCCTTTTAAGTAAGTGACAATTTGAACAAGAGGCCCCCATTCCTGACCCCTAAACCATTTCCAAAACTGAACTACTTGCACACAAGCCCAAGGCCCACGTCATAGATTCTGCCTTTGGAGGGAATCCGAATTTAGAGAGTACAGAAGTGTCCCTAAAAGGCAGAACCTCAGGGTAGGAGAGCACACACCCTGCAGCCCCACTGTCAGGGCCTTGTTCCTGGGGAGTGAGCAGGTGCTGAGCCTTGGCCTGCAGGACAGCTGCCACTGCTCCCAGGGCGGATGACAATATGCACATTGGGAGGTAAGGCCTGGGTCCATGTGGTAGAAGGATACTTTATTTTATTTTAATTAATTAATTAATTAACATATGACAGAGTCTCACTCTGTCACCCAGGCTGGAATGCAGTGGTGCGATCTCGGCTCAATGCAACCTCTGCCTCCCGGGTTCAAGCGATTCTTCTGTCTCAGCCTCCGGAGTAGCTAGGGCAACAGGCACCCACCACCATGCCCAGCTAATTTTCAAATTTTTGGTAGAGATGGGGTTTCACCATTTTGGCCAGGCTGGTCTCGAACTCTTGACCTGAAGTGATCTGCTTGCCTTGGCCTCCCGAAGTGCTGGGATTACAGGCGTGAGCCACCACGTCAAGTCAGGGGGGGTACTTAAAAAGCATTGAAGCAATAGTCAGAAGGACTGTGGGGTTGGCTGACTTTTCTTAATGGCTTTAAAAGCCTCAAAATAATAATAATAACAGGCTCAAGTGAGCCAACTATCAATGTAAGACACTCTATGACAGTCCGAAGCCTTCGGGGCAGCGTGAAGCGCCCTTATCTCTGCAGGTACAGAGTGGTTTATGATGAAAACCAGACCCAGGAATATTCACAACTCTGAATAATGTTCATTTCATCTCTCTCTTCAGCCATGTTTAATGTACTGTCTCATCTATTAAAGACAAACTGTTTCTCACATTTCTGACACTAAATGAGGGGGGGATGTCCCACATCAACCGATTACCCAACTCTCCGCACACCGATTGGGTGACCTGCAATTCAATTCTGAGATGAGCTCCCTGGGGGTAACACAGACCCTACAGGTTAAGGGCTCAGTCCCACCAGACCGCCCCCAGTTCAGAAGCCAAATGCACATCTCAGCCTCTCACACTTCTTTTTTGTTTGTTTTTTGAAACTGAGTCTTGCTCTGTCACGCAGGCTGGAGTGCAGTGGCACGATCTTGGCTCACTGCAACCCTTGGCCTCCCGGGTTCAAGCGATTCCCCTGCCTCAGCCTCTCGCATAGCTGGGATTACAGGCACCCACCACCATTGGTCCTCCCTACTCAGACCAACTGGCTATAAATCAAGGGTTCCCGCGGCTCCTGCCCAGGTTCAGTAATTTGCTGTAGGGCTCACAAAACTCAGGGGTACACTTACATTGACCAGTTCATTAGAAGGCTGCAAATGGACAGTCAGATGAAGAAGTACATAGGGTGAGGTCTACAGGGTCCCTAAGGCAGGGGCTTCTGTCCCCAGGGTGTCGGGTGCACCATCCTCCTGACACATGGATGTGTTCTCCAAACCCCTCCATTTAGGGTTTTTATGGAGTTTCCATTACGTACGTGGGCATGATTAACTTACTGACCATCAGTGCTTAACTCAATGCCCAGCCCTCTCCTCTCCCTGGAGGTCAGGTAGGACTGAAGTTTCCAGCCCTGTAATCACATGGTTGCCTCCTCTGCAGCCCTCAGCCTAAAGCTACTAGGGGCTTCAGCCACCAGTCCTCTTGTTAACATAAATTCAGCTATGGCTGAAAGGGGCATGTTATAAATGTTAACGTAAAAACTAAACTCTGTAAAACATTTTGCAGGGATTTATTCTGAGCCAATATGAGTGAGTACAGCCTGGAGCAATCACAAACCCAGGAAGCTTTGAGCAAGTGTCCCAAGGTAGTCGGATTACGGTTTGCTTTAGTATGTTTCAGGGAGGTAGGAGTTACCAGCAAAGACATAAATCAACACAAGGAAGGTATAGGTTGGTGCAGCCTGGAAAGGCAGGATATTTGGAAGCGGTGTCGGGGTGGGGCTGTTATAAGGCACAGGAGCATTCAGAGATTCTTTAATTTGCGATTGGTTGCAGGAACAAAACTTTGTCTAAAAACAGAGTTAGCAGAAAGGAATGTTTAGGGTAAGATGAGGATGCTGTGTCAGAGTCAGCCGCCGTGTCTATTTAGCAAGATTAATGGCCTGCAGGAGTGACTTCATCCTTGTTTTGCTCGACCTTCGGTCCTGTTTGTAATTTGGTCTCGTATTGCACAAACAGTCTGCTCTTCGAATCTTGTGATCTCTGTTTTAACATTAACGCTGGTCAGTTGTATCTAAACTGCAAAAGGGAGAGGATTGAAGGAGGTCTGTTCCCTTCTAGCAGGGAACTCAGTTTTTAGTTTCTCTGGGGTCTCCTTGGCCAAGAAGGGGTCTGTTCAGTCAGTTGAGGGGCGTGGGATTTTACATTTAGTTTTACGTGAATATGAAAAGATGCTCCTCTCATCCCCATCACCCAGGAAATTCCAAGGGTTTTAGATGCTCTCGGGTCAGGAGCCAGAATGAACATCAAATATATTATTTCTTTTTTGGGAAGAATTTATACACTCCTCCTTCAGTATCTAGAAACCATTGGTTGCAGAACCTCCCATAGTTACCAAAATCCACAGATGCTCACGCCTGTTAAAAGAAAAACTTAGGCCGGGTGTGGTGGCTCATGCCTGTAATCCCAGCTACTTGGGAGGCTGAGGCTGGTGGATCATGAGGTCAGTTCAGCCTGGCCAAGAGACCAGCCTGGCCAATATGGTGAAACCCCGTCTCTACTAAAAATATAAAAATTAGCCAGGCTTGGTGGCAGGTGCCTGTAATCCCAGTTACTTGGGAGGCTGAGGCAGGAGAATCACTTGAACCCGGGAGGTGGAGGTTGCAGTGAGTCAAAGATTGTGCCACTGCACTCCTGCCTGGTTGACAGAGCGAGACTCTGACTCAAAAAAATAAAAAAGAAAAGAAAAACTTTAGGTAAATTAAATTTAAAAAGAAAAACTTTAGGTAAATTAAATTTAAAAAGAAAAACTTTAGGCAAATTAAATGTATCAGGATAGGCTGGGCACAGTGGCTCATGCACGTAATCCCAGTAATTTGGGAGACTGAGGCGGGTGGATCACTTGAGGTCAGGAGTTTGAGACCAGCCTGGGCAACACAGTGAAACCCACAGTGAAACTCTACTAAAACAACAACAAAAAATAAATTAGCTGGGCACAGTGGTGCATGCCTCTAATCCCAGCTACTTGGGAGGCTGAGGAATGAGAATCACTTGAGCCTGGGAGGCTGTTATCTTTGTTTTCAACTATAAACTATGAACTAAGTTTCTCCCAAAGTTAGTTCAGCCTATGCCTAGGAATGAATAAGGATAGTTTGGAGATTGGAGGCAAGATGGAGTCCTTTAAGTTGGACCTCTTTCATTGGCTCAGTCGTAATTTAGCAAAGGCAGTTTCAATACTTGCATATAACCAGTCACATCTTCCTGTATGCTTTATTTTAGTTTTTGACACGGAGTCTCACTCTGTTACCCAGGCTGAAGTGCAGTGGTGTGATCTCGGCTCACTGCAACCTCTGCCTCCCGGGTTCAAGCTATTCTCCTGCCTCAGCCTCCCAAGTAGCTAGGATTACAAGCATGTACCACCACGCCTGGCTAATTTTTGTGTTTTTAGTAGAGACAGGGTTTCACCATGTTGGCCAGGCTGGTCTTGAACTCCTGACCTCAAGAGATCCACCCACCTCAGCCTCCCAAAGTGCTGGGATTACAGGCGTGAGCCACCATGCCCAGCCCCTCCTATACACTTTAAATCATCTCTAGATTATGTATGTTACCTAATACATTGTAAATGTTATGTAAATACTTGTTATATTGTTTAGGGAATAATGACAAGGAAAAAAAATCTCTGTACATGTTCAGCACAATTTTTTTTCCAAATACTTTATCTTTTCTTTTCTTTTTTTCTTTTTTTTTTTGAGACAGGGTCTCTCTCTGTGACCCAGGCTGGAGTGCAGTGGTGTGATCACAGCTTACTGTAGCCTGGAACACTTGGATTCAAGCAATCCTCCTGCCTCAGCCTCTCGAGTAGCTGGGACTACAGGCATGCACCACCACACCCAGCCAATTTTTAAATTATTTGTATAGATGGCATCTTGCTATGTTGGCCAGGCTAGCGTTTTTTCAAATATTTCTCATCCTTGATTGGTTGAATCCACAAATGTGGAACCCATGGATACAGAGGGTCAACTAGTTATTTTTATATATTATAGTTATATATTAAAAAGAGAAAAAACTTGACTGAAGAGAAACCCCTGATTTAAGTGGCTCAGGAAGTTTGTTGCTCCCCTACCCCACCTAATTCTTCTGTAAAATCTTCCAGCTCTTCAGGAAATCCCACTCCCCACCATCTCCCTAATGAAGTGGCATCGCTGTCTGGAGTAAATACCTGGGGTTCATTGTCTCATGCCAAGAAGATTAAGGACATGGACACACACGAGGAGTGAGCTTAGGAGCAGAGGTTTAATCGACAAAGGAAAGAAAAAGGAGAGCAGCTTTCTCTCTCTCTCTTGCAGGAGAGAGGGGGCTCCAAAAGGGAAAAGCTGGCCTGCAGGGACAGCAGCAGATTTTATAGTCCAGCTTGAGGAGCAGTGTCTGATGCATGAAGGTCCCACAGATTGGTTCGACCAGGTGTGACGTTTACATAGCATGTGGGGAAGGCTGGTCTCCCCACCCTAATCTTATTATGCAAATGGGCTTTCCACTTGGCCAACACCATCTTGCCTGCTCCTTACTGTACACGTCGCTGGCAAAGAGAAGGGAAGATAGAGCCGACATTTTGATCATGCCCAGTCCCAGGTAGCCTTTTCCTATTGGCACAACTGCCAGCATTCACCTGTGCAAGCTTCTAGCTTGCTTGTCTATGTCTGCAGCTCGATTTTACAGGCTGCCCCTTGTTACAAAAGAAAATGATTTGGGGGCTTCTTTTCATTAAAAGGAAAACCTTACGGAGAACTTCCTTATCCTTACTATTTGCCTAAATAATTTCTTTTTGACTCATATATTGCTACCATGGCTTTCTGCTGGGTGTCCCCTATTGTGCTGGGGGGCACTTGGGTGGTGGAGAAGGTAGAAGCTATCAGTTCTTGGAGATGAGGGTGGGATTCAGGCCACTTGGGGGTTGGGGGGCAGGGAATGAGGCCCAAAAGATGCTGAAGTTTGCAGGAGGAGAGCAGGCCACTGCCCACGTGGGGCTATTTGTATTCTGCAGGCCTGTGGAGGAGGGAAGCTTGGAAACGTGGCCAGTGCAGGGGAAAGTCGGATGATGTGGGTGTTCCTGGGAACATCCCTCATCTGGTGACTGCTGGGAATGATGACGTCTTGGAAAAATGTGCTCTGAGTGGTCTTCACAGTGGGCAGGCTCAGTGTACCTGGGCCTCCCAAAACGCCAGCTCTGAGAACCCTCCTGAGCAAGGCTTAATCCTGGGTGGATTAAGCCTCCAGTATAGATTTCTTACGGTATCACAGCATGACACCTATCAATAGGTGTTTTATTTATTTATTTTTATTTTTTATGTTTTTTTTTTTTTTTTTTCCTAAAACTT
>NW_012116488.1:2549733-2558069 GCF_000951035.1 Colobus angolensis palliatus
AGAAAAAAGAAAGAAAAACAGCTCTCTCTATTGAGAGAGAGGGGCCTTCCAAGCAGAAAGACCAGCTGATGGCAGATGCACCAGATTTTATAGACTAGCTTCAGGAGGTGGTGTCTGATTTACATAGGGCTCACAGATTGGTCTGATCAGGTGTGACGTTTACACAGCCTTCAGGAAAGGCTGGTCACCCCACCCTAATCTTATTATGCAAATGAACTTTCCCCTTGGCCGATGCTATCTTGTCTGTTCCTTACTGTACACGCAGCTGGCAGGGAAGGGAAGATGGAGCCGCCATCTTGAACATGTCTAGTCCTTAGTTCCTGCCGGCATTCACCTGTGCAGGCTCCCAGCTTGCTTGTCCATGTCTGGAGCTCGACTTTATAGGCTGCACTTTTTTAGAAAATGATTTGGGGCTGCTTTTCATGAAAAAGAAAAGCCTTACGGAGGACTCCCATACCCTCACTATCTGCCTAAGTGATTTGTTCTTAGCTCCTATATCACCACCTCAGCCTCCCAAGTAGCTGGGACTACAGGTGTGTGCCACTGCAGCCAGCTAATTTTTGTATCATTTAAAAAATTGGGCCAGGCACGGTGGCTCATGCCTGTAATCCCGGCACTATGGGAGGCTGAAGTGAGTATATCACTTGAGCTCAGGAGTTCAAGACCAGCTAGGCCAACATGGTGAAACCCCATCTCTACTAAAAATACAAAAATTAGCCAGTGTGGTGGCACATGACTGTAATTCCAGTTATTCAAGAGGCTGAGGCCGGAGACTCACTTGAACTCTGCAGGCAGAGGTTGCAGTGAGCCAAGATCATGCCACTGCACTCCAGCCTGGGTGACAGAGCAAGACTCTGCCTCTAAATAAATAAATAAATATTGATTCCTTGTTTTGTTACCTTGCAGTCTGAGAAATAAATCTTATTTCTCTTTTTAGAAATCAGGTTGTGTGTTATGTTCAATGTACTGAGAAATAAAAATGATATCCTAGGCTCCAAGCAACTGAACAGACCTCCCCACTGGTCAAGGGGACCCAAGAGAAACCTTGAGTGCCAGGCCATGACAGGATGGGAGGTCAGACATGCCTGGTTCTACCCACTTCCTCTCTAACTACCCTGAGGATTTCTTCCCTGAGGGCTGAACAGAAACCACTGTGGTTCCAACCGGCCCTGACACTGGCCCTCCCTTTTGCAGTTTTGACAAAACAACCGATCAGCATTCCTTCCTGATAAGAGACCACCAACCTCAGAGTGCTTGTGGCCAGTCTACAAAGGATGCGCAGTGAGGGTTATTGTGTGCTCTGCTTCATCTTTTGTCATCAGAGGGCTGAAAACTCCACTCTCAGATCAGGCCAACACTGCCATTTTTCGTACATGCAACAGACTTATGAAGGGACATGAAGCTCAACTTGGTATGTGCATGTTTCTCTTTTCATGAATACTCATGGCTCCTCCTATAGCTTATTCAATATGTATATTCAGCCACCCAGCTCAGCATACATTTCTGTTCCCTTTGCCCCTCCCTCGAAGTGTTTGTTTCTGGCTTCCACCTGGAGGCTGTGCTTCCCAGCCTGTTGGATTGCCACTCTGCAGGATGCAACACTTTATGAGAAATAAAGCTCTCCTTTCCTCATCATCCTTTGGCTGACAGTGTAATCAAGATTCCATATTGAGGATGTTCTATGCATTATTTATAGACAAGTATGTTCTGCAACACCGACAAGCACCACTCTTTGGGGAGGCAGGAAGTTCAAGTTCAGCTGGTATTGGGGCCCTGCCCCTCGAAAGTTGTGTTGGAATGAGGAAAGTTTGGTGATACCCCATGCACAGGGAGAGGGAAAGTGTGACAGCCCCACTCTCAACTCAGGCAGGGAGGTCCCCTGAAGTCCTGAGGCATCTGACTCAGCACCAGGCAGAGGGTGGCAGAGTGTACTCTGGAAGACAACCCCAGAACTTGTGGCCCAGCCCTCACTGTCCCACAGCCCGCCATTTTATCCCTGAAATCAAGGACTAGCAAGAAGGCTGGGTGAAGTCGCCCAGCATGGTGGCTCATGCCTGTAATCACAGCACTTTGGAAGGCCAAGGTGGGAGTATTGCTTGAGGCTAGAAGTTGGAGACCAGCATGAGCAACATAGCGAGACCCCATCTCTACAAAATTTAAAGAATTAGCTGGGTGTGGTAGCTTGTGCCTATAGTCCCAGCTACAGGCTGCAGATGTTGCAGGAATCAGGAGACTGGAGAGACGGGTAGGTGGGACAGGAGGATTTTATTGAGTGCACTCAGACCCAGTGGATTAACATCCAAAAACTGGGCCCAGAACAAAGACAGCACTTGACTCATACACTCCTTTGAAAGGGGGTAGGCTAGTTTGAAACCAGCTTACAGTGGCATGAAAGCAAGGATACAGAGGCAGAACAAAGCAGTTAATCAAATTGTGACAGGTGCTTAACCCAGGATTACATGTAATTCTTGCTATGCAGTCCAGATGGCTATTATCTAGGCTTGCTTAAAAGAGCCTTGCACCTTCTCTATGGGGCCCTGAAGGCCACAGCCCAGGCCAAAACCTTCACTGTGCTGCTTAGATAAAACAGAATACTTGAAGTTTGTACTTACAGAAAACAGGAATCTATAAACTCGTAAAACTTGCAGAGCAAGGTACAATCACATGGAGGGGGGTGGGGCTCGAGGGAGAACTTTACTTTTTCTTATCCTTTTTTTGAGGGAGTGCTGGGAGAGTCTCCAGAGCACATTCCTTTGAGCCTTTGCTTCTTTGATAATGTTATCAAGACTTCGTCTGGGTCTGGGCTTTGTCTGTTACTGCCTTTGGGATGAGTCAGCCTAATATAGAAAGCTTGTTTTTCTCTTTTTAAAATTTTATCCTTCTTTCTTTCCATAATTTCCTGCCTCACAGTGAGCTATGATCACACCACTGCACTCCAGCCTGGGTGACACAGCAAGGCTCTGTCAAAAAAAAAAAAATTCTGTGAAGTGAGAAAGATGAAGGCCCATGGGAGGAAGGGGGTGGGGAGGCCAGAACCTGAGGACCTTCTTTTTAAGTAGGGTGGCCCCTAAGCGGGCTCTGCCCGGCTTCCCAGGTTCATGCCTGCTGTCACGTGAATGGGCACTCTCTCACTTCCAAAGGTGACCAGATTTGGATGGTGAGTTTTGTGGTCACTCTGCTCTTAGGCCATGGTGTGAAGTCATGACTTTATCAAGTAGAGAGGGCTTAAGTGGAGGAGGGATGGCTGATTTACATTTTATAAAGTGCCCTGGGGGCTGGAGGGGGCTAGAGTGAAGGCCTGGGTATGAGCGACCTCACAGGGAGGGGGAGGGGAGTACCTGTCACTTAGGACCTCAGTCTGAAGTTCCCTGGCAGGCGTCCCTTTCACCTGCCCTTGAGCCTGGGGGCCTCCCTGCCTGGAGAGGCCCCAGCAACCCAGCCAAGCCTGACCTTGAGGAAGGCCCGGAGGCTGGATCTGAAATGGAGAAATTCCAGCACTTCTCAGGTTGGCCAGTAAGAGATCAGGTTACCTTCTGGTCCAAAGACAGAAGGGGCTCCCTTTGGAAGGGGAAGCAGAGCCACAGCCTGATCTAGGGACCCAGCTGGTGGTCAGGCCCAGGATGGGTGAGAGGCCATTGTAGGAAACAAAGACTGCTTTTAAATAAGTCTTTAAAAAGCACCCCCCTGGGGTGGGGGGGTGGGGGGTGTGCTGCTGGGGAGCGTGGCATGGGCAGGACCACGCTGGACACGCGGTTTGCCTACGGCCGCTCCCTGAGCAGTCCGTGCCGTGGGAGGAGTGGGTCCGTGAGGAGATCGAGGTGAACGCGGCCCCCACGCTGCTGGAAATTGTGGACGCGGCAGGCGCCGAGCACCTGGTCACGCTCCAGGACCTGGACATCCACCATAGCCACGGCTTCGCGGTACTCCCTGGCATGTGCAGCGAGTTCTCGTTCTGGGCCGTGAGGCTGCTGCGCTAGCGCCTGCAGCGGCCGTGGGGACCAGGGCCGTCCCGCTGGTGCTGGTGGGCGCCCAGGCCGACCGGGATGACGAGCGCCAGGGGCTGATGGCTCGGGGCCACGAGGGGCGCTGCCCCTTCCCGGAGGTCACAGCCAAGAGCCAGCGGAGGGTGGACCAGGTGTTCACGCAGGCGGTGCGTGAGAGGGAGGCCCTGGCCCGGCCCGAGGCGCATCCCAGCCAGTGCCCAGCACACGAGGCTGTCCGAAAGGTTCAGAAAGGTTCATCGGCTGATTTGCCACAGTTGGTTTTCAATATGTCCATCGCTTTTCCTGATTTCCAGAGCTCAGTATTTCTACCTAGTGCCTATTTATTTATTTATTTATTTATTTATTGAGACAGAGTCTCACTCTGTCACCCAGGCTGGAGTGCAGTGGCATAGTCTCGGCTCACTGCAACCTCTGCCTCCCGGGTTCAAGCGATTCTCCTGCCTCAGCCTCCCAAGTAGCTGGGATTACAGGCACCCGCCACCACACCCAGTTAATTTTGTATTTTTTAGTAGAGACAGAGTTTCACCATGTGGGCCAGGCTGGTCTTGAACTTCTGACTTCAGGTGATCTGCCCACCTCAACCTCCCAAAGTGCTGGGTTTACAGGCGTGAGCCACCGTGCCCGACCACATTATTCTTTTTCAAGGTTACTTTGGCTACTCAAGGTCCCTTGAGAGTCCATATGAATTCTACGATGGATTTTCTATTTCTGCAAAAACTGCCATTGGGCTCTTTGATAAGAATTGCCTTGAATCTGTACATTGCTTTGGGTGGTATTGACATCTTAACAATATTAAGCATTTCAATCCATGAACATGAGATGTCTTTCCATTTATTTATGTCTTCCTTAGTTTCTTTCAGCAATGTTTTATAATTTCCAGTGTACAAGTCTTTTGCCTCTTGGTTTATTCTTAGGCATTTTATTCTTTTCAATGCTATTGTAAATGGAATTGTTGTCTTAATTTCCTTTTCAGATTGTTCATTGTTAGTGTATAGAAATGCAATTGATTAGCCAGGCACCGTGGCTCACGTCTGTAATCCCAGCACTTTGGGAGGCTGAGGCGGGTGGATTACCTGAGATCAGGAGTTCGAGACCAGCCTGGCCAACATAGTGAAACACTGTCTCTACTAAAAATACAAAAATTAGCCAGTGTGGTGGTAGGCGCCTGTAATCTCAGCTACTCCAGAGGCCGAGGCAGGAGAATTGCTTGAACCCAGGAGGTGGAGGTTGCAGTGAGCTAAGATTGCCCCACTGCACTCCAGCCTGGGTGACAGAGCGAGATTCCGTCTCAAAAAAAAAAAAAAAATCTGATTTTTGTGTGTTGATTTTTGTATTCTGCAACTCTTCTGGATTTGTTTAGTAGCTCTAACAGGATTTTTTGGTAGCATCTTTAGGGTTTTCTACATATAACATCATGTCATCTGTGAACAGAGATAATTTTACTCCTTCCTTTCTGGTGTGGACACTTTTTATTTCTTTTTCTTGCCTAATTGCTCCGGTTACTATTTTCAATATATGTTGAACAGAAGTGGCAAGAATGAGTGAGGATCTTTGTCCTGATCCTGAGCTTAGCAGAAAAACTATGTCTTTCACCATTGAGTATGATTGTTAACTGTGGACTTTTTGTACATGGACTTCATTATGTCGAGGTAGTTGCATTCTAGTCCTGTCTTGTTAAATGTTTTTATCATGAAAGGGTATGATTTTTTTTTTCAAATGCATTTTTCTGCATCAGTTGAGGTGATCATGTATTCTTTTCCCTTCATTCAGGTAATGTGGGGCATTATATTGGTTGATTTTCTTATGTCGAACCATTCTTGCATTCCAGGAATAATCCCACCTGGTTATGATGTATGATCCTTTGAATGGGCTGTTGAATTGTTTGCTAGTATTTGATTTTTAGATTTTTCTTCTTTCATTCTATGTTTTCTTTGCCCTCAGCCAGGCCCTGGTTGGTTGGGGTTCTTCATCTAGTAGTATGGCCCAAATGTTCATTCATGAAAGAGCTGAACCTTTAGTAGGGTTCTGCCAGTTTTTGGTTGACGTTGTTTTTGATAACCTTTTACTGTTGGAATGGGAGTACCAGGAGGTGCCTCAAACACCATACTGAGTCACTTAGTATAATAGTGAAACAAACCAGTTCCCCTCTATCACCCCTTAACTCCCAAACTCCTATATTCTGGCTGTGGGAAAAACACCACCATATATTAATCACTGAATAAAGATTATATCAAAAGCTGTAAGATGGGGGCCCATCCGTTCAGGGTGGTGTCTCCCAAATGGTGCTAAGGTAAGTCTTTGGTAGCCCATTCAACCATTCCATCAGGCCAACTGCTCTTGAGTGATTGAACAAAAAGTAGGATCATTGAATTCCATGGCCATGAGCCTATTGCTTCACCTGTTTTGCAATGAAATCAATTCTTTGATCAAAGAAATGTTCTATGGGATACGATGAAGGTCCGCAGGGCATTCTGTAATTCTGTGGATGGTGGTTCTGGCAAAAGCATTACAGGTAGGGATGGCAAATCTACATCCAGAATAAATTCCACTGAGGACAAATTGCTTTTCCTTCCATGATGGAAGCGATCTAATGTAATCAAGTTTCCACCAAGTAGCTAGCTATTCTCCCAGGAAATGATGCCATATCAGGGTCTCTGTTATTGGCAGGTTAAATATTCAACAGTGAAGATAACCAGGTCAGACTTGTGAGGCAAAGTCCATGTTGAGGCCACACACAGTCTCCTCCCTGCCCCATTGGCTACTCTGTACACGGGCCCATTGAGCAACCATTCTGATGGCTGGGGAAAGAGGCTGACTGCAATGCACAGAAAGGACTGTCTTGCCCACCTGATTATTGACAGCTCCCTCTAGAAGACGCTTTCTGATGAACATTCACATGTGACCAGGTACCCTCAAATTCTGCCTATCCAGAGAGGCCCATCCTTTCCCAGACCACCTCAATACCAATCTCCCAACCTGATTTTTTCCAAGTCTCTGATGATTCAGCCAAACCATTAGCCTCTACACTAGTCCATAAACCAGTGTAGGGCCATACTTCTGGCCATCTTCTAGTCCAGGCAAAGGACAGCAACCAAATGTGGCACGTGAAGTAATGACATGACATGACAACTGGGAGGACTCTCCTTTACCACTGTTCTTTTTTTTTTTTTTTTTTAAGATGGAGTTTCACTCTGTTGTCCAGGCTGGAATGCAGTGGTGCAGTCTCACCTCAACCTCTGCCTCCCAGGTTCCAACGATTCTCCTGCCTCAGTCTCCCGAGTAGCTGGGATTATAGGCACCCGCCATCATGCCCAGCTAATTTTTGTATTTTTAGTAGAGATGGCATTTCACCATGTTGGCCAGGCTGGTCTCGAACTCCTGATCTCAAGTGATCTGCCCGCCTCAGCCTCACAAAGTGCTGGGATTATAGGCATGTGCCATTGCACCCGGCCACCACACTTCTTTAGGGCTACCCTGAGTGGGACTGGAGTGCTGTAGCCACCAACTTATGGACCATCTCTAAGCCAGGATGAGATTTTCCCCCATCAATCAACCGGTCATAAAGACCTCCCTGTGCGGTCATCAGTTTGGGTTGTAGGAGAGGAGACAGTGCAGAGGGGGTAGGGGGACACATTGTCTATCAGTGCATTTTGACAAACACATTTGCTACATGGTCTACCTTCAAAGTTGCTGAAGACAACAGTTTGGTCACAAGCTTTCCTGTGGCAGTGCAGGGCTCACCAGCCTCCCAGCCTGCAGAGGTAGCTTCTTGCTGCTGCTGACGTCTGGGAGCTGGCCGGGCATCTACATTTAGGCCATGGTGTTCTCCTGCTGAACAGAAATAATTTCACAGAACACCAACATCAGACAAGGCCACTCTGTGACTGTGATGGATGAAGACAAAACAAGGGCACTCTGCAGTCATGTCTGAACACACATGGAAATACCAACACTGTCCAAACCACATCAAGTCATCAAACCATGGCCAATAGGAGTGATGACTGCTTCTTTACCAATTACAGCTGCAGCTTCTCTCTAGTCTGCCTTCCTTCCGGATAAGATTTATTATGATAGGCCAGGTGTGGTGGCTCACACTTGTAATCCCAGCACTTTGGGAGGCCGAGACGGGCAGATCATCTGAGGTCAGGAGTTTGAGACCAGTCTGGCCAATGTGGTGAATCCCTGCCATTTCTACTAAAAATACAAAAATTAGCCAGATGTGGTAGCCCACACCTGTAATCCCAGCTACTCAGGAGGCTGAGGCAGGAGAATCTCTTGAACCCAGGAGGCAGAGGTTGCAGTGAGCTGAGATCGCACCATTGCACTCCAGCC
>NW_012116488.1:2559179-2561690 GCF_000951035.1 Colobus angolensis palliatus
AGTGCAGTGGCGCAATCTTGGCTCACTGCAAGCTCCGCCTCCCGGGTTCACGCCATTCTCCTGCCTCAGCCTCCTGAGTAGCTGGGACAACAGGTTCCTGCCACCATGCCCGGCTAATTTTTTTTTTGTATTTTTAGTAGAGACGAGGTTTCACTGTGTTAGCCAGGATGGTCTCGATCTCCTGACCTCGTGATCTGCCTGCCTCGGCCTCCCAAAGTGCTGGGATTAAGGCATGAGCCACCATGCCCGGCCCGACCTGGGGGTCTTTAGATGCAGGTGCTGGCCTGGCCCCAGCCTGCTGCCTGGTGCTGAGGCTGCTTGTTTCTGGAAGCCAATGCTGTGGCAGTCGGGGTGCAGATGGCATAACCCCTGCAGGGAATTTAAGCAGGGCCAATTTACCAGATGTAACCAGGGCTTACAAAGCTACTGGAAGTGTTGGAGGAGTTGGTTCTGGGCCTGGCCTCTGAGCATAATTTCCAGAGTCAATTTGTTAAGCCAGTCCCAACTCCAGAGGGGAGTGTAGGCGACTTGGGGGGACTGTGTACAAAGCACATAGAGAGAGAAAGAGCAGGATCTGTGGCTGCAGGGAGACGGGAGGGGGGTTGGGGACTAGGGGAGGTGGGCCTGGGTCCTGTGGGCACAGTTGGGTCCAGGGGTGGGTGTGGGAGTGGGGTGGGCTGTGGAGGAATGGCTCACGCAGGGAATTGGTGCATTTTCCCCAGTCGAGATCTGACATGCAGAGAGGCCAAGACCCAGGCCAGCAAGGGAGCCTGGGACACTGCCGGTCCCATGGGAATCCCTAGCCTTTTCCCTGACAGCCCAACGCCCTATCAGAGAATAGCAGGGCAGGGGACAGCTTTGGGACACAGATTCACTATTGAGGCGTGGATATGTCCCACCCCCCTCCCCCCTCTGACAGCAGCAGACCTGGAGCCTCCAGGGCCACTTGGGAAGGCAGGACTACAGGGAGGGGTGAAAAAATCAGTTTTTTCCCCCTCACCCACTCCTTCTGGCACTGAAGAAGGTCATCACTTGAGGTGTAAGGTGACACTGCCATGCTCATGGATAGGAAGAATCAATATCATGAAAATGGCCGTACTGCCCAAGGTAATTTATAGATTCAATGCCATCCCCATTAAGCTACCAATGACTTTCTTCACAGAATTGGAAAAAACTACTTTAAAGTTTTTGTATAAGGTGTAAGGAAGGCATCCAGTTTCAGCTTTCTATTTATGGCTAGCCAGTTTTCCCAGCACCATTTATTAAATAGGGAATCCTTTCCCCATTTCTTGTTTTTGTCAGGTTTGTCAAAGATCAGATGGTTGTAGATGTGTGGTATTATTTCTGAGGGCTCTGTTCTGTTCCATTGGTCTATATCTCTGTTTTGGTACCAGTACCATGCTGTTTTGGTTATTGTAGCCTTGTAGTATAGTTTGAAGTCAGGTAGCATGATGCCTCCAGCTTTGTTCTTTTTGCTTAGGATTGTCTTGGCAATGCGGGCTCTTTTTTGGTTCCATATGAACTACAGTATCCAGTTTCTAACTCTAAGTTTGTTCTTAAATGAGCTATGGGCTAGAGGGAAAAAGACAGAAGCCCTGCCTGGATTTGTGGTGACTTGCTTAAGGGAAGCTTTGTCTATTCTAAACCAAGTTGTAGAGGTCTTTTTTTTGTCCCCCTTGGGGTTTTTCACCACGTGACCCTGGGCCTTTGGGATGAGCCGGGTGGGCCTTTCCCTGGACAGGCAGAGGAAGCCAGTGCAAGCTGAGCGGTGGGAGAACCTGCAGGACCCCTGCTCCCAGGTGAAGGGGAGGTGGGCTTCAGGGGAGAGTCCAGATGGGCGCCCAGAAACTGGAAACTGCGTCCCTGAAGACTGCAATCCCTCTGGACAGATCAGGTCACCCGGGAGTGAAGAGAGGGCGTTGAAGACACATGGAAAGGTGGTGGGAAGGGACTGAGTTGAAACCCAGGCCCGAGTGGAAGAGCCGGCAGTTCCTAGAGCGCCTTCCTTCTTCCCCTCAATTCATCAGTCCACACCAATTCAGTGCCTACCCCAGGGCAGACGCTTGCGAAGCCTGAGGTCAGGAGGCCACAGGAGCCCCTTCCCCAACCTGAAGTCCTGGAGACGGCCCGGCTGGAGGGGACGAGGGCGCACGGCCGCGACCCGATTCCCTTCTTCGTCCCCATCTGGCCTGGGGTCCGAAGGGAGCCGCGTGGGAAGCGGGGACGGGGAGCTGGGGGAGGGACCCCCGCGCTCCCCGGCCGACCCTCTGCGGCCTCTGCTCTGCCCAGTCCGTCCTCCTCTCCCGACCTGGCGCGCGTCTCCTGTTCCCCGGTGCCCCATCCCCTGGGACCGTCCTTCCTAACAGTGCCCTTCACCCCGCCTGGCCCGCGAGGTGGTCCCGGGCCGGTGACAAGATCTGGACGTGGTGACTCCGGGAGAGCCCCTGGGACCCAGGCCCCAGGGACGCATCGGGGGCGGAGCTGGACCCGGGGGGTGGGGCGGGGGTGGGG
>NW_012116488.1:2561987-2572406 GCF_000951035.1 Colobus angolensis palliatus
GGGGTCCAGGAGCCCTCAGCGGGGCGCCAGGTGCAGCCTGCGGGACGTCCAGTGCCGAAGCAGGAGCTGGGCAAGGCCGTGGCCTGCAGGGTCCCTGGGCGGAGGACAAGGCCCGCAGCCGCGTTGGCGCGAGGTTTAAATCGGTGCCTTCTCAGCTGTGCCAGTTCTTATCAATCGCTATATGCAAGAGGTAGTTTTTAAAAAATGGTGCCCCAGCTTTATTGCGGTGTAATTGATGGATAGAAATTGTATTTATTTAGGGTGTGCCTCCGGAGGACGGGATGGAGCACACAGGGTGGAGGGGTTACCACAGCCCCGTTTCCGTGGTAGTTTTACTTAAATTCAGCGTTACCTGTGTGGTGTCCGTGGACACTCCCAGCAGCGAGAGTCCTGGTGGATGGCGTCTCTTTTCCCTCTAACCGTGGCTGACGCCCTGGGTGACGTTCCTTCTAACCATAGCTGGGGCCCTGCGTGACGTCCCTTCTAACTATGTCCAGGGCCCTGGGTGATGTCCCTTCTGACCATGGACAGGGGCCTGGGTGATGTCCCTTCTGACCACAGATGGGGGCCTGGGTGACGTCCCTTCTAACCATGGCCAGGGGCCTGGGCGTTGTCCCTCTGGGCTTGGTTTGCATTTCCCTGCTGACTGAAGACAGCTTTTGTGCAGGTCCTACTTTTTTCTGTCTTTCCGTATGGAAATTGTGAAGACTACCCAAATGAGGACCATGGGGCTCTTAATTCAGGGCCTGTGGAGCAGCGGCCTGGACCCCTCCCTTGGGCGTGGCAGAGGCCGGCAGGCGGGCCAGGTGGGAGGACTTTAGAGTGGAAACCAAGGAGGCTCAGGCAGGCTCTGATAGAGGTGGTGGGCCTGGGTGAGGGGCCTCCTAGGTGCTGTGCTTGGGGAACTTGGTCTGCTTTCCTGGTTTGTGTAATTTGGTCCCACTGAGGCAGGGCCACAGATTGGGGAGGTGTCATCCTTGCCCAAGCGCTGACCACTCCTCAGTAGCAGCTGGGAGGGTGTGGTCGGGGATTCCGGTCTCCAGCTCTGGCTGTTGTCCCTTTCTAGACTCAGCCTCTCATTTGTGTCTCTAGAGACGGGAATTTTTGCTTTTTTTCCATGTGTTTCACTGAGCCACAGTCATCTGTTTTGACACTCTCCCTGAATGTGACCAGCAAAGCCTTCGGAGTGAATTCTGGCTCCCTGTAACCTGCCCTCCTGAGTCTGCAGGCACCGCCTTGGCTTCTGGGCAACGCAGCAGCCCCAGCTCCTTGGTGACTTTCCCTGAGACCGTGCAGCAGAAAACGTCTTCCGAAACCAGTCACTGCAGGCGGCTGTGCTTGGCCTACCCGAGGGCTTGAGGCTTCTAGGCCATGTAGTGGACAGAATTGGAAAGTACAGACTTGTTTTGGTATGTCAGTGTCAGGTTTTCATTAGGAATGGCATTATAAACTTTTTTTTTTTTTTTTTAATATGTAGAAGCAGGCCAGGTGCGGTGGCTCAGGCCTGTAACTTCAGCACATTGGGAGCCTGAGGCAGGAGGATAGATTGAGCCCAGGAGTCTGAGACCAGCCTGAGCAACGTAGGGAGACCCCGTCTCTACAAAAAATAAACTTAGCCCAGTGTGGTGATGCATGCCTGTAGTCCCAGATGCTTGGGAGGCCGAGCTGGGGCAGGAGGGATGTGGGGGAACCCCTTGAGCCTGGGAGGTTGAGAGTCGAGGCTGCAGTGAGTTGTGACCACTGCACTTCAGCTTGGGCCATGGGAGGAGACCCTGTGTCCAAAAAAAGAAAAGAAATGGGGGTTCTTGCTATGTTACCCAGGCTGGGCTGGAGGAATCCTCCCACCTCGGACTCCCAAAGTGCTGGGACTATAGGTGTGATCCTCGCCTGGCCGAAATCTAACATTTTTACTTCTTTCATAGTTCAGCTTCAAGTCGTAGTATTTTTATCTATCTTATATCCATGAGTTTCAGATTTGTGTCAAAATTATTAAATCAACTCTGAAATGGCCTTTGTAATTTGCAGTTCTTTGTGCCTTAGAATATATCTAAGAATAGTTAGAACAGCAAATGTTATAGACAGGTAAATAGAACAACAGAAGAGGGTAGATAGAAGATGCCACCACTGGTCCCATTATTTCCCACAGTATTAGAGCTCCTTACAAAAATTGTGGGGTAAGGATTGAAGGTGGAGGGAAAAAATCCTGTTTTTTTGGAAGATAATCTTATGGACAGAAAAAACAAAACCCACAGGAGAAACCTTTAGAGAGAACAGTTCATCTTTTTCCTTCACTAAGCTGGGCAGTGGCTTCCCCCTGCCAATCTAGAAACTTCCATCCCTCAAGAATGGGAAATCTCAGGCTGGGCCCGGTGGCTCACGCCTGTAATCCAAACCCTTTGGGAGGCCAAGGCAGGTGGATTGCCTGAGCTCAGGAGTATAAGACCAGTCTGGGCAACATGGTGAAACCCCATCTCTACTAAAAATACAAACAAAAAAACAATTAGCCTAGCGTGCTGGTGCATGCCTGTAATCCCAGCTACTCGGAAGCCTGAGGCATGAGAATCGCTTGAATCCGGGAGGTGGAGGGAGACTGCAGTGAGCTGAGATCACGCCACTGCACTCCAGCCTGGGTGGCAGAGCAAGACTGTGTCTCAAAAAAAAAAAAAAAATTAGCTGGGCGTGGTGGCACATGCCTGTAATCCCAGCTACTCAGGAGACTAAGGCAGGAGAATTGCTTGAATCCAAGGAGGTGGAGGTTTCAGGAAGTGTGGTGAGATGAGATTATGCCATTACACTCCAGCCTGGGCAACAACAAGAGCAAAACTCCATCTCAAAAAAAAAAAAAAAAAAGAAAGAAAAATATCCCTAGATGCATTTGTTCCCAGTAGTCTGCATCCATTCCCTTTCAGGAGACAAGGTGATTGGGAGGACTCTGTGACCTCAGAGCTGAGCCTAGGAGTGGTGCCATGCCCAGAGCGGTGATCTGGGCACCTGTGCTCCAGCCCATAGCAGTGATGAGCAACAGAGGAGGGTCCAGTTGCCCACCCAGGATCCATCTCCACCTGTGGTGCTTGCACCCAAACCACAGGGGCCCCTGCTGTCTGGGATGCCCCCACCCTCCAGGCTGGGGCTCCAGAGCGCAGAAAAGTCAGGCCAGGCTCCCAGGAGAACCTCGGGCCGCATCTCCACACAGGACACAAAATCTTTGTCCCTCTATCGTGCACTTGTCAGACCTGACCGAAGTTTCTTTTGCTCTCATGGTTTGCAGGCTGGATTTAGGTTACTCTCAGAGTAAGGAGGAGAGTTGGTTTACTCTCCACAAGCTTAGTTAGGGGTTAAGCAGATTTCATGAAGGTACTGTGATATTACCAATGGTCATGGCTTGGGGTAATTTTGCCAAGGCCAATTTAAAAAGATTTGCCACGGAATCATCCTTAACTTTTAGGCTGTGAATTGGCTGTTGATCTACATAACAATCTGAGAATTTGGTGAGGTGTTTTGGAATTCTGAGGAGCCTGTTGGAACACAAAACTATTTTTGAAATATTTTATTTTAACCAGTTTCTACAAGTAGAACCTTTCAGCCATGGATTTAAGATTAAGAAGAGGCTGACTGCAGGCTCATAACAAATAGAACATTGAGGCTGGGCAGGGTGGCTCAAGCCTGTAATCCCAGCACTTTGGGAGGCAGAGGCGGGAAGATTCCTCGAGTCCAGGAGTTCAAGAGCAGCCTGGGCAACATGGTGAAACCCCAGCTCTACCAAAAAAAAAAAAGAAAAGAAAAGAAAAGGAAAAATTAGCCAGGCATAGTGGAGCTACAGTGGGAGGATCATTTGAGCCCAGGAGGGAGAAGATACAAGGAGCCAAGATGGCACCACTGCACACCAGGCCTGGGGACAGAGTGAGACCCTGTCTCCAGAACAAAAAACAAAAGAACCAAAACAAACAAAACACCCACAGACGATCCTCCTGGCCCCACAAGCCCAAACAGAACATTGAAGTCAGTGTGAGGTCAGTGCGTTTGGTCTGCTTAGTGGCTTAGTCTGATGAGGCTGTCCTTAGTTCTGTTGTTCAGAACTATGTCTGGGCTGAGAATCCAGGAAGGCGTGGCTCAGTCCGCTGCGTCCCTTTGTGGTGATGGGGGCAGAGGACCCTGGGCAGCCCGTGTCCCGAGCCCACTCCCCATATCTCAGTGGCTGAGGACGCAATCCTTCAAGGCTCCTCACTCATTTTGTGCTGAAAGATTCTGCTTCCGATCTGTAGCTTCAAGTGCAGGTCCTCAGGGTAAACTCGAGGGAAAAGCAGAGACCACCTGTTGATGACGGGCACCCAAGTCATGAGTTACAGTCAGAGCCCCCAACGTTGGCAGGAATGAGGACAGGCCTGGAGACACAGCGTCAGCCTCAGCGCTTCCTCGGTGACGCCCCTGGGAGGGGACACTGGAAGAACTGGTAGATAGATTCTCCCCCAGAGCTGGTCTCATCGTCACCAGGTGATAGGCACGTTAAACCCAGAACTGTAACTGTTAACTATTACTGTTAGTTATACTGGCCAAATTCCTTCCTTATCAGCCGTGGGGCAGTTCCCCAAAGCCCTAAAGCCTGGAGAACACAAAGCACATCCAGTTACTTAAAAGCAGCCTTTGTTTCCTACAATGAGAGAATAAATCCTTGATGTAGTCCAGTGGCCACCCAGGAGTTCCCAGAAAGAGACTGGCCTCGAAGAACTGTTTCTGTCTCTCTTTTTGCCTTGAATGTGGGGCAGACAAGATCAGAGCAGCGATGACGAGAGAATCGCGCACACACACTTAGAGTCTGCGACCAAGGAATAGCTCTGTTTACTCTAACTATAAATAAACACACAACTACAAACTTGGCTTAAGTCAGACTTAAAAGGACTCAAAAATGTAACAAAGGACAAGTATCTTCCCTCTGTTCTAAGAGACCAACTCCAAGATCTGTCATAGCAACGGATAGAAAAGAGAAAACTCGCTTTGTATTTTCTCCCAGTGGACTTGGTGGCTCACACATATAATCCCAAGCCTCTGGGAGGCTGAGGCAGGTGGATTACCTGGGAGGCCAGGAGTTCAAGAGCAGCCCGGCCAACATGGCAAAACCCCATCTCTACTAAAAATACAAAAATTAGCTGAGTGTGGTGACAGGTGCTTGTAATCCCAGGTACTCGGGAGGCTGAGGCAGGAGAATCATTTGAACTCGGGAGGCAGATATTGCAGTGAACAGAGGTCACACCACTGCATTCCAGCCTGGGCAACAGAGCCAGACACCACTGGCTTTTTGTTTGCTGCCAAAGGAAACCTTTTGCTCTGAGGGATTCATGAGCCTGTAACATCTCAAATGCATCCACGCTGAGCAGCTTGTGTGATGTTAACACTGTTTTTTTGCTCTTGTCAAACTTCTCTGCAGGAACTGAAGGCCCAGGCAGATGCAAGTCACTTCCCTTGTGAACTACTGCCTGACTGAGCTCCCGGATCCCCCAACCTGTCCCCTCTTCCTTCAGGCCCAGCCTTGAGGACGAGCTTATTCTCTTTTGGTTATTCCCAGAGCACACTTGTTATCACATAAACACCCCTTCATTTGCCCCATTTCTTCAAAACTAAGACTATCCCGACAGCACAGTGCACTGAACAACCTGGAACGTGCTGTGCAGCCACGGCCACTCAGCCCTACCTGGGGAGGCGGGGTCCTGCCAGGTGGTGACCCAGAGTTGCCCACGCTCAGGCTGTCCAGCAGGCATCTGCAGAATGTTCTTAGGTTGCTAGTTACACATCAGTCCAAAGCCTCAGGGGCGACAAGGATTTTGAAGTTATTCAGGCACCTGAGGCTGGGCTAAGCCTCCCATTGTCACCTGTACCTACATCCCTGTCACCAAGAGGATCTGGCTCTGTCCCACGCACACCTGGGTCTGCACACTCACCTGCAGGCCTGAGCGCCACCGGGGCTGCTCCACTCCAGCCCGGAAGCCTCCCTAGTGAGGCACGTTGTTCAGTCTCACCTGGAGCTTGGGGTGACCAGGTGGAAAGCTGTGGGGTGGGCTCACTGGGGGCATCTGGGCACCTGGTGAGATGGGCGGGTACTCTCCCTGAGCGCACAGCTGATAAGCAGCCAGGCGATTCAGGAGCAGGCCTGGGTCAGATGGGATTTCAGGCCACTCTGGAGAGAAAGCCAGCCCCACCACCGCCATATACACACATTCCCCTTGCCCTGGGCGGCCTCTCAACTGCTGGTCCTGAGCCCCCAGGGCTGCAGCAGTTACACTTCCTCCAGGGCCAGCCCAAGTTGAAGCAGGATCTGGGGCCTCCGGCTGCACCCTGGTACCTCCCCCAGAGCTCTGCCCAGCCCACCCCTGCAGGAGAGGCCCCCTTGGGGCTGGAGCCACAGGAAGGGCCTGCTCCCTGGAGAGCTCAGAGTGTCCGGAGGAAGCAAAACTACATACATAGGACTCCCAGAGGATCCAGCAGTCCCAGCACCGAGCAGTTATCAAAGGAAACAAGTCAGCACACAGGGACGCCTGCACCCCACGTTCACTGCAGCGCTGCTCAGCTGCTGAAATCCACCTAAATAGGCATCAATGGCAGAATAGATAAGAAACATGGTGCACACGATGCAGTACCACTCAGCCATCAAGAGAAGGGAATCCTCTCATGCGGCCACATGGATGGAGCTGGAGGTCATCACGTGAAGTGAAATCAGCCAGGCACAGGAAGACAACGCGCAGGTCCTCACGCTCACAGGGGGCTAACGTGGCTCTCAGGAAGGTAGAGAGTGATACTGATGTGAGGCTGGGAGGGCATGCGGGTTGGGGGGAGCAGATGGAGAGGATGCTCAATGGTACACACGGGTACAGGGAACAGCCTCACATTAACTGCAGTCACGGGCTGCCATGGAACAGCTGTATTTACCGCATTATCCAAGATAGCCAGAATAAAAGATTGCAGTGTTCCCACCACGTAGGGATGATAAGTGCTCCCGGTCAGCGTGTCCTGAACATTCTGACTTGATCATTACACTTTTTTTTTTTTTTTTTTGAGACAGAGTTTTGCTCTTGTTGTCCAGGCTGAAGTGCAGTGGCACGATCTCGGCTCACTGCAACTTCCACCTCCCAGGCTCAAGCGATCCTCCTGCCTCAGGCTCCCGATTAGCTGGGATTACAGGCACCTGCCACCATGTCTGGCTACATTTTTGTATTTTTAGTAGAGATGGGGTTTCACTATGTTGATCAGGCTGGTCTCAAACTCCTGGCCTCAGGTGATCCACCCACCTCGGCCTCCAAAAGTGCTGGGATTACAGGCGTGAGCCACAGTGCCCGGCCAATCATTACACATTTCATACACAGAACAGAACATCACGTGTGCCCCATAAGTCTATACAAATATACTTATCGATAATAAAAAGGAAAGAAAGTGCCCCGGGACCCAGGCGGCCAATGACTCAGCGCCGGGCCCTGAACACAGCCACCACCTGGAGGGCATTGGCCGCAGGGGCCTGATGGGCATGGCTGATGCAAAGCCTGTGTGCTGGTCCCCAAACTTCCCCTCCCCCTGAGCAGAGCAGGCCAGGTGGGGTCACCCCACATGAGAAGGAGTTGTTGATACGGAGGCAGCCCCAGGCAGAGGGCAGAGACCGCTGGCAGAGCCAGAACCCCTGCCCTGAAGATGCTCCCTTTGCAGGGATGAGTGGACGCTCACAGACAGGGGAACCAGAGCTGCAGGGACAGAGGCCTGGACACCAAAGAGCGACAACCGGACAACAGGGACTTAGCAGGGGCCCAGGAGACAGAATGGGCCAACAGAAGGAACAAAGGAGGGGAGGAGTCTGCACTAAGGGTGCTGGAGATTTTGGACAGAGGGAACCACAAGGTTGAGGACTTCCTGGAGGAGATGGCACCCTCTGAGGAGCAGAGAGGGCAAAGGGCAGACAGGATGCCGGCAACTGATCCAGAGGGAGGGAGCCACAGGCAGCCCCCAGCACCACTGAGGCCTGATTGCAGGAGCCACTGTGGCCCCCACAGGGAGGTCGGGGGAAAGACAGGAGTCAGCAGAGAGGCGAGACCCAATTGAGGCAGGACCCTGGATGCAGAGGAGGGAGTGGGAGGGAGGGAGGGAAGAGCCTGGCGGCGGCAGCGTCCAATGGGGACTGTGACCAGGGGCCAGAGCCAGGGACAGTCCCTCTCACTCAGCAGAGCCTCAGGCCAGGAGACCCAACCTCCCCAACCTCCCAAGCTCCACATGAAGCCAGGTCTGACGCAGCCCCTCCGCCAGCAGCCGGGGGCAAGGGGACAGTGGGGTCCCTGTTCCGTGGTCACCCAGGCCTGCTGCTAGCTGGACTTGAGGCCTCTGTGTCCCCAGCAGGCAGACATGTGCTTGGGTCGGGGTGGAGCCTGCCTGGGCAGATATCCCGGGCCCACTCCATCCTTCTGGGCCTCCCGAGGCCACGGGAGACCCAGACAGTTACTGAGTCCAGGGGTGGGAGGGGTGTGGGACCCAGCGCTGCCCCAGGTTGTGACCCTGAGCAAGATATCAGGACTCTGAGCCTCAGTGTCCCTCCCTGGGGTCAGGGGGTCAGGAGGCCCTGGGGTCAAGCAACTCTGACCTGCCTGGGCCAAGTCCCACTGTGGTGCCCTCCAAGGGGCAGTGTCCTCTAAGGGACAGAGGGCCAGGGGATCCAGGTTCCACTCCCCTCCCTCCCTCCCTCCCTCCCTCCCTCCTTCCTTCCTCACACCCTACCTGGGCGACCACAGTGCTGCTGTCTGAGGCCCACAGTCCACACAGGATCCCCTTCTCTCATCTTCCCATGGTGACCAGACCCCAGGAACAGGGTCACCTCTGCCTCCTCCTGAGAGCCCCTCGGCCTTCAAGCAGGGCCAGAGCGTGCCTGCTCTCCATCCTGGCCCACAAGCCCAGGCTTACACACACAGTTGACTTCCAGCTCTGTCCCTTCAGGTTCATTACTGGGGACCCTAAGTCTCTAGGCCAGCAGAGGGGGTGTGGCCATGCCCCCCAACCCAGCAAGAAATGTGAGACCAGGACAGGCCATCTGGTCTCTGGGTGGAGGGGCTGCCTGGAAAACCTTCCCTCCCACACCTGCCCCACCACTGACTCACCTGGAAGGATCCAGAAGCACTGGTGGGAGGGCCTGGGTTCTCCAGGAGGTGGAGGGAAGGGCCCCAAGAGAGGGCCCAGAGGAGTCGGTAGACTTAAATCCTCAGCATTTGTGGAAGGGATGGGACAGGGTCCTAACAGGGAGGGGAGGGGGACCGTCTAGCTGGTGCAGGGGTGGCAGGGCCCAGGGGCTCCTTGGGCAGGGACATGGGACTCTATGCTGCTACAAGTTGAAATGTGACCGGTCAACCCCGGACAAATCCTTGCTCAAAGTGCTGAGTGTTTGTGAGCAGGAGGCGGGAATGAGGCCCTATGGTGAGGGGAGGGGAGGGGGGACCTTCTAGAGGGCACAGAGGGAGGGGGAACCTTCTAGAGGGTACAGGGGCAGGGGGGCAGGCGGCCCCATGGGCAGGGACATGGGACATGCAAGGCTGCCATGGCTTGCAGGACTGAGTAGGGATGAACCTAGATGGAGCCTGAATGGAACAAGTCGTGAGCACCTCCGAGGTCAGAGGGGGAGAGGGCTGCAGGCCTGGGGTCCACTAGGTCGGGCGGTACAGGGAGGATGGAGGCCCGGGGTCCCTGAGGCCTCTCCTGCAGATGATGGCTGCTGCCATGGAGTGGCTGGCCCTGTAGACCATAAGGCGTGTGAATGGTCATGGAGCGGAGAAGGGTGACCAGAGCCCTGGGCGCAAGCAGGTCAGGACAGGGGAGGCAGAGTCAGGTCTGTGCCCACAACAGGGGTTCCTGGAGCTGCTGCTGGGAGCAGGGGCCCCCTAGCCAGTCCACCTGCCATGACAGATGGAGACACTCAGGTTCAGAGAGAGGTAGATGTTTGCTGAAGGCCAGAGCCATCAGGAAGGGGTAGGAGCCATGGAGGGCACAGGAAGGAAGGAGAGAGGTGGGGAGAGCCTCACAGGAGACCACAACGATTCTCCTGCCACCGCAGCCCAGAGCCGGTCCCTGTCCCAGGAGGACAACTGTGCTATGGACCAGCCCCAGGGGAGTCTGTGTCCCCCAGGCAGAGCTCCAGAATCGGGGAGCCACCGTCCCCGCTCTGGCTGGCCTGAGCCCCAGGTCACAGCCACAGCCGACAAGGTCATCCCATATCTTCCCTTCACCAGGACTGAGGAATGCGCTCCCAGCTGGAGGGACCCTGGCTGTGATGGGTTCCCTGGCAGGGGTCTAAGCTCCCAGCTGGAGGGTCCCTGGCTGCAGTGGGCTCCCCGGCAGGGGTCTGAGCTTCCCAACTGGAGGGTCCCTGGCTGCAGTGGGCTCCCTGGCAGGGGTCTGAGCTCCCAG
>NW_012116488.1:2573332-2577921 GCF_000951035.1 Colobus angolensis palliatus
CCCAGAGGGAGAGACCGAGTCCCACGCCTGTCCTCTCTCCTGACCTGACCCACGGGAGGGGCAACTGAGAATCCTGCAGGGAGGGACAGCACAGGCCCAGGGGAGACAGGGGAGCTGGGAACTAGTGAGGGGCACCTGGGCAGGTTCCGGAGGAGGGCCAGAGTGGGGGCAGTAATCAGAGGAAGACGGCTGCGATGGAACCAGGCTGAGAGAGAACACCTGAGAGCAGGCAGAGCCTCTGCCCACCCGGCCCGGGGATGACGGCGCAGGACAATCACCTGGGGGGCTCCAGCCACGGAGCCCAACCTGGACCCAGACCCCGACCCGGACCCAGACCCGGACCCCGACCCGAACCCAGACGGCCCAGGAAGATGGAGCCAGGACCAGCACCCACAGATCTGCAGACTCGGGCGCCTGCAGGACAAATCCTCAGAAGATGAACAGTCTCCTGTCCCGGAACACGTCCTGAAGACCAAAGCAGGACCCCCAGATACAGGAATGGACCAGGAAGCATCCCAGTAACTTCCCTGTGCTCCGGCCCTGGACTGAGACTACGGGTGTCCAGGCGGCAGGAGGCTGGAGAGACTGAGGAGCCCCCGTCCTCGGGTGAGGAGACAGGCACCATGTCAGGTAAACAGCCCCCAAGCCACTGGCCCTGGCCCCAGCGTGGGAAGCATCCAAGAGTCATCAGGGAGGCCTCGGGCTGTCGTGGGCTCAGAGGCCTCTGGGTGGGGAGGGCTCCACCCTCCATATTCTGGGTTTTCTGGGAGCCTCCCAGGGGATGAGGCCAAGGCCCAGGACTGCTTTAAGTTTGGAGAGGAGCAGGCTCCTTGGCCTGGGTCTCCGCAGTGCATTTGGGCAGCAAGACCAAGAGTAGGACCCACTGAGGCACTGTCAAGGAGCCCAGCCAGACCCTCGGGCCTCGCTCCTTATGCCCCTCCCCCAGCCAGGATTGGGTCCTGCAGGGCTCACCTGCTGGCCTGAGTGAGTCCAGCTGGGCGGGCTGGGAGGCCAGAGGGAGGGGCTGGGCAGCAGGAGGGCAGGGCTGGGAGGCAGGAGGGCAGGGCTGGGAGGGCAGCCAGCTCCAGGGGTCCGTGCCTGTCCCAGGCCCAGTGGGAGCAGCAGGTGCATGGGCAGCCCCTACCATAGGCACCAAGGCTTGGTGAGGTTGGGGCCAGTGGGGACCATCCCGGGACAGGCCACACCCCAGGCCCCTCCCTTCAAGTGCCTTCACTCCTGAACCTCCAGCCTCCCCAACAGCAGCCTCCTAAAATCTTGCTTCGTGTGGCCACACTCAGAGACTCCATATCCCTCCCCACTGACGGGACCTCAGGTGCTGACCGCTTGCGACCGTGTCCCCCTAATCAGAAAGAACTGAGGCCCAGAGTGTGGCAGGACCCGCTGAGCTTCCCCTACTGTCAGCATCACAGTTGGGCCCTGGATGGAGCACAGTGGGTATCCTGGCCCTGTGCCCAGCCTGCCTGGAGCCTCCCCCTTCCCCCTCACCTGCACCCCCTGGAGCAGCAATGTTACGCCTCACATTGTTCAGAGGAGAGGAGCCCAGGCTGAGAGGTCAAGGACCTGGCTTGGGTCTTGAGTTCCGAGCTGGCAGCCGATGCCCCAGTGCCCCCAGCAGCCCGGCCCACTCTCTCCAGACTCCCTGCGCGGTAGAAGAGCACGTGCGGCCGGCTCCCCTCTGCGGCTCCAGGAGGCTCCTGTGGCACACACTTGCTCAAAGTGACCTTACAGACTCTGTTGATGCAGTAATCCCACTTCTAGGAAGATAGTGCTTTAGGTAAAATCTTTTGGTTGCCTGTGCCAGACGATCCAACGTTAAAAGGTCTTAAGAGAAAGAAGACATAGTGGGGCATCTTAGTGGTGCATTTAGATGAACATCCCAGGAGAGCTTCAGGTAGGGCTGGATCCAGGGCCCTACCACGTTCACCAGGCCCCCCAGTGCCGTCATTCTAGGGTCTCCTGTGCTGACAGGCTGTCTGTGTGCAGCTCCAACAAGAGGATGCCTCTGTCATGGAGACCTCCCTGATCCTGTCTGACCTGCACTGTGGCTCCTGGAGACCTAAGGTCCTGCCAGACCAGGCTCTTTCCTTTTCCTCAAAGTGTCCTGTGTCCTGGGTGAGGCTGAGGTGCTGCCTTTACTAACAGGCTCTCAGGGACGGGGGTGTCTCTGATCCTGAGGTAGCAAGGCTCTGTCACCCCAGGGGCCTGTGACCCAGACCTGGCCATGTTAAATATTTGTCTAATCATGAATGGCACTGATGTCTCAGGGGAACTGAAGGATGATATAAAATCCCTGTTTCCTTCCAGGATAACTGATGCTTTCAGTAGGAGGTTCTCTCCTTGCTCTTTTTCTCTATACATTCAATGTGTTTACAGAGCGAAGTGAATCCCGTCACTGACATGACGTTTCTCGTGGCTTCAGAAGATATTTTCCTGGAAATCTTCCTCCAGCTTTGGGAGTGGTCTCAAGTGTGGGGGTGTCAGAATTGCCTGGGGGGCCTGGGAAAACACAGATCCAGCCTGTAGATTGTATTAGCTCATGGATGATTTGATTCACCACGAGGTCTGAGAAGCATTTGCTCCACAATGTTATTTTTTAAATTATTTCACTATAATTGTTGATTTTTGTTTTTTTTTTTTGAGACAGGGTCTCTCTGTCACCCAGGCTGGAGTACAGTGGTGCAGTCATGGCTCACTTCTGTCTTGAACCTTTGAGCTCAAGGGATCCTCCTATCTCAGCCTCCCAAGTACCTGGGACTACAGGTCTGCACCACCACACCTGGCTGAGGTTTTTAGTTTTGTAGAGATGGGGTTTAACTATGTTGCCCAGGCTGGTCTCAACCTCCTGGGGTCAAGCAATCCCCCAGCCTCAGCCTCCCAAAGTGCTGGGATTATAGGCATAAGCTGCTGTGCCTGGCTGATAGTTTGATTTTTCATATGCCATTGAAGTCATTTTACCTCATAGTTTCGAAATACTTTTTGGTCTTAGCAGTTTAAAAGTATTGTTTTGTTTTTTTTTTTCTTCTGAATTTGGAGCATTCCTGTTACTAATTACATTTCTTTTTAGACAGGTGCATGCTACTACACCCAGCTAATTTTTGTATTGTTTTATTTTGTTTTGTTTTGGTAGAGATAGGGTCTTGCTCTGGTACCCAGGCTGGTCTTCAACTCCTAGGCTCAAGCAGTCCTCCTGCATCAGCCTCCCAAAGTGCTGGAATTACAGGCTGAGGCAGCACGCGAGCCCTAATTACTTTTATTAGGCCAAATTCCTTGTGTGGAATTCCTGTGCTTTGCACACAAATTGTCAGGTTGGCCCCAGAAAGGTGGATTCCGTTTTCCCCTTTCCGTGCCTATGTGGGTGACCAGTGTCCCGAATCCTACAGGAGCTCTTGTTGATCTTTGTCCTCTATTCGCTGAGATAAAAGTCCACCATGGATTTCTGCTGCTTTTATTCATTGTCAGTCCACACACAGGGACAAAGGACTGTGCTCTCCTTAGAAAGCCATGTGCTAAATGAGAACTCCGGGGAGGGCGGGCCTGAAGGAGCGCTTGCTGTCAGTCATTTCCATCAGGGACAGGGCAGAGTCCACTGTCACAGGTGGAGCTGCCCAGCCATTCCCCACCCCTAGGAAGTCTGGGCTGACTAAGGGTGTGCTTAGAAGGGAACCCCTGGGGGTTGGAGGTCTCTTAGCTGCATATTTCCCTGTTATCAGTGTTGAAGTTAAATACAGAGATGAATCCTTGAAATTAAAATGTTTTATTTGGGGAAAGGAGTGTAATTTGTGGATATCTGTAGCCTAGGTGGTTTAGGATGTCCAAAGAATAAAGAAAGGCTGAAGGTTTTATAGAGAGAAGAAATATTACTACTGCTCTTTGAGGAAGCTCATTGGCACTGGTGAGTTTGGGGAGCTGGTAAACTCCGACTGGCTGGTCCTGCCCCAAGGGCAGAGGGTAAAGCGAGCGAGAGTTGTGTCAGCGGGTTGTTTAGTAGGCGTGAGGTAAACTGGGCTCAGGTGGCGGCAGCAGTTTCAGCAGTCGGCTTACAGAGAATGCCATTCTAGCAGAAATTCTACGTGCCCCGAGTGCTCCTTCCCCCAGCCTCTTGACCCTCGATTGGGTAGGACAAGAATGACCCAGTTTGTGTGATTAGCTTTACGTTTTTCTCTTTCGATCAAGATATTTCTCTGAAAGCATCGCTAACCAGCTGTTCTGCAGCCAGGCTTATCTGTCCCTGGTGCTGCGACGGGCCTGTGCCAGCTGTCTCTGTCCCACATTGCAGGGAACATGGGGGGGTCTGTGTCAGCAACCTGGGCCACATTTGTGTAATAACAAGGCCAGAAGGAAAAAATGTCTCAAAGTAGTTTCTTTTTTTTTTTTTTTGAGATGTAGTTTTGCTCTTACAGTCCAGGCTGGAGTGCAATGGCACTATCTTGGCTCACTGCAACTTCTGCCTCCTGGTTTCAAGCAATTCTTCTGCCTCAGCCTCCTGAATAGCTGGGATTACAGGCATGTGCCACCACGCCCGGCTGATTTTCTTTCTTTCTTTCTTTCTTTCTTTCTTTCTTTCTTTC
>NW_012116488.1:2577985-2614180 GCF_000951035.1 Colobus angolensis palliatus
TTCCTTCCTTCCTTCCTTCCTTCCTTCCTTTCTTCTTTCTTTTTTGTAGAGACAGGGTTTCACCATGTCGGCCAGGCTGATCTCGAACTCCTGACCTTAGGTGATCTGCCCGCCTCGGCCTCCCAAAGTGCTGGGATTACAGGTGTGAGCCACCACTCCTGGCCTCAAAGCAGTTTCATCTGGAGTCCAGTATTAAGTTTGATTTCATCTGCTTTATAGGCATTAGTCATTACTGGAAGTGTTGAGCAAGTATTATCCTGTTAGGAAAGTTGGCTTTGTTGAGATTAGACAGGCAGTAAGCACAACATTTAAAAATTATAATGAAAAAATTGGCAACAATATAATAAACTTAGTTCCTAGAAATGGTTTTTGAACTCACGGCCCAAGCCTAAGGGCAGCAAATTAAACAGAAGGCCTGTGATAGCCACTCTGTAGTATTTCATACAGGATTGAATTAAACTAGTGAACGCCAGCTTTATAAAAGGGACCACCAGCACAATTTGAACAAAAACTTGTGTTAGGGAAAATGCCAAATGTGCCCACTAGGTGGACTAAAAGGATTGTTTTTTTGGGTCAGGTTTTCTCAAGTTACCTATAGCAGTTACTTATTGTGAAATTTTAATTACAGCGTTATCCTGCCAAGTGAAATAGTGGCATTGAGAGGGTGAGAGTCTCATTATTATGTGGAGCCTTATAACAACACCCTAAGAAAACTCATTTTTTTAGGTTTATTTTTCAACTTTTGTTTTTAAGTAGTGGGGTCTCATCATGTTGCCCAGGCTGAAGTTTAACTCCTCCGGCCTCAGCCTTCCAAGCAGCTGGGACTACAGGCACCATGCCTGCTGGAAAAGCTGTTTGTAGCAGGAAAAACATCAGCTTCTCCTCTTGTTTTGTGGTTTGGTTGTCTCTGATTACGGCATCATGCAATTTGGTGAACTTTTGGTGTGGTTCATATATCAGGCATAAGACTTGGTTTTTACTTCATTAATTTTGTTTTTTATTTTTATATTTTAAATTATTTCATACTAGTTTATTTAGGGGTTCCATTTTCACTCCTTAACAGATTTTTCCGTATTTTTTATAAGCTTCTTTACTCATAAGTTCATCTAGTTCTTTTTTTTCTTTTTTCTGAGACAGTTTTGCTCTTGTCGCCCAGGCTGGAGTGCAATGGAACGATCTCGGCTCGCTGCAACATCTGCCTCCTGGGTTCAAGTGATTCTCTTGCCTCAGCCTCCTGAGTAGCTGGGATTACAGGCGCCTGCCACCATGCCCAGCTAATTTTTGTATTTTAGTAGAGACAGGGTTTCGCCATGTTGGCCAGGCTGGTCTCAAACTCCTAACCTCAGATGATCCACCTACCTCAGCCTCCCAAAGTGCTGGGATTACAGGTGTCAGCCACCGCGCCTGGCCAAGTTCATCTAGTTCTGAAGAGTTACTCAGTGTCATCGCGATCGGCCAAACATCTTTATAACAAAATTTTTTGATAAGTTCTGTATTTTCTGCAAGAGCTTCATTAATTTCAGTTACTTCTCCTGATAAAGGAGAATGGAGTTCACCAACAGCTTTCACACTTTCCAAAGCACCAAATTCATCCTGTTTGTTCAATTTTGTCCCAGCTTCAGGCAGACCACAGAAAAAACATCTCCCAATGCTTCCGGTGCAAAATGCCTGATTCACACTGTTCCCATACCATTTCCTGTTGTTCTCCAATCATGTTTCCTTGTGAATTCATGCACTGAGAGTAGAGCAGGTTCCCTGTGCAAACTATGCCCATCCCCAGCCACCAAGACCTCGGCCAGTGAGGCATGGCAGGTGCCAAGGCCCCGCTCAAGCTGCAGACCACAGCCCACACACACTGCACCACTCAGTGCCATGTTTATAGGGAGGGGTGCAGAGGATCCCCATGCTGCGCTTTGATCACTGTTTTTTGTTTTTGTTTTTGTTTTTCTAGAGACAGGGTCTCGCTCTGTTGCCAGGCTGGAGGTGCAGTGGGGCAATCCAAATTCACTGCAGGCTTGAAGTAGCTGGGGCTATAGGCGTGTGCCACCACACCCAGCTAATTTATTTTTTGTAGAGACAGGGGTCTCGCTATGTTGCCCAGGCTGGAGTGCAGTGACACAATCATAGCTCACTGCAGCCTCTAACTCCCAGGCTCAAGTGATTCTCCCACCTCAGCCTCCCAAGTAGCTGAGACTACAGGTATTAATATATGCCATAGCACCTGGCTAATTCATTTTATTTTATTATTTGCAGAGAAGGGGTCTCACTTTGTTGCCCAGGCTGGTCTCAAACTCCTGGCTTCAAGCGATCCTCCCGCCTTGGACCTTGTTTTGTAATATCTGTTTAGTTTTAGCTTAGTGAGCTTCAGGAACAGAGCAGTTTTCATTTTGGTAATTTTATGGAAGAAAGTTGGATTGGAGGTACCTAAAAGAATTTAGGATTTAGTTGAGTCTAAATTAGATAAGAACTCAAAAATAGTGCATAGAGTTAAAATCTAATAACAGGTGTATTATAGCTTTTTTTTTTTTTTTTAAGGAATATAACTCTTTTTTTACCTTGATCATATAGGAATTTCAGATGAAAAATCTCTTGAGGCTAGAAAGTCAAACCAAGTAAGACTTTAGATTTTACTCATAGTCCTAAGGTTCTTGGGCCTGCCAGAAAGTGACAGTTTTTATTAACTTACTATAAGGCTGAGGACCCTTGAAGTCAGATATTTTATGTGTATTTTAAAATATGACATTTTAGTCAGTCTTGATAATAAAGCCAGTGTTTTTCATTGTATTTTGTTATAAAGAGAGCATATTTTATTGGACTTATATAAATAACCATATTGTCATAAGTATACTTACATATAGTTTTCACAGTTTGGAGGAATCAAGTGAGGAGATAAAACACAAAATTTTTATCTTTATTTATAAAAATTTATTTTATCAAATTGTAGTTAATTATAGATAGCTTAAAAGAGAAGTTTTTTGTTTTTTGTTGTTTTTTTTTTTTGAGATGGAGCCTCGCTCTGTCGCCCAGGCTGGAGTGCAGTGGCACAATCTCGGCTCACTGCAAGCTCGGCCTCCCAGGTTTACGCCATTCTCCTGCCTCAGCCTCCCGAGTAGCTGGGACTACAGGCGCCCGCCACCACGCCCGGCTAACTTTTTTTGTATTTTTTGTAGAGACGGGGTTTCACTGGGTTAGCCAGGATGGTCTCGATCTCCTGACCTCGTGATCCGCCCGTCTCGGCCTCCCAAAGTGCTGGGATTACAGGCTTGAGCCACCGCGCCCAGCCGAGAAGATTTTTTTAAATCTGGAAGACAAAACATTTGAGTAAAGAGCCAATAACATTTTAAATAAAGATGATAAAATATTTTTATCATTTATTATTTATCATTTTTATCATTTATTATTTAATTTTATGGCATTAACTTTTGTTCTGCTTGATTTTTATTAAAATAAAAATTCTATTAATTTTTATAAGAATTTTAGAAATTCTTATTTAGTCCATTGATCTTAAAGTTATTAGAGATCTATATTTAAGAGTACTTGTTGGACTCTTCTATGAATCTGTGAATATTTTTAGAGAAGAGTTTAAAATAGTAACAGTGAATGACAAATCTTAGCATAGCCATGTGTGTTAGGCCGTTCTTGCATTGCTATATAGAAATATATAGCAGAGACTGGGTAATTTATGAGAAAAGAGGTTCGATTGGCTCACAGTTCTGCAGGCGATACAGGAGGCATGGTACTGACACCTGCTCAGCCTAGTGAGAGCCTCAGGAAACTTACAATCATGGTGGAAGTGAAGGAGACACAGGCATCTCACATGGCCAGAGCAGGAGCGAGAGGGTGGGGGGACTGCCACACTTAACAACCGATCTCAGAAGAACTCACTCACTATTGTGAGGCAGCAGCAAGCCATGAGAGACCTGCCCCCATGACCCAAACACCTCCCACCAGGTCCTCCCTCCAACACTGGAGATTACAATTCAACATGAGATATGGCTGGAACATATATTCAAACCGTATCACCATGGTTAAAACTCTGATGAAAGTTTCCAATCGAAAAGGATACTTAATTATTTCTGCTACATATAGATAGCATTTTAAGATAGCAACCAGCATTATGACTGATAGCATATTAGATTTTTATAAAGTTATATAATTTTTGAAATATGTATTTTAATAACATACTTATATATGTAGCTAAAAGAAGATCTAATATTAATTATTATTTGACATTTTAAAAAATTTAATTTACCAAATCGGCCTAATCACTTAGTATCTCTGTAAGATGAGAGAGAGATTTTTTGAGGCTTTTCAAGGCCCCAACTAAAAAATATCAAAGTTAATTTTAGGCTAAAGAGACTTGAATTTAGGATTTGATTTTTGGGAAGTTTGTCAAAGATGTTAAAAGGCTCAAAACACTTGATCAAAACAGAGTTGCATTGTAAAATAATATTTATTTACTCAGAGTGATCATTAAAAGACTTTGAAAGCAATACAGAAAGTTACATAGATATAAAAACCTTAACCCTTTTAAAGCTTAGGTTTTTGTAGGTAATTACAAGCCTAATAAAGACAACATAGAAAATTATTCTTGATAAAACATAAAATATTTGTGGTTTTAGACCAGCTACCAAAAGGTAAAGAAAAACGTTTTGTAGTATGATTGTTTCTTTATGGGAGCTAATTTAGATAACTTGGAAGTCAAACCTGATGAAAAACGGACTTGGATTTAATCAAACACAAAAAATTGTGTCCAAGGTTATTAGCATAACAATTTAGATACCTTAAGAAAAGCCAAGAGTACAAAATTAAATTATACTAGAAGAAAACATTGCTTTTTTAGGCCTTTAAGATAAATATTTTAGTGACAGTCTATACAAGCAGAGTTAGAACCAGAGAAATAAGTTACAGGAGGCCAGGCACAGTGACTCATGCCTATAATCCCAGCACTTTGGGAGGCCAAGGTGGGAGGATCATTTGAGGCCAGGTGTTTGAGATCAACCTGGGCAACATAACAAGACCTGTCTCTTTAAAAAAAAAAAAAATTTACAGGACTTGACCAAAAAAAAAACTGAAGGAAAGAGTTATCAGTCTAGGCCTTTTCAAGGGAACAAACAGCTGAAGGCAATGAGGTATGACCTGTAAGTCATATGAAGCAAGATAGCAAGATACACTAAAAGTTGAACCACTGAGATACACATCTGAGAAATTTTTTCTTTTTTTTTTTTTTTTGAGACAGAGTTTGACTCTGTCACCCAGGCTGGAGTGCAGTGGCGGGATCTCGGCTCACTGCAAGCTCCGCTTCCCGGGTTCACACCATTGTCCTGCCTCAGCCTCTCAAGTAGCTGGGACTACAGGCGCCTGCCACCACGCCCGGCTAATTTTTTTATTTTTTATTTTTTTTAGTAGAGACGGGGTTTCATCGTGTTAGCCAGGATGGTCTAGATCTCCTGTCCTCATGATCTGTCCGCCTTGGCCTCCCAAAGTGCTTGGATTACACGTGTGATCCACCGCACCCGGCCATATCTGAGAAATTTTTAAAGCAAAACTTGACCTCAAGAAGTGAAATGGGCCAGGCGCAGTGACTCAAGCCTGTAATCCCAGCACTTTGGGAGGCCGAGACGGGCGGATCACGAGGTCAGGAGATCGAGACCATCCTGGCTAACACGGTGAAACCCCGTCTCTACTAAAAAATACAAAAAACTAGCCGGGCGAGGTGGTGGGCGCCTGTAGTCCCAGCTACTCCGGAGGCTGAGGCAAGAGAATGGCGTAAACCCGAGAGGCGGAGCTTGCAGTGAGCTGAGATCCGGCCACTGCACTCCAGCCTGGGCGACAGAGCGAGACTCCATCTCAAAAAAAAAAAAAAAGAAGTGAAATGATCATTTTAAATGAAGAGGATAACATTTTTATCCTGAAACTAGGGAAATTAAAGAGATTTTAGTAAGAAGACAACTGTTAAAGAAACAGATTTTAGAATTAAAAATCACAATCTCCTGCAATTTTATTAAGAGCAGATCAGTATTTCAAGAAAATCTTGTTGTTTTAAATATAGGGGACCACACTCTGGTCTTGTATCAGCTGTGCCTCTGACATCAGTGTTTAATTTTTAGAAAAACACATAAACAATTTTTAAAAATCCCAGCCACCCAATCACACACAAAACATTTTTTATGAGGCTCATCTTTTATAAATCTTCTTTGACTTGTTTAGACCTTTTATCATTTTCTCCAACCCCTAGTCTTAGTTCTATTATTATTATTATTATTATTATTTTGAGAACAACCAATTATTTTATTTTAGAACAAAAACCTACCATGTAAGATTTTTTAAATATGAAATTATATTTTAAATTTATATTTTGATAAATACACCTAAATATATTGAGTCTTTTTATAAAATTTAAGGAGTCAAGAATAAACATATTTGGTAATTTGTTTCAATTTTTTATTTTATTTGGATATGACCCAGACATTTAATGAGTATCTATTATTTAATTTAACATGGCTGGGGGCAGTGGCTCATGCCTGTAATCCCAGCACTTTGGCAGGCTAAGGCAGGTAGATCACTTGAGGTCAGGAGTTCGAGACCAGCCTGGCCAAGATGGTGAAACCCTGTCTCTACCAAAAATTTAAAAATTAGCCAAATGTGGTGGCATGTGCCTGTAATTCCAGCTACTTGGGAGGCCGAGGCAAGAGAATTGCTTGAACTCAGGAGGCAGAAGTTACAGTGAACCGAGGTCATACCACTGCACTCCTGGTTGTAGCCTGGGTGACAGAGTAAGACCCTGTCTCAAAAAAAATTTTTTTTTAAGAAGTCAAGAATAAACATATTTATTTGGTAATTTTGTTTCAATTTTTTATGTTATTTGGATATGACCTAGACATTTAATGAGTATTATTTAACATAGCATAATTTAAAGATTTTCTTCCTTTTTTTTTTTTTTCAGATAGAGTCTCACTCTGTCACCCAGGCTGGAGTGCAGTGGCATGATCTTGGCTCACTGCAAGTTCTGCCCCCTGGGTTCATGCCACTCTGCCACCCCAGCCTCCCGAGTAGCTGGGACTACAGGTGCCTGCCACGATGCCTGGCTAATTTTTTGTATTTTTAGTAGAGACAGGGTTTCACTGTGTTAGCCAGGATGATCTCAATCTGACCTTGTGATCCGCCTGCCTTGGCCTCCCACAGTGCTGGGATTACAGGCGTGAGCCACCGTGCCTGGCCAAAGATTTTAAATTACATAAAAAGTTTACTTATGTTTATTTTATTTATAATTATCTAATTTATTTTTAGTAATAATATTTAGATACTTATGAAGTTGAGATATTACTCATTATCTTAAGTTAATTTTTAATTAATTTTATAACCTGTTAATATCAGATGTTCACTTAAGACCTTAAAGCTGAAAACATGAGTATTTTGTTGATAACTCAGAAGATACAGCTGTTTTTATTAAATTAACAATATTAGGCTGGGTGTGGTGTCTCATGCCTGTAATCCAGCACTTTGGGAGGCTGAGGCAGGCAGATCACTTGAGGCCAGGAGCTAGAGATCAGCCTGGCCAACATGGCGAAACTTCATCTCTACTAAAAATACAAAAATTAGCTAGGTGTGGTGGTGCATGCCTGTAATCCTAGCTACATGGAAGGCTGAGGCACAAGAATTGCTTGAACCTGAGAAGTGGAGGTTGCAATGAGCTGAGATCGCACCACTGCACTCCAGTCTGGTGATAGAGCAAGACTCTGTCTTAAAAAATAATTAATAATATTAAATTAATCTTATTTATCAAAGAATTGTATTAAAAAAAGATTGTTTTAGCCTGGATTTATCGTTTTATAAACTTAAAACATTTAGCAGAGGCAAATGTAAAATCGTCTGACCAGTAAATCCGGGCAAAAATGTATGTTAACAATTTTAAAGACATTTTACATTTTATTTTATTAACAATTTTAAAATCAATTAATTTATTAGAGATTTGCCTATATCGTGTAAACCAAAAAATTGGTTAATATATATTTTATATTAGCTCTCATTTATTTAAGCCAATTGAAATAAAAAATTTAAGGGTTTTGGTTGACCAGAGCTTATTACGTAGACACTATGTAACAGAAAATATGTATGTGTGTGTAGGCATATCTAAATATATTATATATAGATAAATAGAGATATTGCAACTTTTATTTTAGAATTATAGTCATGAGATAGTAAAACATGTAAACTTACTGGTTTTTAAAAACTAGTTGGATCTTTTTTTTGAGACAGAGTTTCACTCTTGTCTCCCAGGCTGGAGTGCAATGGTGCAATCTCGGCTCACTGCAACCTCTGCTCACTGGGTTCAAGTGATTCTCCTGCCTCAGCCTCCCAGGTAGCTGGTATTACAGGCACCCACCACCATGCCCAGCTAATTTTTGTATTTTTAGTAGAGATAGGGTTTCACCATGTTGGCCAGGCTGGTCTTGAACTCCTGACCTCGTGATCTGCCCGCCTCGACCTCCCAAAGTGCTGGGATTACAGGTGTGAGCTACCGCGCCTGGCCGTCATTTCTTTTAGTACAGGAAAGGTGTCTTTTATGTGGGAATGTTATCTTTTGCTTTTAAGAAACAGCATAAAGGTCAATAAATTTTTTTGTAAGTGTTGGTTTTTAAATGTTCTACTTTAAAACTCCTCAGAATGGCTCCTCAAAATGGCAGAGACAATATTTTGTGGCAAGACAATCTTTTAGTCTTTGATGGTTATTTGGGGTTTTTTTAGCCTCAAGATATCAATGACATATGTATATCTTATTTGGAGTGTATGATTTTATAGCTATGGTCTTTTAGTTTAATTTTAAGAACAACAGACTGTTTGAATGATCCCGTAATGTTTAAACTTGTTACCAACTGACCTCCCAGAAAGTATCTTGGCATGCCTTTGAACTTAAGAGCCCATTTTGTGGGTGTTCTGGTTTAATGGCAAATACAAAAAAGCCAAGGAAACACAAATGCCGAATACACAAAGGCCAAAAATACCCAAGTGCAGATGGAAAATAAAGTACATACTTAAGTTATCTTCTCCAATGAAATGGAAAAGGAAAAATATTTATCAAGGCCTCAATCCGAAGGGAAAAGTCTCTTTGCTAAGACCTCATAGCCAAGGTCTGCCAGGATGAGAAGAGTCCTCCCAAACAGATGACTGAACCAAAATGAAAAGACTCCTCCCCAACCAATTCCCAAATAAAACAACCAAAATCAGGAGTTAGGTTCAAGAGAGACTCACCAAGGGGAAAAGAGGTGACTTACAGAAGCAAGTGTCTCAAAGGGACCCAGTGTGAGTACCTCATGCTATAGGTCCAAGGGCTGGTGATTCTCTTTGAAGTGAGTTAGCATTGGAATCCCACTTCTGACACCAAGCATATCAAAGTAAAATAATTTAGAGATGAAACTGTGAAATTAAAATGTGTTATTTGAGAAGAAAAAATTGTAATTTGTGGCATACATGCAGACCAGTTTTCAGTATGTCTGAAGAACAAAGAGAAGGTTAAAGGTTTTATAAAAGAAATGTTACATATTGCTCTTTGGGACAGCTCATTGGCACTAGTAAAGTTTTGGGGAGTTCGGAAAGCGCTGATTGGTGAGTGACAGTGATGGGTAAAACGAGTCTTAGATTTGCAGCAGGTTGTTTTAGTAGCTGTTAGATAAAACTGGACTTTATCTAATGGCTACTAAACAGCAGGCAGTGTCAGCAGTCAGGCTTCTTGCATGCTTATGTTCTTGGAACAAATTATGTGTCCTTGCTGCTTTTTTGTCCTGGCTTCTGGAGGCTATTTTAATTGGGTATAACAAGAATGATCCAATTTCACATCAGCCCCCCAAACTTACCTTTTTTTTTTTTTTTTTTTTTGAAATGGAGTCTCACTCTGTCGTCCAGGCTGGAGTGCAGTGGCACGATCTCTGCTCACTGCAAGCTCTGCCTTCTGGGTTCTTGCCATTCTCCTGCCTCAGCCTCCCGAGTGGCTGGGACTACAGGCGCCTGCCACCATGCCTGGCTATTTTTTTTTGTATTTTTTAGTAGAGATGGGGTTTCACCATGTTAGCCAGGATGGTCTCGATCTCCTGATCTCGTGATCTGCCCACCTCGGCCTCCCAAAGTGCTGGGGTTACAGATGTGAGCCACCGCGCCTGGCCAAAACTTACCAATTCTTGCTGCAAGATTCTCGCTTGCTCTCACCTGTGCTATGGGTGAGATGGGGTGGTCTGAGCCTCAGGCCCTGCCAGCATCCATGGGCAATTTCTAAGCAGCCACTTCCTTAAAATGTCAAGGTTTTAAAATTGGAGCATGACATACATGCAGAAATATACACAAAACATAAATGTACAACTGGAAACATGTTCACAAAGTGAGCCCACTCATAGAATCAATATCCCTGAAGCCCACTTCCTAACCCTTCCCAACTTCCCCTCCCCAAGGTAACTGCTACCTTGACTTCTAACACCATGAATCAGTTTTACCTGTTCTTGAACTTTCTTGACAAGAATGCCCACACCACATACATTTGGCTTACTCATCCTGGCTTACTCATCCTGAGTCATGCTTGTGAGAGTCTTCCAGGTGGTTGTGCATAGTTGTAGTTCATTCACTGTCTTTGCTGAATCATATTCCATTTTATGAATATACTGCACCTTCTTCATCCATTCTACTGTTGATGGATCTTGGGTTGTCTCCAGTTTGAGGCTGGCTCTTCTGAGCAGTGCTCTTGTGCACATTCTTGTCCATGTCTTCTTCTTTTTTGCTGGGGGGGATGGAGTCTCGCTCCATCGCCCAGGCTGGAGTGCAGTGGCACAATCTTGGCTCACTGCAAGCTCCGCCTCCTGGGTTCACGCCATTCTCCTGCCTCAGCCTTCCAAGTAGCTGGGACTACAGGTGCCCGCTACCACACCTGGGTAATTTTTTGTATTTTTTATTTTTTAGTAAAGATGGGATTTCACTGTGTTAGCCAGGATGGTCTCGATCTCCTGACCTCGTGATCCACCCGCCTCAGCCTCCCAAAGTGCTGGGATTACAGGCGTGAGCCACCATGGCCAGCCGTTCTTGTCCATGTATTCTGGTAAAGATATATACAGGTTCTGTTGTGCATGGAGCAATTTGCTGGGTCACAGGGTTTGGGTAGGTTCCGCTTTAGTAGACACTTCCAGACAGTTTTCTCAGGTGTTTGTACAAAGTGCACTCCCACTAACAAAGCGTGATGCCTCTGGGTGCCATCCTGGCCGACACTTGATATTCTTGGTTGTTTCCATTTTAGCCAGTGGTGGGTGCATAATTGCATCAAATTTTGATTTTACTTGACATTTCCTTGATGACTGAGGAAGTCAAACACTTTTTCATACTCTTATTAGCCATTCGGAAGTGTACGTTTTTGACATTCTCATTTCAATCTTAAGAAGCCAATTTTTCTACTGGGTCCCTGTCTTGGTATGATTGATTTGTAGGAGTGCTTTGTGTTTTCTGGACACTAGTATTTTTCAGATACACGTATTAAGGTATCTTCTGGAATTGTGCAACCTCCCTTTTTACTTTGTTGCTGGTGTTAAATAAATAGAGAGGATGCCGTTGGTTTGGACTGAGCTTCTGCACTAGGACCAACAGACCAAGCCAAAATGCAGCTACTCATGCAGGGAGTTTCACACCACTGAGCAGACACTAAGTTGTTCATCTGACCCTCTTTCAGGAGACAGAGAGAGGGAGGGAGGGAGAGAGAGAGAGACCCCAAATTCCCAGATAGGCCAGTTTCCGTCGGGGTGATAAGGGAAGTCCGCTGCGCTTTAACCATGACAAGGAAAGTAACTTTGAGATGACCACTCTGCTTTTTGGTCTCTGTTTCTGCTTTCTTCTTTCTTCCACCCTTTCCTGCCTACAAAGCCAACCTCTCCTGCTCAGCTCATCCAAATGCTCCTTCTATTTCCTAAGAATGAGGGGTTGTCCAAGTCTAGAATTGCAAATAAAAACCTATTCAATCTTAACTGAATTTGTTGTATTTTGTCATTTGACATTAGTGACTTTGAGGAACACAGGTTTTCATTTTAGCTGTATTCTTTGTTTGTTTGTTTGTTTCTTTTTTCTTTCTTTCTTTCTTTCTTTCTTTCTTTCTTTCTTTCTTTCTTTCTTTCTTTCTTTCTTTCTCTCTCTCTCTCCCTCTCTTTCTTTCTTTCTTTTTCTTTCTTTTTTTTTTTTCAGACAGGGCCTCACTCTGTCACCCATGCTGAGTTCAATAGCACAATCTCCTCTCACTGCTGCCTCAACCTCCTGAGCTCAAATGATCCTCTAACCTCAGTCTCCCAAGTAGCTGGGACTGCAGGTGCACACCACCATATCTGGCTAATTTTTGTATTTTTTGTAGAGACGGGGTTTCATCATATTGCCCAGGCTGGTCTTGAACTCGTGGGCTCAAGTGATCCGCCCACCTCAGCCTCTCAAAGTGTTGGGATTACAGGCATGAGCCACCATGCCTGGCCCATTTTAACAGTATTCTCCTTACCTTTCCCTACTTTGTGGGAGGAGAAAAAAGGAGCAGCCATGTCCCCAGAAGCTGGTGGCAACACAGCTGGGCTGAGTTATTCTCCTGTCGGACAGGAGCCACCTCACAGAACACCAATATCAGACGGGGTGTCTCTGAGACGGCGACAGAATTAGACAAGACAGGGCCACTTTAAACTTTGTCCGAACACAGACAAAAGCAAGGTCACTGTGCCACCCTCAAATTCCCAGCCAGCCCCTCTGTTGGCAAAAATGAGTGGCAGCAGCTGCTTTACGGGTTCTCCATTCTTCTCTGCCCACTGCCGAGGAGTTTTGTTGAGATGCCTGATCACAGAACCAGTCTGAGTTCTGACAGCATCCACACTACAGGGAACCCCTGATTCTTCACACCCTCCCCCAAGCCCCCAGTTCTGGCTCATTGTGGGTACAAGTTCTTTCTAAGCCCTCTGAGTGCATGTCTGGCGCTTCCTGTGGTGCCTGCTCTTCCTCTCTGTGATGCATAAGGAGCTCAAACTGCTCAACCACAAGTGGGTCCAGTGGCCTTTAGCTGGAGTGTTGACAGGAAGACGCATGTGTGTGTTAAGAAATTTTTGCATCAAAGTCAAGCAGGCATGCTGCCGGAAGGACAACTAACAATCTGGTTTGCCTGGAACTGAGGGTGCTCTCAGACCTCAGGGTTTCCACTTCAAAGCTGGCAGGATCCCAGGTGAGCTGGAACAAGCTGGTCAACCTAGCTGTCTTACTGAGGCTTTCTACCCATCTCTGCAGATCTTAAGCTTCTACTTGGTAGATTTGGGGGTGCTGGGGACAGCATTTGACAGCCCAGACCTGCCCAAGAAGGAGAATCCAATAAGAGGCCCCAGAACGTTTTTAAACTATTTGCACTCAGTTTTCAAGTGCATATGTTAATTATGTCAATTATAATACAGACTGACTGAGCTGGGCTCCCTCTGTTTCTATATAAAATTAAGTTACCCAGGAAACACTATCTCTTATTTAAAAAACTTTGGTAAGTAGGTCGTAAATATATTTAGAACTACATGGAAATTAAATGTTACTATTACATACAATGCTATAAGTGACTTAAAACATGCAAATCTGGTGGAATTCTGTGTCAAATTGGCTAAATAGCCTTTCAAATAGCAAAAGTAACTCTCAGAACACAGTCTGCACAATCACAGCACTCAGTGCCCCTGCGGGAGGGGCCTGTTCTGCCCACCCACAGCAGCATGCTCTGTGGTGCTCAGGCAGCCCTGCCATGGGGCAACAGAGGGGAGAGGCCTCCAGATACCATTCCAGGAGACCATGAAACCCCACCGTGCACTCATGGAACCCCTGGCCAGAGAGAGGCTCAGCCCATTCTCCATTTTGACTTTCTTTAAAAGTGACATCCGGCCCTATGGATATATAAAAGCCAGGAAATTGTGCACTCTGCGTGAATTATATCTGAATAAGGTGTTATTTAAAAAGAGCACAAGGCCGGGTGCGGTGGCTCACGCCCTTAATCCAACACTTTGGGAAGCTAAGGCAGGCAGATCACCTGAGGTCAGGAGTTCAGGACCAGCCTGGCCAACGTGGTGAAACCCCGTTTCTACTAAAAATACAAAAATTAGCCGGGCCTGGTGGCAGGCGCCTTTAATCCCAGCTACTTGGGAGACCGAGGCAGGAGAATTGCTTGAACCTGGGAGGCAGATGTTGCAGTGAGCTGAGATCACGCCAATACACTCCAGGCTGGGTGATACAGTGAGACTCTGGGTCAACAAAATAAAAAAATAAAAAGAGCACAGATTCCTGGTTTTGATTCTTAGTGAGATGTCACCATTGAGGGGACTGGGGAGAGTACAGGACTCTACTATTTTGGTAACTTCCTGTGAGTCTATACTTTTCCAAAGTATTAATACAAAGCTTTTAAAATCATTAGGTAATCACAATTTGAATATTTAGTCACTCCAGTTGAATAATTGAGGAAATCATTGAAAATATTTAAAAGTGACCCTGGCCCCATTTTCCAGCACACGCCTGAGGCCCTGGGTGCTGAGGGAGCCGTGGGGTCTCCTTCCCTGGGTTGGAGCCTCCTGTATCCCAGGACTCCTGGCACCGGCTCCCTCTAGGGACCCCATGAGGTGGGCGGGGTCTCACACTGCACCCTCTTCCCACCGTGCCCACTGCAGCTCAGGGCCAGAATCCTGGGGTTCCACACCCAGCCCCACCCATGTTTGATTCTCCTAGTCTGTACTGCACCCGCCACTGCAACCCTGGGTCGATTCTGGAAGGCCTCCTGGGGGCAGGGAGGGGCGGGACCCTTGCCCTTGCTCGCATGTGGCGGCATCCCCCTGGCAGCGGGAAGGGCCCTCCCCTGGCCACATCTGTGCAGGTTCCAATAACCGGTCACACGGGGGCATTTGGGCGTAGCATTAAAAAAATGCCCCGAGTTAATTTCCTGGGCCCAGCTCCTTTCTGCTTCAGATTTCAGCCTCTTAGGAGAATAAGCCAGGAAGTGGGCTTGGGCCACAGATACAGGAGTGGGAGGAGAGTAGGTGGGAGGACCCGTGCAGTCAGACCAATGCTCCCACTGAAACCAGATCATACGGTGGACTCGGTGTTTTAAAACGTGTCTTTTTAAAAGACTGGAGAGCTGGCAAGGTAATCAGGCCCTAGGGAAGGGAGGCAGGACTCTGTGGGGTCAGCCCAGGAGAGTTTAGGGGGTGGATGAGAACACTGATTGCCATGGGCTCCAGGGGAGGGGAAACAGAACACAAACCCCTGTGTGCCCACGTGGAATGTCCCCAAGGAAGTCCTCTCCACACTGTACTGGGTGCACAAAGGGTCTCACAGTCACAGTTGAGTTACCCAGAGTGAACCCACGCTTGGCAAATGCTCCCCCGAAACTCACATTTCCTACTGTGAGAAATGTGAGAAATAAACTAATCTGTCCAAACCCAAAGAATGGACTCAGAGACCCAGAGAACAACAAAAGTGAGAGTTTTTTGTTTTTTGTTTTTGAGATTTTCGTGCCCGGCCCGAAAATGAGACTTTTAATGACGGTCTTGCAAGATCAGGTGTCTGATGAGCTGGCACACCCAGCACAGTTTCAACAAGCAATTTATCCCCTACTGCGCAGGTCCCTCCCCCAGTTCCTCATAGGCTGAGTACTGTGGGATCACAATCTTCCCGGACGTCTCACTCTATCGCCCAGGCTGGAGCTCAGTGGTGCAATCTCAGCTCACTGCAACCTCTGCCACCCAGGTTCAAGTGATTCCCCTGCCTCAGCCTCCCAAGTAACTGGGACTACAGGCACCCGCCACCACGCCTGGCTAATTTTTGTATTTTTAGTAGAGACGGGGTTTCACCATCTTGGCCAGGCTGTTCTTGAACCCCTGACCATGTGATCCACCCTCCTGAGCCTCCCAAAGTGCTGGGATTACAGACTTGTGCCACTGTGCCCAGCCCAAAAATGAGACTTTTAATGACGGTCTTGCAAGATCGGGTGTCTGATGGGCTGGCACACCCAGCACAGTTTCAACAAGCAATTTATCCCCTAGTGTGTAGGTCCCTCCCCTGGTTCCTCACAGGCTGAGGACTATGGGATCACAATCTTCCTGGACATCGCCTATTGGCTGTTGGGCAGGGGCTTTAGGTGTTTTCTTTAGGGTTGTCTTGTTGCATTTTGTTGCAGCCCACAATGCATTGCAATTTAGTTAGCTCAGGGGCTCTTCAAGTATTTGACTTATGACCTAAGTAGCTGGGCAGGCTGTTAAGAACAGACAAAGCAAGCTATTTCGCAGGCTAGTAAACTTTCATTTTAGACTAAACTTTTTTGGTTTGGATGAGGGCAACTAAGAGGGAAGCAGGAGAGGGGGCAGGGAGAGGCTGAAAAGCAGGCATCAGCCATCCAAGCAGGGGCCTAGTATATCTTGTTTCTTCTGTAGTTTGCTGACCTAAGCTGATTCAAGGCCCATTGTCTTGGAAATGGACCACTGTATACATTATTTCCTTCACTGCTAAGTGTAATAAACTGACTTCAGCCAGGGCCTGGCAGAAGCACATGCGCAGCCTCTGGGGAAGGTGCCCACCTTGCAGGCCTCAGAATATTGCAGCCATTGAAGCAGGAAATTTTCCCTGACCCCTTCGTGGGCAGGAACTGAAGTGCAGGCACTGGAGCTAGCTGGCAGCTTTGGCACCAGCAGGGAAAACTCCACTCACCCAAACCCCTTGTGTTCAACCCTTGTGGGAGGGAACAGGCAGGTGAGCAGTTGCAGCAGCCAGGGTGAGTGCTTTCGAGTGTTAGCTGGGGCAGAACTGCGTGGGCCCTGCAGCAGCATCTGGGAGAAGTACCCATGACCCCCAAAGCCCCAGAGGAATGTTACAGTCAGTGCTCTTTTAGTTCTGCCATCCACAGATGGCTTAAGTGTTAACAGCTCAGTGGGTCCTCTGCCTTTTCTCATGAGGTGGCTGCTTTCCACCAGTGAGGGCAAGGGGTCAGTGTGACAGCCTTTTGCATCTGCACCCATGGTACCTCAGCTCTTGTTTGGTGTCCAGGTCACACAAATTGAAGGGTGGTGAATGTGGGGGATTTTATTGCCAATGAAAGCGGCCCTCATCGGGAAAAGGAGTTGGAAAGGGGATGGAGCAGGAAGGTGATCTTCCCCTGCAGCAATGCCATCAAGCCATCTCTCTGAAGTCAAGCTGCTTCTCTCCAACATCCAACTGTACTCTCTGATGTCCAAATGCTTCTCCTCTTCTCTGCTCTCTGCCAGTGGAACCTGGGGTTTTTATAGGCACAGGATGGGGGGTGGGAGCAGGCCACGGGTGGTTTTGGAAAAGGTAACATTTGAGCAGGAAAACAGGAAGGCATGTTCTCACTTTGGGCCATGGTTCCAGTCTTCAGGTTCGGGCCTTCACTGGGGACCTGCCCTTTTCTGCCCAGAATTTCCTTGCCTCCTGTCCCTATCATTCCCCACCTTGGAAGAAGCACATCTAACAGCTGTTAGAATATGAACAATGATTGATCTTAGCTACTTCTTGCTGACAGGGGGCGTTGTTCTGGGGAGATCAGTTTTCTCCTTCATCTCTGAGATGTTTATTTGCACCATCACTCATATCTGGCTCTTCCCAGAGTCCTCTCTTCCTGCTGTAGCTCATGATAGATCTTCAGATGTTTGGTGGGCACCCACACAGGCACCTGATTGTCACCTGGAGAAACACAAGCAAATCCTCTTCCCCATGTAATTATCTGCCCTTTGATTAAGTTTAGTTAAAGGGCCAGGGAGGTTAGTATGTGCTCTAATATGAGTGACATAGAAAGGGGAATGCCTTTATTGTACTGATTGCTGTAAAGAATGAAATAGAAGATTAAGTTGGTCATCAGTCACATTTTGAATTAAGGCACATTCAATATTTTGTGTGGCTTGCACTACATAGGCTGAATCAGAAACAATGTTTACTGGCTGTTTAAAAATTTTTAATACTATTATTACAGTCATAAGTTCAGCCCTTTGAGCAGAAGCAAAGTCAGTTTGAAAAACTTGCTGTTGAGGTCCTGCAAATGCGGCTTTTCCATTACTAGATCCATCAGTGAAAACAGTAATGGCCCCTTTAATAGGGGCTTTTTGAGTAATGGAAGGTAATATCCATGATGTTAATTTAAGAAATTGGAATATTTTGGATTTAGAATAATGATTATCAAGAACACCAGTGAAACCTGCCAAATTAACTTTCCATTCCTGGGAATTAATATAAGCCTGCTGAATTTGTTGCTTGTTTAATGGAACTATAATTTGATTTGGATTATATCCCATTAACTTTGTTGTGCACAGCCTTGCTTGTCCTGCTAGTACAGTAATTTGATCTAAGTACAGAGTGAGCATTTTAGCTGTATTGTGAGGTAGAAAAAGCCACTCAACCAGATCATTCTGTTGAACAATAACTCCTGTAGATGAATGTTTAGTAGGAAAAACTAAAAACTGTAATGGCTGCATAGGGTTAATTCGAGTTACTTGTGCTTGTTGAAATTTTTTTTTTTTTCAATTAATTGAAGTTTCTCTAATGCTTCTTTGGATAGAGAGTATTTGCTGTTAAGGTTCGAATCACCTTATAAGGTAGAAAAATGATGAGACATAGCATAAGTAGGAATGCCTGAAGTGAGATGAATCCAATTAATGTCTCCTTATAATTTTTGAAAATCATTTAGAGTTTTTAAATTAGCTCTTCTAATTTGAACATTTTGAAGCTTAATAGCACTTTGTTCTACTTTCATTCCTAAATACTGAAAGGGAGCAGAAGTTTGGATTTTTATTAGGGGCTATGATTAATCCCACTGCAGTTACAGTGTTTTCCAATTGTTTGTAGAATAGCATTAATTCTTCTCTAGTTTCAGTTGAACATAAAATATCATCCATTTAATGGAGAATATAGCATTTTTTGAATTGTTCTCTAACTGGTTTAATAGCTTTTCTGACATAAGTTTGACAAATAGTCGGACTATTTAACCTGTCTTGTGACAGTACTTTCCAATGGTATCCGTCCACTGGTTCTTTGTTATTTCTAGTGGGAACAGTAAAAGCAAATCTTTCATAATCTTGAGTAGCTAAAGGAATGGTAACAAAAAAAAAAAGCAACCTTTTAAATCTATTACTATGAGAGGCCAGTATTTGGGGATCATTGTTGGAGGGGGCAGCCCTGGTTGCAGTGTGCCCATGGGTTGAATCACAGCATTAACGGCCCTCAAGTCTGTTAACATTCTCCATTTCCTTGATTTTTTCTTAATAACAAACAGGACAATTCCAAGGAGAGAAAGTAGGCTCCATGTATCCCGTTTGCAATTGTTTCTGTGCCAATTTTTTAAAGCCTCCAGTTTTTCCTGTTTCAGCAGCCATTGCTCCACCCAAACTGGTTTGGCAGTTAATCAAACAAGAGGAATGGGAGTTGGAGGCTCAGCAATGGCCGCTCCTAAAAATGATACCCTAATCCAGTTCGATCCATTTGCCCTTTTAGTTCTAAAGATTCTGGTTGGCTACTTTCATTTTTCCCAGTCCCTTTTCTGGGAGATATCCCATTTTTCTCATCATTTGTTTACTATTATTACTATACTGAGCCATATATTTCAGCACCCCATTGTTGTAGTAAGTCTCTACCCCATAGATTGACAGGACTAGGTATAATAATAGGTTGAATTGTCCCTTCTTAGCCATCTAGACCTTAGCATGGCAAAATTAAAGAACTTTGAAAAACTTCTGAGGCAGCCCCGACTCCAACAATACCGATGGATGCCTTTTGTTTTGGCCAATGCCAGGGCCGTTGATTTAAACCAATAATAGAAACATCAACTCCAGTATCTACTAGCCCCTGAAAATCTTTACCTTGAATGGTTACTGTACAAATAGGTCTTTTGTCAGACACTTGATTAACCCAACATATAGCTTTTCCTGCTGGATTCACACTACCAAAGTCTCCTATTCTTTTTACTGTGCTTCTTCCCAGTTTTGCATAAGATAACAGTAACAACTGAGCAATTCTTTCTCCTGGGGAAGCAGACCATGGAATTGAGGAACTAATAACTAATTGAATCTCTCCAGTATAATCAGAATCAATTATTCCTCTATGTACAGTGGCACCTCTTAAATTTAAACTAGATCTTCCAAGCAATAGACCAACTGTTCCTGAGGGCAAGGGTCCCCTAACTCTCATGAGGACCTTTTTTGGTGACTGCCCAGGAAGTAAGGAGATGGGAATTGTGCTGCCGAGGTCTACAGCAGCACTGCCTGCTGTGGCAGGGGACAATTGCTGTACATTTGTAGGGACACTGACAGTGCCGCATATGCCTTGGGTTGTTGAGGGGGTCCAAGGCCAGCCCCTCTTCCCATTTCCTGAAAGAGGTTGCCCATCTTTGCTAAATTTAGAAAGACACTGATTTGCCCAGTGATTGCCCTTCTTACATCAGGGGCAGATACCAGGACTTTTTTGTTGCTTACTGGTAGTAGCCCTTGCCTATTGATTTCCCTTTTAACATTCCTTTTTTGTGTGTCCAAACTGCCCACAATTAAAACAAGAGCCTGAGAAACAAGGCATATTTTTCCCCACTTTTAATTCAGTCATTGCTTGAGCTAAAAGAGTAGCCTTATGTAAGTTACCTCCAATGTCATCACAAGTCTTAATATATTCAGCCAAATGAGCCTTCCCTCTCATAGGTCTAATGAAGGAAGGATATTTTTTCCCTGTAACATTTATTTTTTTCCCATGTCCGTAAGCACACAGTGCATAACTGAACAATGGCAACATTTTTCATTACTGCTTGATTGTCTAATTGGCCCCAATTAGGGCCCAACCCCATTAACTGTTCAAAGGAAATAGGCACAGGCAGCTGTGCTTGTGTATTTTCTCTTGTCTGAGTTTGAGCTTCATCAGCCCACGAAGTTTTAAACTGCAAGTACTGAGATGGAGTGAGAACACATGTTAAAGTATCCCAGTCATATGGTATTAATCTATTATCAAGAGCCACATTTTTTAGTAAAGTTTGTACAAAAGGAGAATTTGGCCCATATTGACTAATGGCTTGCTTAAATTCCTTTAATAGCTTAAAAGAAAAGGTGGCCCAATTAGCTGTATTTTGCCCTCCTTGCTGGGTTATAGTAACTGGAAATTGCCATGCTTCTAGCTCTTCTTCAGCTCTAGCCTTCTGAATAGAATTGTGTGTAGCACCACCAATCGTTCCCCATATTTAATGTTGCCACTACAGAAGCAGTAATTTTTGCAGCTAATTCATCTTCTCGCCCATTAAGGGGAGAGGGAGGAGGTGGCCATTCACTTAATTCAGCAGGTGGAACCAACAGGCTAGTAAAATATACCTTTTTCAGCTTCCCTTTCTTTTCTTTAATTTCTTCCAGTTGCTGCTCTTCATATTCAGAATCTGAAGTTAATTTTTTACACTCGTCTACTTCTTTCTCATCTGAATCTGCCTCGTCATCTGTTTGAAATGGCTCAAGAACTGCCTTTATCAACGCCCACACTGACCAAACAGAAACTAGAATTCTGGCATCTTCTTTATGGGCCTTTAAAAAATCTCTGCCAATTCTTTCCCATTCATCTAACTCCACTGTCCCTTGTTCTGGGAACCAGGGATAAAACTGCTGTACTGTACGAAAGAGTGTTAATAAATTCTGAGTACTGACCTTCACTCTCCCTCTCCATAATAACTGCCTTGAGAAATTTAAATAAGTAGAATGTTTGCTTTCATTTTGTCCCATTGTTACCCTGGTTCTTCTGAGCACTCAGCTTTCCCGCCGAGCTTCTTTCAGTCACCCTCGGGTGTCCTCTGACAATGCATCCTCTGCTTCCGCACACTCTGGTGTTTCTTCACTGGGGTCTTCATAGCCCCACATTGGCACACCAGAAATGTTGGGGTGATCAGACTCAACACCAGGCCATGGGGGCTACAAAGTCTGGCAGAGTCAAAGGAATGAGAAGAGACAAGTTAAGAGTGCATAAGGTGGGTCCAGGGGGCCAACGCTGGTATGGAGGCTGCGAAGACCCTGAGCTCTGGGAGGCCACACTCTTTCTTGGTGATCACACAAAAAACCAGGTGGTGAGGATGCACGGATGTGGTGGTAAACAGGTGAGGACGTAGGGGTAGAAAGGTAGGGGTGCATCAAGCATAGCTATGACAGTTTAGCATTTTCTTTGATGCATATAGAATATGCTCTGCTGCTTAAGATAATGGAGAACATGTTTACTAGCCTGGGAGAGCAACCAACAAGTCTGTGCACGTTCCAGAGGCTGCGAGGGGTTTTGTGCCCTGCGCCCTGAATTCCATCCAGGCCATGGGCTTAGATCTGTGGTACAGCAGGGCAGCCTTCCACCTTTGGCACAGAGCTTGGTGTTCCAAAGGCCATGAGGCATTTTAGACCCTGGACCCTGAACATCTTCCAAGACTCTTTTATATTATGACAGACAAGCCAGTCTTACCTCAGCTCTTCTACCAACACTGTGGCCATCCTGAGGGCTGAAGGATATATTCTCGAGAGATGGCCTGGTCTATTTCTGTAGGAGAATATTGAGGTTTTATTTCTCTTATGGAGCCCTCCCAGATCAGTGGGGCTTCAAGTGTATCAGAAATCAGAGGCACTCTCAGTGCTGATTTAGCTGCATGGTCCACAAACCTATTTCCCTCGCCTACTTCATCCGTCCCTTTTTGATGGCCTTTACACTGTATTACTGCCACTTTCTGTGGAAGGAAAACCGAGCATAATAGTCTAGTAATTTCCTGATGGTATTTAATGGGAGACTCTTTAGCTGTGAAGAAGTTCCTCTCTTTCCAGATAACAGCGTGGACATGGAGGACTAGGAAAGTGTACTTAGAATCAGTACAAATGTCAACTGCTTTCCCTTTGCTTAATTCTAGTGCCCTCATCAGGGTGATTAGCTCAGCTAGTTGAGCACTTATGCCCAAGGAGAGAGATACATTCTCAGCAATACCATTCAGAATAACTGTTGCATACCTTGCTTTGTGGATCCCTTGCTCTACAAAAGAACTTTCATCCGTAAAGAGTGAGGGTTTTCTAAGGCGGTTTCCTTGAGGTACTCCCTGGCTGCATAGGTTCGCACTACTATCTGTTCGCAGCCATGTTCAAGCTCCCCAGCTTCCTCTGGGAGGAAGGTGGCTGGATTTAGGAAGGGACACGTTCTTAATTTGACTGCAGATCCCTTTAATAACAGAGCTTGATATCAGAGGAAGCAGTTGTCTGTTAGCCAGAGACTCCCCTTAGAAGACAGCAGTCCTTCCACATCATGTGGGGTAGAAATGGTTACATTATTCCCCATGGCTAACTTAGTAGCTTCCAGTACCAGCGAGACTACTGCTGCAGCTGACCGGAGGCAGGCTGGCCATCCTTCAGCTATCAAATCAAGCTCCTTAGTTAGGTAGTCTACAGGCTGCTGGGCTGGACTGTGGCCTGTGTTAGAACTCCCAGGGCCATTCCCTTTCCTTCTGACACATAAAGATTAAATGTCTTCCCTATGGGGAAACTAAAGACCAGTGCCTTAAGCAGGGCTTGTTTAGTTGGTCAAAAGCCTCTGGTTCCCAAATTACACAGTGAGTTTTATCTGCCTGAGTCTCCTTTGTTAGGTGATATAAGGGACAAGCTATTTCACTGTACCCAGTTATGAATCCAGTAATGCCTAAGAATCCCCTTAGTTCCTTGAGGGTTTGGGGGAGGGGAAAGAAGGAGATGGATTTAATCCTCTTTTCACCCAATACTCTGGTCCCCTCTGACAAGACCAGGCCTAGGTACTTCACCAAAGTCTGACAGAGCTGGGGTTTAGATTTTGAAACCTTATATCTTCTGTTAGCCAGAAAATTAAGAAGAGCCTTTCTGTCCTCCTGAGAGATTTCCTCAGTTGGAGCACAGAGGAGAATGTCACCTATGAATTGTAAAACTGTAACCTGAGGATAAAGGAACGTGGAGAGGTCTCTTGACAATGCCTGCCCACACAAGTGGGGGCTGTCTCAGAACCCCTGAGGTAACACTGTCCAAGTCAACTGGGTGGTTTAGTTAGAGGGCTCCTCAAATGCAAACAAATACTGAAAGTCAGGGTATACAATGTCCAGAAGAAGGCATTCTTTAGGTCCAGGACTGTAAACCATTTAGTTCCTTCAGGTATTTGAGCTAGCAGGGTATATGGATTGGGAACCACTGGGTGAATAACGGAGGTCTCAAATTAGTTAGTCTCCATTCCTTGTTGGGTTTTTGTACCCCCAAAATTGGGTATGACAAGGGCTGTTGCAGAGTTTGAGGAAGGCCTGCAACCTTAAGTTATCAACGATGGCTTGTAGTCCTTTCCTAACTTCTGGTTTCAGGGAATATTGTTTCTGGTTAAAAAAGGAGAACTTAAGGTTGACCCAGATCAGTATGGCAGTTGTGGCTTGGCCAAGTTTTTTGGGTTTTTTGTTTTGTTTTATTTTTAGACAAAGTCTCACTCTGTCACCCAGGCTGGAGTGCAGTGGCGTGATCTCACCTCACTGCAACCTCCGCTTCCTGAGTTCAAGCAATTCTCCTGCCTCAGCCTCCCAAGTAGCTGGGATTACAGGTGTGCACCACCATACCCGGCTAATTTTTGTATTTCTAGTAGAGACAGGGTTTTGCCATGTTGGCCAGGCTGGTCTCAAACTCCTGACCTCAGGTGATCTGTCCGCCTCAGCTTCCCAAAGTGCTGGGGTTGCAGGTGTCAGCCACGGCACCCGGCCGCCCATTTTCCCTTGAATTGCCCAAACTTCTGGGTCTCATCTAACGGACCTGTCATGCAAGACCCAAAAGGACAATATTTCCAAGTAGCTTGGAAAAAGTAACTTGGTGCCTTGATCTGAGGGGATCATCTGATGGAAGCTCCATGATTTTTAATTTTTTTCAGAGTCAGGGTCTCGCTGCGTCACCCAGGCTGGAGAGCAGTGGCGCAACTGTGGCTCACTGCAGCCTCAAGCTCCAAGGCTCAAGCGATCCTCCCACCTCAGTCTCCTGAGTAGCTGGGACTACAGGCCCATACCACTACACTTGTGCTTTTTTAAAAGAAGGTTATATGTTGCCATAATTACAAGACTTCCCAGAATTCAAAAGTGTTCCAACCAGCACTTTGGCAAAAAACGTTGGAGTCTGTGCTTCCCTCCCACTGATTTTCTCCATCACTTGGCATTGGTGAGCTGCCCTGGCTCCTCTGTAGTTAGAAGTGGGTCATAAATTGCCCACCCGTGGCTCAGAAGTACTCAGGACCTGAGTGAAGGGGCAGGAGAGGGCTTGTCCCACCACAAGGGTGAGAAAGCAGCTCTGCGGAAGGGAAACTGACCCTCTGCAACTCCGCAGGGAGCCTCCTGCAAGGCCTGGATCCGGCCAAGTTCCCACTTCCCCTGGGCTAGGGGCTCCCATAGCTCCCCAGAGCTTCCTCTGCAGCCACAGTTTCTGCTGCCCACAGTGGGCCAGGGTCTCTCCCCCCGGGAAGCTGAGTGTTCCACAGTCCTGGACAGTCCCTGGGGCCACCAGCTGGCAGAGGCGCTCCCTGTGGTGGTCACAGCCTTCACTGGAGCTGCCTGAGGCTGGCCTGCCTTTCCCAGGACTTCGCTGGGACTGCTGGCCTTTGGAGGAAGCTGGGAAGCACGTGAGCACTCGGGAAAGACTGGGCTAGTCCGGAGCTGTCCCTTAGTCCCCAGGGTGAGGGATGGGAGGGCTGAAGCTTGGTGAACAGGCTGGACCTGGACACGTGCCATCGAGACAGCATCTGAAAGGGGCAGCCAGAGCCGTGACAGCCGGGACTTCCAGGGCATTGCCACCAGCTATGGGGGAGTGTGCTGGGCTGTCCCCCTCGTGGGGAAGGACTTTCCATGTTCCCGTCTTACAGGAGAGAAAAGAGCCGAGGAGAGACCCAGCCAAGCCCATCCCAGGGGCTGCATCGCTCTGCTTGGGTGTCCCAGGGGTGACCCAGCTTCTGTCCCCTGCCCAGCTGGCCTTGGCTCTGCTTCCCGGGGACTCAGACCTTCCCTCCCCTCAGTGCAAAGGGGCAGAGGGGTCCTGCATGGCCAGGCCTCAGTTTCCCTTCCCTCGTGACAGATGTGGCCCCGCCAGCCCCTCAGCCCACCTGGCTTTTGTCCTTCCAGCCTGGATGCCCTGTTTCCTTGGGGACACCAACACCGTTTTTTCTTTAAGTCAGTCTAGAAAAACACATGGTCACACAGCCCTTGGCAAACAATTCCAGAACAATCCTTGGATCATTTTGGAAAAAGTAAGCATTCCCCTTCTTCTCCCACTCTTCTGAACTCCACCCACCACGCAGCGGGAGGGACTGAGATGCTCGCTGCTTTCCGAGGAAAGACCTGGGGGCACCTGACAGAGCTGCCCCTGCCCAGGCCTGCTTGGGGTGAAGCTAGGCAGAGCCCTTCACTGTAAAATGTGGACCCTCCAGCCCCTGTTTGGGCTCAGGACGGACCCCAGGGCTCCTGCACACATGAGGGCCAGGCTCTCTATCTGACCGAGAGTGGGGCCAAGGTCATGGCCACGGGGGGGTGTGGGAGGGTGGACAGAGTTGGTCCTAGGACACGCTTCCTGCCCTTGAAGTTCCAGACTTTGCGCAGCCCTGAGAATCAGCTGCCCTCCAGGTAGGGGAGCCCCTCTGCTGACCAAACCTGCCCCATCCCCAAATGAACATGGCTGCCCCCAGCTCAGGCTCCTCCTTCAGGCCTCTGCACCAAACGCAGGACAAGCTGCTCATTCACCCCCAACGGGGCGGAGACCAGGCAGTGAGGGTGACAGATTTTACTGTGGGACTAGGGGTGGTGGAACAATAGAGCAACCCAGAGGACGCAGGACAAGCGCAGCCTGAGCCCAGCCTGTCCTGGGGTCGGAGCCTGTCCTGGGGTCCACCCTAGCCCCTCCCACTGCCCCCACTTGGTGCACTCTGTGCCTCTGCAGGCCTGGAGTCTGGGCCAAAGTGCCTGACAGTGCTTGCCCTTGGAAAGGGAAGGGCCCACCACACTAAGCCTCCAGCCTCCCAGGCCCCAGGCCCTGACCTGGGTTGAAGTCTTCAGGGATGAGCTGGCAGAAGGACTGACAAATCTCATGGGGAGATGTCCCAGCCCGGCCCTCAGGGATGGTCCCACCCTCTGGCCCAGCCCGGCCCTCAGGGATGGTCCCACCCTCTGGCCTCAACACACAACCAGCCGTGTGACAGGTTCATATTCAAGAAAAATCCTAGGCACCCTTATTCAAGTAAAGCTGTAGGAATTTATGATATAAACTCTTAAAATTTTTTTCTAGTTTTAAAAGCACTTCTTATAGAAAATGTTCAAAGTAAATATCAAAATAAGAAATTTTAAATTATTCAAGCACTACAAACATGAATATGTCTTCGATGCCTTTCCCACTATACTTATGCAAAATACCATCTTGTGTGCAAAAATCTGAACAGAGAAGAGTCACCCACCATCCCACACATTTTAAGGGATTACGTGAAGTACAGATTGGATTCTGCCACCTTCCCCTTCCCCTCGAACATTTTGGTGCCAACACGTCTATACTAGCACAACCATTCTGCACAGATACTGTTCTACAACTTTGCGTTCTTCACTAATATCATGTCATGAACGCTTTTCCAGATCAGTGGAAACAGATCTGCCTCCGTGTTTGAATGGCCACACTGCATTGTGTAGTATAATTGTTTTCCTCTTTCCCTCTTGCTGGATAGTTTGGGAGTTTCTAGTTTTCCCTACAATGAGAATCCTTGTATGAATAATGACAGGTTTGTCCTAATATTTCTGATAACATACATTCCCTACAAGTAGAATTATTACCTCAAAGATCCTGTTCAATATCTCTTTATTAAGATACGAAATCTTTTTTTTTTTTTTTTTTTTTGAGATAGAGTTTTGCTCTTGCTGCCTAGGCTGGAGTGCAATGGCACAATCTCAGCTCACCACAGCCTCCTGGGTTCAAGCGATTTTCCTGCTGGAATTACAGGCATGCACCACCATGCGTGGCTAATTTTGTATTTTTAGTAGAGATGGGATTTCTCCATGTTGGTCAGGCTGGTCTCAAACTCCTGGCCTCAGGTGATCCCCCCTACCTCGGCCTCCCAAAGTGCTGGAATTACGGGCGTGAGCCACCGCACCCGGCCTAGGATAAGAAATCTCTTTACTAAGGTAAAAAATTTTAGCAGAGATGTAAACCATCTCGTTTGTCTGAGGACTCCCCCAGGGACCTGTATGGCTTAAGAATCCAGAAATGTAATTATAACAGGGCTACTAAGGCAGCAGGTTATCAAGACAACCAAGCAGAATCCCAGGGGTTTGTTTGTTTGTTTGTTTGTTTGTTTTGAGACAGAGTCTCGTTCTGTCTTGCCCAGGATGGAGTGCCACAGCGTGATCTTGGCTCATTGCAGCCTCTGCCTTCTGGGTTCAAGTGATTCTCCTGTCTCAGCCTCCCGAGTAGCTGGGATTACAGGTGTCTGCCACCACACCCAGCTAATTTTGTATTTTTAGTAGAGATGGGGTTTCTCTACTAAAGGAGTTCGGGGTTTCTCAAACTCCTCACCTCAGGTGATCCACCCGTCTTGGCCTCCCAAAGTGCTGGGATTACAGGTGTGAGCCACCACACCCAGCCAGAATTCCAGGTTTTTATTTGAAGTTATTTTCAAAAACCGTGGCCTCAAATTCTAAAGCTTTAGAAACATTACAAAGCTCTTCTGTTTCAATAACAGTTCATGGTAATCGAGAAATTGGAAAGTTGATAACAGTTACAAAGTTTCACACAAGTCCTAATTTCCCATAGGAAAACAAGATTTATACTCTTGTAAATGGTCTTAATTCCACACCTTATCCAATCAAACTATTTGATCAGCCTTTATCATTTAGAATATCTCTCCTCCATGATCTCAGGGGAAAGGAGAAATCTTTAACCCTGTCTTAGATTTTTTTCATTGATGCACATTTTCATTTTTAAGGACAGGATCTGAAAATTCATTAGTTGCCTGAGAAGCAGAAAGCAAACCCATGGAACTCGGCTTTACCCAGTCAAAAATGAAATGCGTTAATAGGATCTTAGTTCTAACAGCTGAAGGAGGAGCAATACAATTTTTCTTCCACAAAGAACAGAAACACTTTTCAAATGAAGAGTTCAAAAATTAATTCCAAAAAACATATGCCAATTCATTCTTTCACGGATAGGGAGCTGGCTTCCTTACACGTTGTCAGGACTAGAGGCAATTACCTTGTTTGTTTATTTTTTTGACAATCTGATGGGGACCAAAAAACTAATGTTTTATGATTTTTAAACAACTTTATTGAGATATAACTGACATGCAATAAGCTGCACATATTTAAAGTGTGTGTTTAATTAATTTGCATATGCGTATATACTTGTGAGAGTATCACAACAATCAGCATAATGAGCATATCCACCACCACCAAAGGATTCACCATGCCCCTGGGTGACCCATCCCTCTCATCCTTCCCTGCTCCCCCATCTCCAGGTACCGTCTGATCTGAGTTGAATAGTTAGCATTTATAATGGCAAGGCTGTCGGCCGCCAGGCCATCTCACTCCCTGCTTTGGGAACATAATTTTGCACAGTCCCTGCGGAGGGTGATTTGGGCTCATGGGTCAGGCTGACAAATGCAAGAACCTGTGAGTCAGCCATTCCCCTTCCAGGAATGTATCTTATTCATTCTCTAACAGCTATGCAAAGTGGCCAGGTGCAGTAATCCCAGCACTTTGGGAGGCCAAGGCAGGTGGATCACTTAAGGCCAAGAGTTTGAGACCAGCCTGGCCAACATGGTAAAACCCCATCTCTACTAAAAATACAAAAATTAGCCGGGCGTGGTGGCAGGCGCCTGTAGTCCCAGCTACTCAAGAGGCTGAGGCAGGAAAATCGCTTGAACCCAGGGGGCAGAGGTTGCAGTGAGCTGAGATCGCACCATTGCACTCCAGCCTGGGCGACAGGGCAAGACTCCAACTCAAAAAAAGACCACAAAGCACAAAACACACACGCAGGAAAAACCCACAAAGTAACTTCAGTGCCGGGCTAAGTCATTTCTATTATAGTAGCAAAATACTGGAAACTCCCTGAATGCCCATGAGCAGACAGCAGGGAAATCATCACAGGGCACCCAAACAATGGAGTACTGTAAGCTGCTTTCAAAAACAAAAAAGAGACAGAGAAAGGAAAACAGAAATTGCTCCAAGATGCCATGTGGAGGGGAAGCCCATGGGCAGAGCGGGTGGCAGCAAGCTTTGTCCCTGTGTAGGATCCGCCAGAGCCATGACCTGGCCGCCTCTCTCTCTCCCTTTCCAACCCCTATCCCAGGTGAAGGGGAACTCATCTGACTGGCAGACGGGTGAAGGTATTAAGCCCATTTCTCTGTGCTTCAACTTGTTAACCTTATTCAGTGTTTCTCCTTCTTATGTCTCCCTGGGGGAAGCACTGCTGCCCACATCTGGGTCAAAGCATCTGTCTGTCACTGGTGGCGCTCACATGGGGCAGCCGTGGCCTGCAGATGGCAGCCACATCCTTCACAGTGGTTTTTTCAGGAATGACGATTATATTTGATCTTCGCCTGCCTGCCTCCCTCAGGTTGTGCCTCGGTAGGTCATTTGTTGGCACCCCTAACAAACAATTGATTGTATACCAGCAGTTTATATGCGTCTTATATGTGCCATTAGACAGGGTACATGTGTCTTATGCAGACGTGACACAGTGCGTATGTGAATGTATAATCTCCCAAATGACAGGATTGTTCACCCAGAAAATCAGAGACTAAACCAAAAGTCTCTTACAACAAATACCACAATCTGGAAATGTCACTGATTATAATATAAATATGAAAAACTCAGTAGGTTTACATTTTACACTGAGAACCTAGTTAGATCATTTTTAGGGGGAAAGGGTCTGATTCACGATATTGCCTAAAACTATGAAAATCTCTGTTAATATGTTTTAAAAGAATTGTTCAAGACCTACCTAGTAACAACTCAATATACAACATTCAAAACTAAAACTCAAGAAGGACCAGAGACACGGGTAGAGGTGAAAGGGGCGGCCTGGGGTGGTGGTGGCAGGGGCGCAGGATGGACATTGTAATATAAGTTCTAGAGCTGTTATTTGATTTTTGAAACTATGTTGATGTACTACTCTGGCAAAAATGTAAATCAAAAATTTAAAATTCACAGAAAAAAACAAATTTGTGAGAAGTGACAATTTGAAACCTTGGAATTAATTTTTTTTAAATAAATAATCAAGTGGCCTTCTGTAAAGTTTGTGCTAGGTTACAGTCCCACCAACGGTGAATTCATGTGTCAGATTCCAACACTGCACTTACACAGCCTTGGAGTGAGGGTCTCCTTAGGAGTAACACATTGGCCTGGCATGGTGGCTCATACCCATAATCCCAGTGCTTTGGGAGGCTGAAGCAGGAAGATTGTTTGAGGCCAGGCGTTTGAGACCAGCCAGGGCCATATGGCAAGACCCCATTTCTACAATAATTTTTTTAATTAGCTGGGCAATGAGGCACAGGCCTGTAGTCCTAGCTACTCTGGAGATCGAGGAGGGAGGATTGTTGAGCCCAGGAGTTCACAGTTACACAGTTACAGTGAACTATGATCGCATCACTGCACTCCAGCCTGGGCGACAGAGTGAGACTGTCTCAAAAAAACAAAACAAAACAAAAAAAAAAAAAAGAAAACAATAGTAAGGCCTCTTGGGCACAGAATGTAAGTGCAGGCTCAGCTCTGGCATCATCCTGAGATCCTTCCATGCTGTGCCCTGGTGCCTCGCTAGCTTCCCTCTCATCCTGGCCTTGACTGCATCCCTAGGTAATTGCAGAGATTAATGCCACCACTAAAGCCTTGAAAGAAGCAGAGATGTGGCTATCACATTCCCATACCATAAAACCCACCAGCTCAACCTGTGCAGATGCTGGACAAACCTTGGAGAATGACTGACCTGTAATAAATGTGATCAGGTGGCCAACTCCACTCACGGCTGCTGTCCCAGATGTAGCAATTTTACTGGTGCAAATCCACCTGGTCTCTGGCACTTGGTATGCAGCTCTTAGCCTAGCTAATGTCTTATTTCCACACTAATTTGCAAAAACAATTTGCTTTTACCTGGCAGGGCCAACAGTACACGTTCGTGTCTTAACTACATGAATCCTGGCCTCTGCTATAATATAGTCCACAGAGACCTTTGGTTTTTTATTTTATTTTACAGTCCAAAGGTCTTTTATTTTTTTTTAACACCTATTATGCCATGAATTCATAGAGCAGAGGTTCCAGCAGCTCAGGCTCCTTCCTGCTGGTTCTCACAAAGTGTGCTTCTCTGGGTGGAGCAGCCTGGAGCTTAGTTGAACCCAGGTACCTTTCTCTTTTCTTTTTTCTTTTCTTTTTTTTTTTTTGAGATGGAGTTTCCCTCTTGTTGCCCAGGCTAGAATGTAATGGCATGATGTCAGCCCACTGCAACCTCCACCTCCCGGGTTCAAGTGGTTCTCCTGCCTCAGCCTCCTGAGTAGCTGGGATTACAGGTGCATGCCACCACGCCAAGCTAATTTTTTGTATTTTTAGTAGAGATGGGGTTTCACCATGTTAGCCAGGCCAGTCTCGAACTCCTGACCTCAGGTGATCCACCCACCTCAGCCTCCCAAAGTGCTGGGATTACAGGCACAAGCAAGCCACCTCGCCCAGTCCAGGTACCTTTCTCTGTGGCTTCTTTCTTTTTCTGATCATTTTCCTCATGCGTTTCAGGAAGCTATCTCGGCTCTTAGAGTGCTTAATCTGCTCAATACGCACATTAGTTCTCTTGGAAGGAGTCTTGCCCTTAACTTGTTTGTCTACAGCAATGCCAGCAGCGTGCTGGGGAACACTGTAGACTCTTCCAGCTTTGCCATGGTGACACTTGTGGGGCTTCCTTTTTGAACAGTTCCCATTCCCTTGATGTCTACAGTGTCACCTTTCTTACAGATTCACATATACCTGGCCAAAGGAACAATTCCACGTTTTCCAAAAGGCCTGGAGAACATGTATCGGGTGCCTCTCCTCTTTCCCTTTGCGTTCGTCATTTTGGCGAACGTTTGGAAAATGGCAGCTCCGGCTGAAAGGGCTTTGTGATCTTTTATTTCTGTATTTAAGTAAGTTTTATTGTTTGTACCTTATACTTCAGAAAAAGCTCAGAGAACTATTGAATTTGTATGAGTCACCTGGGGATGGTACAATTGCAAACTCTGATATCGTAGGTCTGAGGAAGGCATTCTTTTTATTGATTGATTGATTGATTGATTGATTGATTGAGACAGGGTCTCACTCTGCCACCCAGGCTAGAGCACAGAGGCACCATCTCAGCTCACTGCAGCCTCCACTTCCTGGGCTCAAGTGATCCTCCCATTTCAGCCTCCCAAGTAGCTGAGACTACAGGTACACACCACCAAGCCTGGCTAACTTTTTAATTTTTTGTAGAGATGAGATCTCACTGTGTTTCCCAGGCTGATCTCGAACTCCTGGACTCAAGCAACCTGCCTGCCTTGGTCTCACAAGGTGCTGAGATTACAGGCCTGAGCCACCACACCCAGCTGAGGCGGGCATTCTGACTTTCTAAAACCTTTCTAGGCGGTGCCCTTGTGGCTAATATCTTAACCATTCTTACAGTATCAAGGTCCTAATACACTGCTTTCTAAAATGTGGTCAAATAACACGAAAATCCTTTGTTTTATCTAGGCTTCAGTTCCTTTTTTCCTTTATACTTTGTATTTATTTATTAAATTGTGGTGAAACATACAGAACATAAAACTCACAATTTTAAACACTTGTAGGTCTACACTTCAGTGGTGAAACATACAGAACATAAAACTCACGATTTTAACCATTTTTAGGTCTACACTTCAGTGGCGTTCAGCACACTCACGTTGTCATGCAACCATCACCACCACTCGTCTTCAGAATTCCTTTCACCTTGCAAAACTAGAGCTCTGCACCCATCATACAAGAAATTCCCATTGTCCCCAACCCTCGGCAAACCCATTCTACTTTCCATCTCTATGACTTGATCTTTTTTTATTTATTTACAGAGTCTCATTCTATCACCCAAGCTGGAGTGCAGTGGTGGGATCTCGGCTCACTACAGCCTCCACCTCCTGGGTTCAAGTGATCCTCCTGTCTCAGCCTCCCGAGTAGCTGGGATTACAGGCTTGGCCACCACACCTGGCTAATTTTTGTATTTTTAGTAGAGACGGGGTTTCACCATGTTGGCCAGGCTGTTCTCAAACTCCTGACCTCAGGTGATCCGCCCGCCTTGGCCTCCCAAAATGCTGGGATTACAGTTGTGAGCCACCATGCCCGGCCAAACTGATCTTTATTATTTAACATTCCACACACCACTATACTGGCCCCTGCATTGGTGATGTAAAACTAATTGGATCTGATAAGAAACAGCATGTTCTCTAGAAGCTTTAATAAAACATATGTCAGTTAGAAGGTGCAAAGTGAAAGCAAGTTTTTTTTTTTTTTTTTTTTTGAGACGGAGTCTCGCTCTGTCGCCCAAACTGGAGTGCAGTGGCTGGATCTCAGCTCACTACAAGCTCCGCCTTTTGGGTTCACGCCATTCTCCTGCCTCAGCCTCCCGAGTAGCTGGGACTACAGGCGACTGCCACCTCGCCCGGCTAATTTTTTGTATTTTTTAGTAGAGACGGGGTTTCACCGTGTTAGCCAGGATGGTCTCGATCTCCTGACCTCAGGTGATCCGCCCGCCTTGGCCTCCCAAAGTGCTGGGATTACAGGCTTGAGCCACCGTGCCTGGCCAGCAAGTTTTTTTTTAATAAATTATTTTATTTATTTTATCTTTTGAGATAGGGTCTCACTCTGTCACTCTGTCACCCAGGTTGGAGTGCAGTGGCGTGATCTCAGCTCACTGCAACCTCCACCTCCCAGGCTCAGGTGATCCTCCCACCTCCTCTGAGACTACAGGCGCACACCACCATGCTTGGCTAATTTTTTTTAAATTTTTCACAGAGACAAGTTTCACCATGTCGCCCAGGCTGGTCTCAAACTCCTGGACTCATGCGATCTACCCACCTCGACCTTCCAAAGTGCTGGGATTACAGGTGTGAGCCACCACACCTAGCTGCAGATTTATTAAGAGAGTAAAGGAATAAAAGAATAGCTACTCCTGGATGGGCATGGTGGCTCATGCCTGTAATTCCAGCATGTTGGGAGGCTAAGGTAGGAGGATTGCTTGAGCCCAGAAGTTTGAGACTACCCTGGACAACATAGTAAGACCCTGTCGCTATAAAATATATATATATATATTTATATATTTTTGGCCAGGCCCAGTGGCTCATGCCTGTATATGTGTGTGTGTGTGTGTGTGTGTGTGTGTGTGTATGTATATATATATATATTTGTTTTGTTTTGTTTTTGATTTTGTTTTTTGACCAGGCCCGGTAGCTCATGCTTATAATCCCAGCACTTTGGGAAGCCAAGGCAGACAGATCACCTGAGGTCAGAAATTCAAGACCAGCCTGGCCAACATGGTGAAACCCCTATCTCTACTAAAAGTACAAAAATTAGCAGGGTGTGGTGGTGTGTGCCTGGAGTCCCAGCTACTTGCGAGGCGGAGGCAAGAATTGCTTGAACCTGGGAGGCAAAGGTTGCAGTGAGCCAAGATCATGCCACTGCACTCAAGCCTGAGCAACAGAGTGAGACTGTGTCTAAAAATATATATATATATGTACATATTATTTGTATCCTGTAAATATATATATACAAATATGTGGCTGACTGCCATGGTTACTACTTGAAACCATCCCCACAACAGTTACTACTGTTACTACTTGAGACCATCATTACAAGACTGAACGGAGGGACAAACGTAGAAATGACAAGACAAAAGAAACTATTTTAAAGGAACTGTCCAGGGGAGGAAGAAGAGAGCTTCTAGTGAGCAAAGGCAGCCCCTGAGCTTCCACAGCCCTTCGTATTTATTGGGTAGCAAGAGCAGGGAGGAGGAGGTAACGACTGGTTGGCTGCTCAATTGATAACAGGTTCATATTATTACTAACAGGCTTCAGATGTACCTAATCGCAAGAAACACTGCGTTTGAGGCGTGACTGCCCTCAGCATCCCTTCTGGGTGGCAGACACAGTTTGTCAGTTTGCCAACATTCTGCATTTATGAGA
>NW_012116488.1:2614230-2626520 GCF_000951035.1 Colobus angolensis palliatus
CAAGAAACACTGCGTTTGAGGCGTGACTGCCCTCAGCATCCCTTCTGGGTGGCAGACACAGTTTGTCAGTTTGCCAACATTCTGCATTTATGAGAACAGTTTGCTGTTTGCTCATATAGCCTCCAGTGGTATACTGAGTTGATCATGATCCTCATTGTTTTGGCCTGTAACACAAACATATATACAAAAGACATATATGGCGGCTCCAGTGGTGCAATCGGTTAGCACACGGTACTTATAAGACAAAAGACATATATATATACACACATATATATGTGTGTGTGTGTATATATATAGTATCTTGTAAAATAGAGCCCCCAAAATATATATACATATTATTTTTTAGTTCTTTTTTTTTTTATACTTTAAGTTCTAGGGTACATGTGCATAACGTGCAGGTTTGTTACATATGTATACTTGTGCCATGTTGGTGTGCTGCACCCATCAACTCGTCAGCACCTATATACATATTTTTTAAGAGAAAAAAGAACGACTACTCCATAGACAGAGTAGGGCATTCCTTAAAGTAAAAGAAGGACCACGCCCAGCCTAAGTACGATGCTTGTTTAAGACAGGAAAATCACATGAGAAGTGCTTTACTACAAGGGTTTGTGATAAAGGGTTAGTCTTTGTAATTACTATATTTCATAATAATCGATATTATTATCTTTAAAACAAAACTTCTTAAACTAGGAATGCTTGCGTTCTCAAGATACTGGGACATCAGGATATTCCGGATCTGTTGGTAAACATTATTAATCTGCTCCCTCAACTGTAAACTGTTGTGACTAACAATCCCTAACTTCCTGGGAATGCAGCCCAGCAGGCCCCAGCCTCATTTTTCCCAGCCCCTATTCAAGATGGAGTCACTCTGGTTCGAATGCCTCTGACAGGAGCAGCACCCTGATCTCTGTCTCCATCCTCACACGGCATTCTCCCTGGGTCGGTCTCCAAATTTCCCCCTTTTAGGACACCAGTCATATTGGATTAGAGCCACCCAATGCCCTCACTGTAACCTGACTACCTCTGTGAACACCCTAGCTCCAATAGGGCCACACTCCCCGGTACTGGGAGTTACGACTGTAAGATGAATGTGGGGGGACATAGTTCCCTAGCCACACCAGTGCTTTCTCCATGAACCCAGAAACAGTGTATTTATGGTGACCAAGATGGAGGCTATGCATGGGCCCAGCAACACGGGCTCGTCTCTTCAGGCTGGTCTGACTAATCTTACTGCTGGCAACCCTCTCACAGCCCCAGAGAGCGGCACTGAGTGCCCAGTGGCACCTTCCCCCACAGAAAGCAGCCAGCATCTGGTAGCAGGTGGATCCTGGTCTCTTCCATCATGGAGGGGACACGGACTAACCTTCCTGGAAGGGACACACTTTGCCTCCCTTGCCCAGAGTGTTTCTGCAGCACTGCTGCTCGCAGCCTCACGTGATACCTTCCACCATCACGGCTTCCACGCAGGGCTGCTTCTGACCAAGGAACCCATTTCACTGCCAAGGAAATGCCACAGTGGCTCGTGGCCGTGGAATCCACTGGTCTTACCCCTTACTCTATCACCCAGAAGGAGCTAGCCTCAGCAAAAGACTGAGTGGCAGTACCCAGAAATGATGGACTCTATTTTACAGGATTCCATATACGCTATGAATCAGGGACCACCACATGTTCTATTTCCCTTATAGCCAAAATGCATAGCTCCAGGAACCAAGCTGTCATAGGTAGTGACTAACTAGGACCAGTGGCGCATGCAATAAAGGAATTTATCAAGAGAGTTGTAGGTAAAGATGGGCAGGCTTATTAGAGAATGTAGGAAAATACATGGCAAAAAAGCAATGGGCAGATCAGCAAGAGGGAAGCTGACTGCAAGGAGACAAAGACTTGTGGGGGATTTTATAGAATGGTGCTTGTGCTGGAGAGGGCCCCGAGCAGTACGGATAATGCCAAGGTTGCAGTTAGCTAACTTACAGTTGTCTATCAGCCGAGGGTCTGGTGATAAGCTGGGCACAGGAAGATTGTGAGTTATTTGCATAGGAGGGCTCTGTGTGTCCTGGGCCATGAGAAAGGCAGACTTATAGCTTACCTGTTTTTTGTTCGTTTTGCTTTTCCTGTTCCCCACAGCCTGACTCCTTTTCCCTGATTAGAACTCCATGCAACCAGCTGATGTGAGGGGGATCCACTCACCATTACACCTAGTAACAACCAACTGGTGGGATTTTTGCTTCCTGTCACAGCAACTGTGAGCTCTGCTAACGTGAAGGTCTTCGTCCCAGAGAGGAACATCCTTCAACCAGGGGACGCAGCAGTGGTTTCCTTAAATTGAAAGGTGATGCTGCCACCTGGCCATCTGGGGCTCATTCTGTCATGTCACCAAAAGACCTAAAAAATGATTGCTCTCTTGACTGCAGTGATAGATTCTGATTCTCCTGGGAGACCAGGCAGCTGCTACTATGTCTGGAAATCAGGGCATCCATTCTCTGCGGCACTTCTGACTACTTCCATGGCCAATAGAAAAGATTCATGGAAAACTACCCCAGCCATGGAAAGGCAGGAAAATGGAAGACTCAGAACCTTCTGAAATGAAAGTTTTGGTTGTTTCATCAAGTAAAGATCACCAACTAGCTGAGGTCCCAGCTGAGAGTGGGGAAAATCCAGGATGAGTGATGGGAGAAGGAACCGTGGGCATCAAGTCTGGCTCCTGACTGTTGCAGAAGCAAGGACTGTAATATCTTTGCTTAGTCTTCTCTGCTTGTTTTCTGTACGTGTTTGTTTGCACATGCCAACCATTTTCCTGTTTTCTCTAGCTGGCATCTGTATTGTATACACACTTCTTTGGAGGTTAGTGTTACCATTCCGTTTTCAGGTAACAAGATATTCAGTGGACTGTGGTTGAATTTGTGGTGTAATTAACAGAGCCAGCAGTGGCCACAGTAACCATTGGCACCTTGTCCTCACTGTCTCCTCATTTTGGAGACAGCCTGAGTGCATCTTCACTTGCAGGAAGGACACATGTATTACATTTACTGGAATTTTTAGAAAAGGTTAAATGTGTGTAAAAGGGTGCATATGGAAAGCAACTGCCTGCTATCAATCTACTGCCTCTGACCCAAGCCCATCTTTTACTACCCTACTTGAGGATTCTGGAATCCTCTCGCCTGCTGGCACGGTGCTGTGCACTGTGAGTAGAGGGAGCTGGAGAGACAATCAAGGAGGGAGGGGGGTTTCTTTTCACTTGTTCATTGGCTGCTCACCTGCACAGGCTCCCAGGACGGCTTCCCGCGCTCTGCATAAGTAGCTTTGCGGCAAGTTTTGAGGCACAGCACCTGGCTGTGCATGGCTTACCTGGCATCTCAGGAGGCGACTTTCCAGCAGGTTCAGCTGGTTCTTTCCCGCAGGTTTTTCCAGAGCACCTGCTGAAGTCGCCAAGGCTGCATCCTCTCCACCAAGGCCTGCATCCTCGTCCCGGGGATGGGCACCCTTCAGGGATGGGCACCCTTCCAGATCTGCTCCTTCCGTGGAGCTCTGCCTCGACCTAGGGGATCTCCCATTCCTTTCTTTTGAGCTCTCTTTATTCCTCAGTAGCCAGTCCCTTGTTAACCCCAATCCCCTGTTACAGTCAGTAACTCCTTATAGTAAACATTCCCTGTTCAAGTTGCTGTGTGGTTCCCACCTCTTGACTAGGCCCTGACTGACACAAAGACTGAGAAGGTTGTTTGGCTCCAAACATGGACTGTGTTATGGCAAAGAAGGGGCCCCTCAGAGGGCAGAGCCAGGAGCACAGGGGAGAGGTGGAGGAGCCAAGAGCTGTCAAGAGTGGTGGATGATGAGAGGGCAGCCCCGGGGGCAGAACTGGGCTCAGCTGGAGGCGCAGTTGCCTCTCCTGGAGCAGGGAGGGGCCTGGCCACATGCGATGGCTGGATTTTAGCACGGCCTCTCATCCTTCCGCTTTGAATGGCATTGCTGGCAGTGGCTGTCCTGTTCCCATCATGTCCCCCTGTGTTGAGTGTGTCCTTCCCATTCACATCCAGTCCCATGGAAGGTCACAGTATAGTGAATGGCAACTATCATCCATAATGGGAGGAGACTTTGGGGGGTTTGGGAGGGAGGTGAATATATTTTTCATGGAGGGATGTAAATAATTGCCATCAGAGGGCAGCCGCGGTGAGTGGGCAGGGGTGGGGGGTCACACTATACTCCAGCTTCTCCCGTCACAAGGAAGCCAGTTTCTCCAACCTTGAACCTTGGTACAATGACTGGCTTTGACCAATGGGACATCAGCAAATGTGACATGAACAGAAGCCCGAAAAGCACTCGTGCCCTAGGCCAGCCCTCTCCCACCACCATGTGACCTAACCCAGGCTGGCGCCTAGGAGATGGGACACCCACTATTCCAGGGGTCCCCCTTGAACCTGAAAGTTCCCACCATCCAGGATCCTCCCCTGGGATCTTGCCAGACCCGTGTGCCCAGGGGCAGCTGATAGAGAGGCTGTGGGTTCTGCCTCCAGGGCAGCCAGAGCAATCCTCCAATGCGCCCCCTAACCAGAAGGAATGGAGTCCTGGATGGAGGTCTTGGCTGACAATGTCCCTACATCCTCCCGACATTGCATTGTCCTAGGCCCTCCGGGTGAGTCTGCAGGAACAATGACTGTCTGTAGAGGAGCGACCTCCTGATTCACGGCAGTCCTTTAAGCAGGTTCAACGTCTCTACCACCCACCTGGGCTCATCCATCTCTACCAGCCACCTGGGTGTGTCCGTCTCTACCACCCACCTGGGCGTGTCCGTCTCTACCACCCACCTGGGCTCATCCGTCTCTACCACCCACCTGGGTGTGTCCGTCTGTACCACCCACCTGGGCTTGTCTGGAGGCACAGTCGCCTCTCCTGGAGCAGAGAGGGGCCTGGTCACATGAGGCGGCTGAACTTTAGCATGGCCTTCTGTCCTTCCTCTTTGAATGGCATTGCTGGCACTGGCTGTATCACCCACCTGGAAGGCTCCAGGAATCAGGGCACCCCGGCTCCTTTCCTCCTGGAGTCACCACTGCCTCAACCTTCCCAGCTGAGGCTCTGGCACAGCAGCTCACAAGCCTGATCCAGCCACTAAATCTGGGGACCGTCCACTTCCCTAAGGCCAGGGGCAGACACTAGCAGGTGAGGCTGAGGCCTTAAGAGCAGTGACTACCCACACTGCAGGGCAGGCCACGTCTCAACCATCTCCGCTTTTCTCATCATTGTGGTCATCTGCTCACCTCTGGGCCTCTCCTGTCCACTCTCAGGGGACATCAGTCCCTGCCCACTGCCCCCTCCACCACTCCATGAGCATCCACAGGCCGCCTCCCAGTTCCTTGAGCCCCCAGCTCCCGACGATATCAGCCACACAGTCTCAGGGTCACACTCCGACTGTGCCCTCACCAGTAACTGCAGCGCCTCCACAACCTCAATTACGAGGGTCCTCCTCTGTGACCAGAGTCCCCGTCCCTGCATTCACTGATTCCAGTAGCTGTACCTAGCAGTCCCTGGCTGCCCCCAGAACCCCCATCCTCTGACCCTGTGCTGCCTTGCAGTCCCTCAGCCCCTCGTGCATGCCCCCCACCCTCCCTGCAGTGAGACCCCACAGCCCATCGGTATGACTTCTCCCTGGCAAGCCCCTCCCGCAGCTCAGCTATCATCCTCCTGAGTGATCACCTGACAAAACCAGAGTCTTGGTTAAACCCAGCCCTGTTACTACAGGCTGCACCTCAGCACTGAACTTGGCTTCATGCCAAGTCACAAGTTGCTGATAAACCCACTTCAAGGAGGCGCTGGCCATGGCTGGTCGAGCCTACCTCTGGACACTAAAGTATCTTCCACCCCTCTCCTCCAATCTCCAGCAACACCACTTTCATTTTCCCAGTTACGTGTTCAGTTATAAAATGCTAATAATATAACACATTCACATGGCTCATAATGAAAAGTTACAAGATATACGGCCAAACAGCTCCTTCCTAACCTCTGTCTCTATCCAACCCTGTCCCCCCGCAGGCACGCACACACACACACACACACACACCCCCCACAAACTCTGCTCTGCAGTGTGCTTTTTTCTGCTTAACGTTATGTGTCCTGAATGTCAACATCAGAACAGAGAGAACTTCCTTATTCTTTTTTACTGCCACATAGTACTCCATTGTCTGGGTGTGCTGCAGTGATTTCCCGGTGTCTGCCGATGGGCATTTAGGGATTTTCCAGTATTTTGCTACAGTAACTGAAGTGACTAGTCTGGCACTCAAGTCGCTTTGCATAGCTGGTAGAACATGGATATGGTACATTCCTGGAAGGAGAATGGCTGCCTCACAGGTTCCTGCATTTGTCAGCCTGACCCAGGATCCCAAATCACCCTCTGCAGGGGCTGTGCAAAATGATGCCCCCAAAGCAGTGAGTGAGATGGCCTGGCGGCCAACGGCCTCACACACAAAGTGTTGTCACTCACGGGGGTATTGGCCACTCTAATGAACCACATGCCCATTCTGCAGACATCTCAAACTTTAAAAAAAAAATTAATAGAAGACTTTTTTTTTTTTTTGAGATGGAGTCTCGCTCTGTCGCCCAGGCTGGAGTGCAGTGGCACGATCTCGGCTCACTGCAAGCTCCGCCTCCTGGGTTTACACCATTCTCCTGCCTCAGCCTCCCGAGTAACTGGGACTACAGGCGCCCGCCACATCGCCCGGCTAGTTTTTTTGTATTTTTTTAGTAGAGACGGGGTTTCACCGGGTTAGCCAGGATGGTCTCGATCTCCTGACCTCGTGATCTGCCCGTCTCAGCCTCCCAAAGTGCTGGGATTACAGGCTTGAGCCACCACGCCCAGCCTAGAAGACTTATTTAGCAAAAATACATATAGCCATCATTGCAAGACTTAAATGAGGTGATAAATGTTCAACCCAATTTTCTTTCCTGGATAAGTTTTTCTTTCATACCCCTGTCAGTTTTGAAAACATACTACCAGAAGAAGGGGGTCCCAATTCCACAGAGAGCTCCCAAGAGTAACTTTCTGGGAGTGAGTCTGAAATTGGGATAACCCTTTACTGATCTTGCTTAGGTCCAACGCATCCAGGCCCCCTCTTTGATGAGCCCTGGTGGTTAGGCTGGTTGCACTGAAGCAGGCCTCCAGGGTCTCCTGTTTAAGCAGGATTTTAAGGCCAACCCTGCAGCTTGCTTCTGCTGGGTTTCTGGAGATGTGTCATATTCGGCTGGATTGAGGGTCCAGGGCAGAGTGGCCAGGCGTGACAGAAAATACTTTGGGTCAACACCTGTGAAAAGAAGGAAAAAATAAAAATAAAAAAGAATACTTTGGGAACAACATCTTGGCGACACAGCGCACAGCTGCGAGTGCGGACAGACCTCTCCCCGTTAACTTGACCAAGCGCCTCCTCAGCCCTGTCTCCCCTCCCAGGCCCTCCCTGTTCCTGGAAGCAGCCCCACCGCAGCCTGGCTCCCTCGGCTGCTCTTTCCTTCAGCCCACCGAGAGCTCGCTCCATCTCACTGCACAGTGGGGGCCCTTGCTGCCGCCCTCATCTCTCCCCTGGGGACCCCAGCGCCCCTGAAGGCCAGAAGGGTCTTTCCAAGGCATAAATCCCATGAGTTGAAAATCACCTCTCCAGCCCCTTCCAATCCCCTGCCATAGCTGGAAGGAGCCCGCTTACCAGCCCCCTCCTTCCTCCTGCGGGGTCTCCCGTCCAGGATCCCTTTTCCCCAGCCCTGCCATCTTTCTTTGCCTAAAACCTGAAATTCCTCCCGGTTCCACCCGCCGGCCTCCGCAAGCTCCTCCCTCCCCGGCAGCGCCCAGCCCGGGTCTGCTCCAGGCACCTCCTCAAGACCGGGCCTCCAGCTACTGACCCTTCGAGCCGCCCCTTCACCCGCAGGCACCTCCGGCCGGTCCCCCGCGCCTGCACCCAAGCTGCTTGTTTGCTTGCTCCTGGCTCCTGCAGGGAGCGTCAAACCCCGGAGCGGGCCCTGGCCGGCTGCTTCCCACCGCTGGAGGCCAGGGGCGCCCGGTGTTCCGCTGGGGCTGCGTCCTCCCGGCTCAACCCCTGCTCACAGGAACCCGGGCGGCCCGGGGTCCGTCCTTGCACAAAGGCAGCAGGCGCTGGCCCAGGCCCCGCTCCGGCCGCCCTGTCCCCGCACTGGGGGACTCGCTTCTCGCCGCCGGACAGATCCTCCTCCCCGGAGGATTTTCCTGGAGAAGTTACTGGTGCAGATCCAAGCGCTGGCGGGACAGTGACCGGGAAGGCCCCCGCCCCGAAAAGCAGGAACAGCAGGAACCTCCAGGGCGCCGCCCGCACCCTCTTCCTCCTCGCCCGGGGCCTCGCGCCCTGAACCCGCTCCTCTGCCAGGGGTGGGCGCAGCCCTGGGCGCCCATCTGGCCCCAGGTCTCGCCGCACTCGGACGACTCGGCCCGCCCTGGCCGCGCGAGGCTGAGGGTCGCTTTGGGACCTAAGTCCGCCCCCGTGGGAGAATGTGTGCCAGGGCCTGCTGACAGCTTCCATTGGGGCTCAGGGCCCGTCGCTCCCCACGCTCGCCCAGGGTCGGGGGGCCCACGCAGGGGAGGGTCGCGCTGCCCCCACTTCCCTCGACCCTGTGCTCCGAGGAGAGGAGCGGGAACCCGCCCGCCCAAGGCCCACGCTCCCCACGTGGCTCAACAAGGCCAGGACCTGGCAGCCACCTGGACCGGCCGGTCCAGGAGCCAGGAGCCGGGCAGAGGGTCTCCGCGCCTAGCCGCACTGCCCCGACCCTCCTTTCCCTCCTTTTCTCTCACTGGACTGTGGCCTCATGCCATCCGCTTTGGCCCCAAGAATGGAACTCACGGGAAAGGGCCTCCCCTTCCCACCCTAGCTCCCTGCTGTCCCAGGCCCTACTGAGGCCCACACCCTTCTTCAGGCCCACACGGCTCCCCTCGGGGCCTCCCCAGCCTCTGTGCAACCTTCATCAAGGTACCTTCTTTCCTTCCAGGGACTCTGCTGCTTCCCAAATTCTGGGCCAGATTGGCAGCGGAGAGGCCCACCCTTCCCTGGCAGCTGAGAACTCCTGTGTCCACAGCTTAGCTTCCAGGTCAATGCCAGAATCGTAAGAGTCAGGTCCCACTGTGTCCCTTGCATGGGGTTGAAATGGCTGCCCTGTGTCCACCCCACCCTCTTCCTCAGTAAAAGACGGTGAAGGAAACCCCAAAAGGTCATGGTCCCCTTTTTACAGATGAGGAAACTGAGGCACGGAAGGGTGAAGTGACTGGCCATGCCCTACAGGCAGATACTTCCAAAGCTCCTGCACAGTGAGGCGGTGGCAGGCCCTCTCCTGTCTGGACCACAGGAGCTGCTCTGGGGGCCGGGACAGGCTGGGGATTGACACACAGCCTAGGTAGACAGGGTTTGCCCAGACCCCAAGAGGCTCGCGAAGCTGCTAAGGCTGCCCGGCCAGGTCCCCCATCATCGTTCAGCTCCCAAAATAAACCACTCCACAGTCGCTTTTGAATTCTGTTTTATATCAAGCTATGAAAACCTGGACCCTGTTTAACATACATACAAAAGCAGTACTATAAAAAATAATTATTATATTAACAATATCAAACACGCTAACTCCTACAAATATACAAAGACCTTGGGCATCATCTATACCGGCCAGTTTCTGGCCACAGCTTTGTAAGCCAGTACCTGGAGAAAGGGGACGGACCCAAGAGAGCCGGCCGGAAACCCAGACTCAGCCCTGCAGAGGCATCTGCAGGGCTGAGTCATGCCTGAGTCTGAAGGGCCCCCTGTCGGGCTGAGAGGGAACTTTCAGGCCCAGGGAGGAGCAGGGCCTTACGGGTAGCACAGGCTGAGCAGGAAAACAAGCTCACATTTTCCTGGGGTACAGCGAGGTGCTCTGCAGGGCAGGGAATGAACGGAGGCTGCGGTGGGCAGAGGAATGGCCTCCCAAAGATGTCCATGTGACAGTCCCCGGAGCCTGTGACCATGTTAGGTTACACAGCCAGTGGGAATTAAAGTTGCAGATGGAACTAAGGTGGCTAATCAGCTAACCTTAAAATAGAAAGATGACCTGGGTTCTCTGGGTAGGCGCAATGCGATCACAAGCATCCTTAAAAGCGGCAGAGCAGGCCGGGTGCAGTGGCTCATGCCTATGGTCCCAGCACTTTAGGAGGCTAAGGCTACAGGATCGCTTGAGCCCAGGAGTTCCAGACAATCCTAGGCAACAGAATAAGATCCTGTATCCACAAAAAGTATATAGCTGGGCGTGGGGGATTGTCTCAGGGGATTGAGACAAGAGGATCACTTGAAGCTGCAGTGAGCCTTGATGCCATGACCAGGCCACTGCACTCCAGCCTGGGCAACGCAGCAAGACCCTGTCTCAAAAAAAAAAAAAAGTGGTAGAGGGAGGCAGGAGAGGGGAGGCCTCAATGAGGTGATGGGAAAAAGATTCAACTACCCACAGCTGGCTCTGAAGATGAAGGAGCCTGAAGTCAAGAAGTATGGATAGCCGCGAAAAATGAAAAGGCTAGAAATCAATTCTCCCCTAGAGCCTCCAGGAGCGCAGGCCTGCCGCCACCCAGATTTCAGACCCGGGTCAGCCTTCTGACCCACAGAACTGGAGGACCAAGTTTTGATCCACAAAGTTTGTGGAAACCTGTCAAGGCAACAGGAAATAAATACAGAGGCCAAAGGGTCAGAGGTGAAAGGTCAAGCTTGCCCTGCCCCTGCCCAGACCGCAGCTAGACTTCTGGGTAGCAGAGCCCACAGAGACACCCCCAGGGCCTGTCCTTGCCTCTGGGAAGCAGGAGCCTGAGATGACCCAGGAGGTCCTGGGCCCTTCTGTAGTGGACACCAAGGTCTTGGGGGACCACCCTGTGGTTGAGGCCTTGGGGGATGAAGAGGGAGGGCTCAGGGCCCCATTGCAGGGCCAGCCAGTAGGGGCCGTGGGGCCATCTGGACATGACGTCTAATGCTGGCAGTGGCCACAACACAGGACCCCACAAGCCCCTGCCAGATAAGAGTTCATCTTTTCCTTCTTTCTCTTCCAGTTCTGTCTTCCATTCCAGCCTTGCTGAACCCAGCTCACGGCGGCCCTGGGCTGCAGAGGGCAGACGGGTGAGGCTCGGCCCCTGTCTCCAGGGAGCCGGAGAGGGCCCTCGTCCCCACCCACCAGAGGACAGTCATGAGGCTGATGGTGGAGGGGCCGTGGACAGAGGTGGCCGGGGATCCCTGAGCCTGGCCACACTCTCCCTCCTGGTTCTTTCCTTGCGTGTACACGATCAGCTATTGTTTACAAAGAGTCCTTGGTGTTACCTGGTTGGCTGCCCGTAATGGGAGCTCCTGCCCTCATCGGACATGTAAACAAACCAAGGTCTGTCCAGTTCCAGCTGACAGGGTCTGCACCTCCGCCAGGGCTAGGCAGAAGCAGCATCAGAGCACAGGAGACCCGGGAGGAGCCGAGAGCCAGTGCCGCTCTTAACAGCTCCCGGCGGGGTGTGCTGGGCACTCACAAGCAGGTCAGGCCACAGAAAAAGCTAACCAACCTTTATAAGGGAAAATAGGGACCTGGAGGGCTCCTGCGCCCCCGTGCTGACATCCAAGATGCTCCGGATGCTCTTGACCTCACTGTTGGATAGGTTCCCCTTGATGGACAGGATGGCGCTCAGGTGGCCTTTGCTGGCAAAGAGAGCATCCCGTCAGCCCAGCCTGTCACCCACAGCCCTGTTCACCAGCTCCCTGCACTCCTGGCCAGTGCCACAGGGCCCCACAGCCAACGCCTAGCCCTTGAGGGGGCTGCACTTCACTCTCCCTCGCCCACGCACTCCACCTGACGGTCCCAAGAGCAGCCATGCCCCAGCCTGTGTCAGGCCTCTGCACAGGCTGCTTCCCCTGCAATGCTCTTCCCAAGCCCTGAGATGACCACCTCTTCCCACCCCTTAGGTCTCCACTAAGATGTCCACCCCCAAGAGGCTTTCTTGTCTCTAAAGTCAGCACCTCCTATTATTCAGAACCTTGGTTAAACCCTATTTGCAATTTGTAATTGTCTTTTCTTTGCCTGATTATGTCATTATTATTGCTGGCCCTCAACAGAATGTGAGCTACTTAAGGAAGGATTGAGATCTGGCTTCTCTTGTTACTTCATTGCATCCTGGTAACTAGAACAGAGGCTGACACCTAGCTGACTTCTCTGTAATTGTTGGTGGCATAGGTAGATGGATGGTGGGTGGATGAGCAAATGGATGAGAGCTAGATGGGTGGAGGGATGGGCACATGGAGTAGATGCATGGGTGGACG